>NC_138549.1:174114985-174187485 GCF_964273705.1 Natrix helvetica
TGTGATTTCATTGAGGGCCGCATCAGGTTGTGTCGATAAATAAAATGTTGATAAACACCCACCTTTATCTCCCTTGAAACGCTGCCAGAGGCCCAATTGCCAAATGCAGAGCAAGGCCAAACTTAGCACAGAGTCCAACAGAACTTTTCCAAGCTTGAACTGACCAGACAGATAGATAGATTAGAATCTATCTGTCATCTATCTATCTATCTATCTATCTATCTATCTATCTATCTATCTATCTATCTATCTATCTATCTATCATCTATCTATCTATCTATCTATCTATCATCTATCTATCATCTATCTATCTATCTATCTATCTATCTATCTATCATCTATCTATCTATCTATCTATCTACCTATCTATCTATCATCTATCATCTATCTATCTATCTATCTATCTATCTATCTATCTATCTATCTATCATCTATCTATCTATCATCTATCTATCATCTATCTATCATCTATCTATCTATCTATCTATCTATCTATCTATCATCTATCTATCTATCTATCTATCTATCATCTATCTATCTATCATCTATCTATCATCTATCTATCATCTATCTATCTATCATCTATCTATCATCTATCTATCATCTATCTATCTATCTATCTATCTATCTATCTATCTATCTATCTATCTATCTATCTATCTATCTATCATCTATCTATCATCTATTTTGCTTCCTGCAAAAGCTCATGTCCCGTTCGCTCCTCTTTTAGGTCTCATGGGAGGGGCCAATAATCTCCAAGCCTTACTCCCAAGTCGACCCTGTTTTCTTAATTGTTCTTGTCTTCTGGCAGCTCTGCGCACGCGCACACTGGGAACAGGCTCCTGCTGTTCTTCTGCCTCGCTGATGTCAGACTCTTGAAGGTAGCTGATAACTGGCATACGGCCGTGGCCCCCTCTCTGCCTCCGACACAGAGCCCCCCTCAGAGCCTTCCCCAGACTCCAGGACTGGTCCAGGTTCCTCCCCAACCCTCCTCACTCTCTGTTTCTGCTGCCAGCTCCGCAGGTGGACCACAACAAGACGGAGTGATCCCAAATTTGGGCTTTTCAATTTCTACAGTTTACCTAGGCGCCATGGCAACAGGTGTGCGATGCTTACATAAAAATTAAATATTAAATTTGGGGCTCGGCATATGGCGCATCGTCGGCTGTGGGAATGGCTTTAATTTGCTAGCGCAGCTGTTCCCTTGCAGGAACGTTCAGGGATAACAGGAAAGGCGCGTCTGTTTCAGCAGACATACAGAGCTTTTTTTTTTTCTTCGTTCGCTTTTACAGATTTGGGGAGGAAAAATATTTGGAGCTGGGAATTGAGAGGCAGCACGGCTGCAATTGGCAGTCTAGACTTGGGAAGGGCTTTTAAGAGTCACCTGTGAGCTGTGTAACCATCACTGCAACAACGGTAAAATATTCATGTTTTTCTATTGAGGATTTACAATTTTAGCTGCCCAGAGTTGCTTGGCGGAGAGAGATAGGTAGCACATAAATTTAATAACATAACATAACATGATGTAACAAGATGTAAAAAAGATGTGGAAAGAGTGCAGAGAAGAGCAACCAAGAGGATTAGGGGACTGGAGGCTGAAACATATGAAGAACGGTTGCAGGAACTGGGTCTGTCTAGTTTAATAGAAAGAAGGACTAGGGGAGACATGATAGCATCTTCCAATATCTCAGGGGTTGCCACAAAGAAGAGGGAGTCAAACTATTTTCCAAGACACCTGAGGGCAGAACAAGAAGCAATGGGTGGAAACTAATCAAGGAGAGAAGCAACTTAGAACTGAGGAGAAATTTCCTGACAGTTAAAGCAATTAATCAGTGGAAAAGTTTGCCTTCAGAAGTTGTGAAAGCTCCAACGCTGGACTGGATAACCATTTGTCTGAAGTAGTGTAGGGTTTCCTACCTGGGCAGGGGGTTGGACTAGAAGACCTCAAGGTCCCTTCCAACTCTGTTATTCTATTTCTATTTCTGGTGGGGAAGAGGCGCTGACTTCCTATGTTATGTTATGTTATGTTATGTTATGTTATGTTATGTTATGTTATGTTATGTTATAGATTAGATTAGAATAGAATAGAATAGAATCTATTCTATTCTATTCTAATCTAATCTATAACATAACATAACATAACATAACATAACATAACATAACATAACATAACATAGGAAGTCAGCGCCTCTTCCCCACCAGAAATAGAAATAGAATAACAGAGTTGGAAGGGACCTTGGAGGTCTTCTAGTCCAACCCTCTGCTTAGGCACGAAACCCTACACCACTTCAGACAACTTCAATTATTGACAGGGGTTCCAGTTGCAATTGTGGTCCTATAGAACTGTCTACAATCAACTAAAACAACCCATGTTGGTCTAATCCAGGGGTGAAATTCAGCAGGTTCTGGAGAACCAGTAGTGGACATTTTTAGTAGTTCGGAGAACCGGCAAATACCACCTCTGGTTGGCCTCAAAGTGGGGTGGGGGTGGGGATTTTGCAGTATCCTTCCTCTGCCACGCCCACCAAGCCACGCCCACAGAACTGGTAGTAAAAAAAAATTGAATTTCACCACTAGTCTAATCCTACCTTTCGTAATACTTTAATATTAATAATACTCTTAATCATACGCTTCCGTACTCCGGTATTTCGCGACTTGCCTTAAATTGGAACAACGCGGCAACTAATTAGCGTCGCTCACCGCCGTTGATCGATACAGCCCGCTTGACCTCGGCCAACCTCTGCCCACGTGATCCGTTCATTCCCTTTTAACTTGAGCAAGTGTTTCTATCCTCGTTGTATAAATCAGACCGCAACAATCCAAAGAAAAACACATCAAAACATCCAGCTGAAACAATGGCGACTTTGTAAACAGGAGCCGACAACGAAAACAAAAACCAGACAAGGGACCACTGCGGTGATTACAAACTTCTGTGAAAGATAGCGGGGTTTTCCCCCTCATATTTATTGTTCGTGGAATTTCAAAGCACTGAAGTTTCCTTTTGAAAAAAAAGGGAGAAAGGAAGAGAGGAAGGGAGGAAGAGAGGAAGGGAGGAAGAGAGGAAGGAAGGTGCTTTGGCCTGTCGGCCGCCGGTCCCTCCAGCAGCCAAATCAGAGGAGGAGGAGGAGGAGGAGGAGGCATGGAAGTGAGGATCAGCATCAAGGCAACCTGAGAGCCCCAAAGGGGAAGAGGGAATGGAGCTGGCAGAGAGAGAGACAGAGAGAGAGACAGAGAGAGAGACAGAGAGAGAGAGGCGGAGTCTGGGCTGTCCATCAGCCCTCAGATGGAGAGTCAACAGCTCCCAGGTCTGGAGGTGGCTGATGAGGAAGAGGAGGAACAGCTGGGCCCAGTGCCTGACATGTGGATGTGCAGAAGGCAGAGGAGAGGAGAGCAATGGAAATCTATGGGACGGTCCTTGGGATGGAAGAGCCACCGCTGCTAGTGAAGCCCCACCCTAGCTCTGGGGATAAAAGGCAGGGGGCGGAGATGAATAGATGTTATCTATTATATCTATATATCTATAGAGATATATTTATCAAGTATCACTCTCTTACCTTTCCATCTATCCATCCATATCTGTCTGTCTAATCTATATCTATCATTTCTATCATATATTATCTCAATCATATATCTCTTTCTTATCTTTCCATCTATCCATCCATATCTGTCTGTCTATCATCTATATTTATCATTTGTATCATATATTATCTCTATCATATATCTCTTTCTTATCTTTCCATCTATCCATCTATCCCTTCATCCATATCTACACACACACACACACACTTATCTATCTCTCTATCAATCTGCCTGCCTGCCTGCCTGCCTGTCTGCCTATCGCTCTCTCTCTCCATCCATCCATCCATCCATCCATCCATCCATCCATCCATCCATCCATCCATATCATTTCTATCATCTATTCTAGTCTGTCTGTCTGTCTATATATCATTTCTATCATTATCTCCCTATCAATGTCTATGGTATCTATCTATCTATTTATCTATCTATCATCTATCTATCTATCTATCTATCTATCTATCTATCTATCTATCTATCTATCTATCGCTCTTTCTCTCTCTCTCTCTATCCATCCATCCATCCATCCATCCATCCATCCAACCATCCATATCATTTCTATCATCTATTCTAGTCTGTCTTTCTGTCTGTCTGTGTATATATCATTTCTATCATTATCTCTCTATCAATGTCTATGGTATAAATCTCTCTCTCTCTCTCTCTCTCTCTCTCTCTCTCTCTCCATCCATCCATCCATCCTTCAATCCGTCCATATCATTTCTATCATCTATTCTAGTCTGTCTGTCTGTCTATATATCATTTCTATCATTATCTCTCTATCAATGTCTATGGTGTCTGTCTGTCTGTCTGTCTGTCTGTCTATCTATCAATCATTTCTATCATTATCTACCTCCCTCCTGCTCGCTCCTTCCGTCCTTGCCTAGAGAGATTCTTGGATTCAACTGACCTTGACTTCCAGTGCCAATAGGCTTGGAGAAACTCAAAGAGGCCTTTAAACACTAAAGCCTCATCCTTTCCCACTGCAGTAACCAAATAACCGCTGAAATTACAGCAGCGCTGAGAGTTATTTTGGTCATTACATAGATCATTGTGGTTTTATTGAGGTTATGGATCAGGACATAGCAAATAAAATGCTAAATATACTCTTTGCAGGAGATATTTTGCTCCTTGCTTAGAGACAAAGGCGTTTTTGTCAAGTCGAGTCCCTTCGGGGAGAGGGGGCGGTCTAGAAGTCAAACAAAATAAATAAATAAGTGTCAGCTCAGTGATCAGATGTCCTGGTCCTTTTGGAGACAGAGACAGATGAGCAGTAAATAAAGGGATTTTAAGATACATTATTAGCTCAAGCAAAGAGATTTGAAAGCGTAACACAAAAAGCAGACACGCCAAGCAAGATAATACCTAAATCTTTTACAGGCTGCCAGAAGCTCCTTAAAAAAAACCACAGCAAAGCTAGCTCAAGGATGGCCGAATTCCACAGTTCCCAATATTGGTTTGGGTGCAGAAGCTCCCAATACGAAACAAGCACCTTGCACTATTGATCAAAAGTTGACACCCAACAGAGGTGGCATTCAGCAGGTTCTGACCAGTTCAGGAGAACCGGTAGCGGAAATTTTCAGTAGTTCGGAGAACTGGCAAATACCACCACTGGCTGGCCACGCCCCCCTCTATTCTCTGTCTCCAGATCAGCTGATCAGGAATGGGGATCTTGCAGTATCCTTCCCCTGGAGTGGGGAGGGAATGGGGATTGTACAGTATCCTTCCCCTGGAGTGGGGAGGGAATGGGGATCTTGCAGTATCCTTCCCCTGGAGTGGGGAGGGAATGGGGATTGTACAGTATCCTTCCCCTGGAGTGGGGAGGGAATGGGGATTTTGCAGTATCCTTCCCCTGGAGTGGGGAGAGAATGGGGATTTTACAGTATCCTTCCCCTGGAATGGGGAGGGAATGAAGATTTTGCAGTATCCTTCCCCTGGAGTGGGAAGGGAATGGGGATTTTGCAGTATCCTTCCCCTGGAGTGGGGAGAGAATGGGGATTTTGCAGTATCCTTCCCCTGGAGTGGGGAGAGAATGGGGATTTTACAGTATCCTTCCCCTGGAATGGGGAGGGAATGAAGATTTTGCAGTATCCTTCCCCTGGAGTGGGAAGGGAATGGGGATTTTGCAGTATCCTTCCCCTGGAATGGGGAGGGAATGGGGATTTTGCAGCATCCTTCCCCTGGAGTGGGGAGAGAATGGGGATTTTGCAGCGTCCTTCCTCTGGAGTGGGGAGAGAATGGGGATCTTGCAGTATCCTTCCCCTGGAGTGGGGAGGGAATGGAGATTTTACAGTATCCTTCCCCTGGAGTGGGAAGGGAATGGGGATTTTGCAGTATCCTTCCCCTGGAATGGGGAGGGAATGGGGATTTTGCAGTATCCTTCCCCTGGAATGGGGAGGGAAGGGGGATTTTGCAGTATCCTTCCCCTGGAATTGTGTAGGAATGGGGATTTTGCAGTATCCTTCCCCTGGAGTGGGGAGAGAATGGGGATTGTACAGTATCCTTCCCGTGGAGTGGGGAGGGAATGGGGATTTTGCAGTATCCTTCCCGTGGAGTGTGGAGGGAATGGGGATTTTGCAGTATCCTTCCCCTGGAGTGGGGAGGGAATGGGGATTTTGCAGTATCCTTCCCCTGGAGTGGGGAGGGAATGGGGATTTTGCAGTATCCTTCCCGTGGAGTGGGGAGGGAATGGGGATTTTGCAGTATCCTTCCCGTGGAGTGTGGAGGGAATGGGGATTTTGCAGTATCCTTCCCCTGGAGTGGGGAGGGAATGGGGATTTTGCAGTATCCTTCCCGTGGAGTGGGGAGGGAATGGGGATTTTGCAGTATCCTTCCCCTGGAGTGTGGAGGGAATGGGGATTTTGCAGTATCCTTCCCCTGGAGTGGGGAGAGAATG
Organism: Natrix helvetica; assembly: GCF_964273705.1. Taxonomy (NCBI): domain Eukaryota; kingdom Metazoa; phylum Chordata; class Lepidosauria; order Squamata; family Natricidae; genus Natrix; species Natrix helvetica. The sequence continues at coordinate 174,121,455 of NC_138549.1, forward strand.
GGGATCTTGCAGTATCCTTCCCCTGGAGTGGGGAGAGAATGGGGATTTTGCAGTATCCTTCCCCTGGAGTGTGGAGGGAATGGGGATTTTGCAGTATCCTTCCCCTGGAGTGTGGAGGGAATGGGGATTTTGCAGTATCCTTCCCCTGGAGTGGGGAGAGAATGGGGATTTTGCAGTATCCTTCCCCTGGAGTGGGGAGGGAATGGGGATTGTACAGTATCCTTCCCCTGGAGTGGGGAGGGAATGGGGATTGTACAGTATCCTTCCCCTGGAGTGGGGAGGGAATGGAGATTTTGCAGTATCCTTCCCCCTGGAATGGGGAGGGAATGGGGATTTTGCAGCATCCTTCCCCTGGAGTGGGGAGAGAATGGGGATTTTGCAGCGTCCTTCCTCTGGAGTGGGGAGAGAATGGGGATCTTGCAGTATCCTTCCCCTGGAGTGGGGAGGGAATGGAGATTTTACAGTATCCTTCCCCTGGAGTGGGAAGGGAATGGGGATTTTGCAGTATCCTTCCCCTGGAATGGGGAGGGAATGGGGATTTTGCAGTATCCTTCCCCTGGAGTGGGGAGAGAATGGGGATTTTGCAGTATCCTTCCCCTGGAGTGGGGAGAGAATGGGGATTTTGCAGTATCCTTCCCCTGGAGTGTGGAGGGAATGGGGATCTTGCAGTATCCTTCCCCTGGAGTGGGGAGAGAATGGGGATTTTGCAGTATCCTTCCCCTGGAGTGTGGAGGGAATGGGGATCTTGCAGTATCCTTCCCCTGGAGTGGGAAGGGAATGGGGATTTTACAGTATCCTTCCCCTGGAGTGGGGAGAGAATGGGGATCTTGCAGTATCCTTCCCCTGGAGTGTGGAGGGAATGGGGATTTTGCAGTATCCTTCCCCTGGAGTGGGGAGAGAATGGGGATTTTGCAGTATCCTTCCCCTGGAGTGTGGAGGGAATGGGGATTGTACAGTATCCTTCCCCTGGAGTGTGGAGGGAATGGGGATTTTGCAGTATCCTTCCCCTGGAGTGGGGAGAGAATGGGGATTTTGCAGTATCCTTCCCCTGGAGTGGGGAGAGAATGGGGATTTTGCAGTATCCTTCCCCTGGAGTGGGGAGGGAATGGGGATTTTGCAGTATCCTTCCCCTGGAGTGTGGAGGGAATGGGGATCTTGCAGTATCCTTCCCCTGGAGTGGGAAGGGAATGGGGATTTTACAGTATCCTTCCCCTGGAGTGGGGAGAGAATGGGGATCTTGCAGTATCCTTCCCCTGGAGTGTGGAGGGAATGGGGATTTTACAGTATCCTTCCCCTGGAGTGGGGAGAGAATGGGGATCTTGCAGTATCCTTCCCCTGGAGTGTGGAGGGAATGGGGATTTTGCAGTATCCTTCCCCTGGAGTGGGGAGAGAATGGGGATTTTGCAGTATCCTTCCCCTGGAGTGGGGAGGGAATGGGGATTGTACAGTATCCTTCCCCTGGAGTGTGGAGGGAATGGGGATTTTGCAGTATCCTTCCCCTGGAGTGGGGAGAGAATGGGGATTTTGCAGTATCCTTCCCCTGGAGTGGGGAGGGAATGGGGATTGTACAGTATCCTTCCCCTGGAGTGGGGAGGGAATGGGGATTTTGCAGTATCCTTCCCCTGGAGTGGGGAGAGAATGGGGATTTTGCAGTATCCTTCCCCTGGAGTGTGGAGGGAATGGGGATTTTGCAGTATCCTTCCCCTGGAGTGGGGAGGGAATGGGGATTGTACAGTATCCTTCCCCTGGAGTGGGGAGGGAATGTGGATTTTGCAGTATCCTTCCCCTGGAGTGGGGAGGGAATGGGGATTTTGCAGTATCCTTCCCCTGGAGTGGGGAGAGAATGGGGATTTTGCAGTATCCTTCCCCTGGAGTGGGGAGGGAATGGGGATTTTGCAGTATCCTTCCCCTGGAGTGGGGGGAGAATGGGGATTCTGCAGCATCCTTCCCCTGGAGTGGGGAGGGAATGGGGATTTTGCAGTATCCTTCCCCTGGAGTGGGGAGGGAATGGGGATTTTGCAGCATCCTTCCCCTGGAGTGGGGAGGGAATGGGGATTTTGCAGTATCCTTCCCCTGGAGTGGGGAGGGAATGGGGATTTTACAGTATCCTTCCCCTGGAATGGGGAGGGAATGAAGATTTTGCAGTATCCTTCCCCTGGAGTGGGGAGGGAATGGGGATCTTGCAGTATCCTTCCCCTGGAGTGGGGAGGGAATGGGGATTTTGCAGTATCCTTCCCCTGGAGTGGGGAGGGAATGGGGATTTTGCAGTATCCTTCCCCTGGAGTGGGGAGGGAATGGGGATTTTGCAGTATCCTTCCCCTGGAGTGGGGAGGGAATGGGGATCTTGCAGTATCCTTCCCCTGGAGTGGGGAGGGAATGGGGATCTTGCAGTATCCTTCCCCTGGAGTGGGGAGGGAATGGGGATTTTGCAGTATCCTTCCCCTGGAGTGGGGAGGGAATGGGGATTTTGCAGTATCCTTCCCCTGGAGTGGGGAGGGAATGGGGATTTTGCAGTATCCTTCCCCTGGAGTGGGGAGGGAATGGGGATTTTGCAGTATCCTTCCCCTGGAGTGGGGAGGGAATGGGGATTGTACAGTATCCTTCCCCTGGAGTGGGGAGGGAATGGGGATCTTGCAGTATCCTTCCCCTGGAGTGGGGAGGGAATGGGGATTTTGCAGTATCCTTCCCCTGGAGTGGAGAGGGAATGGGGATTTTGCAGTATCCTTCCCCTGGAGTGGGGATGGAATGGGGATTTTGCAGTATCCTTCCCCTGGAGTGGAGAGGGAATGGGGATTTTGCAGTATCCTTCCCCTGGAGTGGGGAGGGAATGGGGATTTTGCAGTATCCTTCCCCTGGAGTGGGAAGGGAATGGGGATTTTGCAGTATCCTTCCCCTGGAGTGGGGAGGGAATGGGGATTTTGCAGTATCCTTCCCCTGGAGTGGGAAGGGAATGGGGATTTTGCAGTATCCTTCCCCTGGAGTGGGGATGGAATGGGGATTTTGCAGTATCCTTCCCCTGGAGTGGGGAGGGAACGGGGATTTTGCAGTATCCTTCCCCTGGAGTGGGGAGGGAATGGGGATTTTGCAGTATCCTTCCTTTGGAGTGGGGAGGGAACGGGGATTTTGCAGTATCCTTCCCCTGGAGTGGGGAGGGAACGGGGATTTTGCAGCATCCTTCCTTTGGAGTGGGGAGGGAATGGGGATTTTGCAGTATCCTTCCTTTGGAGTGGAGAGGGAATGGGGATTTTGCAGTATCCTTCCTTTGGAGTGGGGAGGGAATGGGGATTTTGCAGTATCCTTCCTTTGGAGTGGGGAGGGAACGGGGATTTTGCAGTATCCTTCCCCTGGAGTGGGGAGGGAACGGGGATTTTGCAGTATCCTTCCTTTGGAGTGGGGAGGGAACGGGGATTTTGCAGTATCCTTCCCCTGGAGTGGGGAGGGAATGGGGATTTTGCAGTATCCTTCCTTTGGAGTGGGGAGGGAACGGGGATTTTGCAGTATCCTTCCCCTGGAGTGGGGAGGGAACGGGGATTTTGCAGCATCCTTCCTTTGGAGTGGGGAGGGAATGGGGATTTTGCAGTATCCTTCCTTTGGAGTGGGGAGGGAATGGGGATTTTGCAGCATCCTTCCTTTGGAGTGGGGAGGGAATGGGGATTTTGCAGTATCCTTCCTTTGGAGTGGGAAGGGAACGGGGATTTTGCAGTATCCTTCCTTTGGAGTGGGGAGGGAATGGGGATTTTGCAGCATCCTTCCTTTGGAGTGGGGAGGGAATGGGGATTTTGCAGCATCCTTCCTTTGGAGTGGGGAGGGAATGGGGATTTTGCAGTATCCTTCCTTTGGAGTGGGGAGGGAATGGGGATTTTGCAGCATCCTTCCTTTGGAGTGGGGAGGGAATGGGGATTTTGCAGTATCCTTCCTTTGGAGTGGGGAGGGAACGGGGATTTTGCAGTATCCTTCCCCTGGAGTGGGGAGGGAATGGGGATTTTGCAGCATCCTTCCTTTGGAGTGGGGAGGGAATGGGGATTTTGCAGCATCCTTCCTTTGGAGTGGGGAGAGAATGGGGATCTTGCAGTATCCTTCCTTTGGAGTGGGGAGGGAATGGGGATTTTGCAGTATCCTTCCTTTGGAGTGGGGAGGGAATGGGGATTTTGCAGTATCCTTCCTTTGGAGTGGGGAGGGAATGGGGATTTTGCAGTATCCTTCCCCTGGAGTGGAGAGGGAATGGGGATTTTGCAGCATCCTTCCTTTGGAGTGGGGAGGGAATGGGGATTTTGCAGCATCCTTCCTTTGGAGTGGGGAGGGAATGGGGATTTTGCAGTATCCTTCCTTTGGAGTGGGGAGGGAATGGGGATTTTGCAGCATCCTTCCTTTGGAGTGGGGAGAGAATGGGGATCTTGCAGTATCCTTCCCCTGCCATGCCCACTAAGCCACGCCCACAGAACTGGTAGCAAAAAAATTTGAATCCCACCACTGGCACTCGAATTTCCTGCCCTTGCTAGGATCAGAAGACTGCACCACCTGACTGCGTGGCGCATAACTCTGGAATGGGAATTAAAAATCTGAGTTCTTCACAATACAAAAAAAAAAAAAAAACATTGCAGCTGCATGAAGATTTCCCCTCCCCACTCTCCTTTATTCAAAGAACCAAAAGCAAGTAGGCTAGCTTAGAATAGCAATAGCTATTATATACCGCTTCACAGTGCTTTTACAGCCCTCTCTAAACGGTTTACAGAGTCAGCGTATTTGCCCCCAACAATCTGCGTCCTCATTTGACCCACCTCGGAAGGATGGAAGGCTGAGTCAACCTTGAGCCTGTTAGAATCGAACTGCTGGCAGTTGATGACGGTGGAGTCCTTGGTACTCTCTGAGTTTAGCTTTTGGTTTGTGGATGTTTCATTACCCAACTAGGTAATATCAGTGCTAGAAGGGTTTGCGAGGAGGAGGAGGAAGAGAACAGCACTATCAATAGCGCTTAGACTTATATACCGCTTCACAGTGCTTTTACAGCCCTCTCTAATCGGTTTACAGAGTCAGCGTATTTGCCCCCAACAATCTGGGTCCTCATTTGACCCACCTCGGAAGGAGGGAAGGCTGAGTCAACCTTGAGCCTGGTGAGATTTGAACTGCCGAAGTGCAGTTAGCAGTCAGCTGAAGTAGCCTGCAGTACTGCACTCTAACCACTGCGCCGCCTCGGCTTTAAACTTCTATCTTTTTCTTAATTTATATTTTTTTTCCTTCAGCAACTAAGATGATTAAAGGGCTGGAGACTAAAACGTATATAGAATTGGGCACGGCTAGTCTAGAGAAAAGGAGGGCTCAGGAGACACGAGAGCAGTGTTGCAATATTTAAGGGGCTGCCACAAAGAAGAGGAGGTCAACCTCTTCTCCAAGCCAGTAGAAGCCAAGAAGCAACGGATGGAAACTAATGAAGGAGAGAGAAGCAACCTGGAATTGAGGAGAAACGTCCTAACAGTGAGGACAATTAACGAGTGGAACAGAAGTTGCCACCAGAAATTGGGAGTGCTTCATAGCTGGAGGTTTTTAAGAAGACACTGGACAACCATTAGTCTGAAATAGCATAGAGCAGTGTTGACAAAGCTTTTTGTCACTGAGTGCTGAAACGGGAGCGCATGCTCCTGGTGCGCAAGCATGCGCCAGGTGGCTGCTCTTCCAGTTTCCGGCACATGCATGCGTCATGAAGACCAGCTGGCTAGAGCACATGCGTGTGCTGGAAACCAGAATAGCAGCTGCCCGGGGCACATCCGTGTGCCAGGAAGATGATGCTCCAGTTTCTGGCACGAGTGTGCACACACCAGCCAGCTGGTCTCCATGCATGCATGCACGCCAGAAACCGGAAGACGAAATGGCCAGTGCACACGCATGTGTGAAGACCAGCTGACCAGCGTGCTAGAACCCCCGAAGAGCAATGGGCAACGGCTCACGTGTCGGGAGAGATGGCTCTGTGTGCCACTTCCGGCACACGTGCCATAGAGTCGCTATCACGGGCATAGAGTGCCCCCTGCTTGAACAGGGGGTTGGACTAGAAGACCTCTAAGGTGCCTTCCAGCTCTAGTCCGAGGGATGGATATGAAGGAGAAATTAAAATACACCACTAAACTCCTTGCGATAACACATTGCCGCTACACATGGAAAGGACAGGCCTTGTCTTGATCAACAAGGGTCATTTTTTTCTTGCCTGATGTTCATAAATAAACAGAAATTCAAGGCAAGCCACGAAAGGGAGAAGGGCATGAAAATGAGGAAACAATTTACCTGGGGATGTTGATCATCCAGGCCTTTTAACCTCCGTTTTACCCAGCCTCATTTGCTTGCCTTTTATTTGTAATCTTGACAGACCAGTCAGGTGACATCAATTCTGAGTAATGCACCATTTCCCAAATCACTACCTTGGGTTAATAGCCGGCAAGATAAATAATCAAGATGAATGTGACATCATCAGGAACCTAATCAAAACCAAAGCATTAAATCAATCACCCACCACATCCATCTCGACACCAGGAATCCAAAACACGGCTATTACATTATCATGCGACGCTCGTAAATTGCAGGGTAACCTCACGCAAACAGGGAGTCTGAACATTCACAAGGCAACAAAAAAACTCCGAAAGTCAGCTCAGAAATGCTGACAGCCATTCTGCGTGTGTGTGTGTGTCCCCCGCTCCTGATTTGATGGAACACGCACGCAATGGCAGAATACAAAGCAGAATTGGAGAGAAGGGATGGACAACGATGTGGAGAATGGCAGATTAATGGAGTTGGAAGGGACCTTAGAGGTCTTCTAGTCCACCCCCCCCACCCCCCGCACAAGCAGGAGACCTTGTACCATTAATCCTCCAGTGATGGAGCAATCACAACTTCTGGAGGCAAGTTGTTCCAATGATTAATTGCTCCCCTTCTCAGGAAATTTCTCCTGAGTTCTAGGTTGCTTCTCTCCTTGATTAGGTTCTACCCATTGCTTCCAGTGGTGAGTTTCAAAATTTGGAAATTTCCACTTGATTAGTGGAAACAAGGAGAGAAGCAACTTAGAACTGAGGAGAAACTTCCTGACAGTGAGAACAATGAATCAGTGGAACAGAAGTTGCCTCCCGAAGTTCTGAATGCCCCATCACTGGACATTTTAAAGAAGAGATTGGATAACCATTTCTCTGAAACGGTATAGGGTTTCCTGCCTAGGCAGGGGGTTGGACTACAAGACCTCCAAAGTCCCTTCCAACTCTGCTATTGTATTGTATTGTATTGTATTAGTAAATCATCATCATCTTCATCTTTTTCTTCTTCTTCATCATCATCCATTTTAAGAAGCTACTTGGTTGATCCCTAGGAGCGCTGGCAGCAACCCGTATCAACCATTAGCGCCAGTCACTGGTATTTGTAATGCATTTTTGAATGTTCAGTTGGCTGAGTTTCATGTTTCATGAATAAAGTAAATAATAATAATAGTGTAACAGTGATACCCATTGTCATCGGGGCACTTGGCACCATGTCCAAGAATTTTACAAAATACATAAAGAAATTGCAGCTTCCTGCAATAACACCAGCGGAGCTGCAAAAAACTGCGCTACTTGGAAGATCGTACATTTTAAGGAGATACTTGGTCGATATCTAGGATGCTGGCAGATACCCTTATCAACCATCAGCGGCAGTCAATGATATTTGTGATGCATTTTTAAATGTTCAGTTGACTGAGTTTCATGTTTAATGAATAAAAGACAACAACAACAACAATAACAACAACAACAACAACAACAATAACAATAATAATAATAATAAAGCAGTGATGCCCATTGTCATCGGGGCACTTGGTACTATGTCCAAGAATTTTATAAAATACATCAAGAAATTGCAGCTTCCTGCAATAACACCAGCGGAACTGCCAAAACAACAACAACAATCCTGCGCTACTCGGGAAAATCGTACATTTTAAGGAGATACTTGGTCGATATCTAGGATGCTGGCAGATACCCTTATCAACCATCAGCGGCAGTCAATGATATTTGTGATGCATTTTTAAATGTTCAGTTGACTGAGTTTCATGTTTAATGAATGAAGTATATAATAATAATAATACCAACGGAACTGCAAAAAACTGCGCTGCTCAGAATATCATACAGTATATTTCAAGAAGATAATTGGTTAATACCTAGGACGTGGCAGCAACCCTTGTCAACCATTAATAGAATACAATACAATAGCAGAGTTGGAAGGGACCTTGGAGGTCTTCTAGTCCAACCCCCTGCCTAGGCAGGAAACCCTATACCGTTTCAGACAAATGGCTATCCAACATCTTCTTAAAGACTTCCAGTGTTGGGGCATTCACAACCTCTGGAGGCAACTTCTGTTCCACTGATTAATTGTTCTAACTGTCAGGAAATTTTTCCTCAGTTCTAAGTTGCTTCTCTCCTTGATTAGTTTCCACCCATTGCTTCTTGTTCTGCCCTCAGGTGCCTTGGAGAATAGCTTGACTCCCTCTTCTTTGGGGCAACCCCTGAGATATTGGAAGACTGCTATCATGTCTCCCCTGGTCCTTCTTTCTATTAAACTAGACATACCCAGTTCCTGCAACTGTTCTTCATATGTTTTAACCTCCAGTCCCCTCATCCTCTTTGTTGCTCTTCTCTGCACTCTTTCCAGAGTCTCCACATCTTTTCTACATCGGGGCGACCAAAACTGAATGCACATTAGCACCAGTCAATGGTATTTGTGACAAATTTTTAAATGTTCAGTTGACTGAGTTTCATGTTTAATGAATAAAAGAGATAATAATAATAATTCTTTTGTGCTGTCTCCAGGTACTGCCACATCAACTATCCAAAAGTCTGGATATCGGATGTGGAGACAGCCGAATAGAAGAGAAAGAACTGGAGAAGATACCAAAACACAAAGACCTACAAATAGAAATAGAACGACTGTGGCAAAGGCAAGCAAGGGTAGTCCCAAGAGTCATAGGTGCCTTGGGTGCAATCCCAAAACAACTGGAGCACCACTGGAACGCCGTCATTGGCATTGACAAATTCCCCATCAGTCAATTGCAGAAGGCATCTTTACTTGGAACTGCTTCCATCCTGTGACGATATCCGTAATCCCGTCAAATATCCAGATCTGCCTATCCCAGGTCCTTTGGTTAGTCTCGCTAGCTAGACAAAAATGCCAAATCCAGTCTGAGGATGCGGCTGATTGTGCGATGATCAATCATAATAAAAATAACCAGAATAGAGCTGGAAGGGACCTTGGAGGTCTTCTAGTCCAGCCCCCTGCTCAAGCAGATGTTCTGACAGCTCTTTCCCCCCCCCTCCAGTCATGCGATCGCATTTTGGGAGCTTGGCAAACGGCCTGCATTGATGGCTGTTTGCGGGGTGCCACGGACACACGAATGCAATTTATGGATGCATTTATTTTCTCCTTGCAAGCGAACTCCAGAGGACTGTTAAGACGTGACTTTCCGGAACGCTGTCGCTAAAAACTGGGCTCTGGAGAAATGCGGATTGGACATCTTCTTCCTGACCTGCTTGTCAATCAATGGACCCCCGACAAGTTCTGCCATGCCTAGACTCAACTTCAGTTTATTAGCCTCCCTCTTCTCTATCTGTGTCTGACCGTTCAGTTCTTGAAGAGTTTTTATAGCATTAAGAGAGAAAGGAGCAGCAGAATTCAGCCTCAGGAGAATACGGGTAGACCCTGCAGTCTCAAGGGATGTGAGAACGAGCAAAATCGAACCACCAAGGTTGATCAATCAATCAGAATAGAGCTGGAAGGGACCTTGGAGGTCTTCTAGTCCAACCCCCTGCTCAAGCAGGAGACCTTATATCAGTGATGGCTAACCTTTTTGTTGCTGCGTGCCGAAAGCACATAATGCAATGTGCGTGTGACACTCCCCCCCGTGCAACCTCTCCCCCCGCGCATATGCCCAGCCCCCACACCCATTTTTGGCTTCCAGGTCAGTGCAGGAGGCTTTTCAGGCCCAAAATGGAGTGCGGGGAGGGGGGCACCAACCTGGAAGCCAAAACGGGGTGCGTGGGCACTGCGCGAGCCCCCAAATGCAATGTGAGCACCCCCTGTGCATGTGCCTCACCCAGCACATGCGTGGCAGAGACCCGAAGACCAGTTGGCTGGCGGGAGGCCCGCGCGCACTTGCGGTGGAGCTGGGCTGGGGCGACGGCTAGTGTGCCCGCTGGTGTGTCATCTGTGACACGCGTGGCATAGGTTTGCCATCACAGCCCTATACCATTTCAGGCCAATGACTGTCCAGTCTCTTAAAAACCTCCACTGATGAAGCATCTACAAGTCTGAAGGCAAGTTGTTCCGCTGGTTAATTGTCCTCCCCGTTAGGAAGTTTCTCCTTAATTGTCCCAAAGATGGCTTTTTTTCCCCCAAGAGGCAACTGGATTTTCTTGTTTTTCTTTGAAGACCTTTCTTATCCAAGAAGTGTTTTCAGCTCTGAAGCTTCTCGGATGAGAAGCGAAACGTCTTCAAAGAAAAAACAGTTAAGTCCAGTTGCCTCTTGAAAAAAAAGCACCTTTTTTTGACAGAGAATCTCCATAGAAATTTTCCTTAATTCCGGGTTGCTTCTCTCCTTATGTCAGCGTTCCAAATATCACGCAGAATTAAATCAGAGTCCAAGGCAGAGCTATTCTTAAAGTTCCAATTTAATAAGACAGACATGTTGGCACAAACTGTGGAATCCCAAATCTAAAATCATCAATCAAATCAAATCAAATTTTATTTGATTAGCCGCAACCCTCTCCCGAAGGACTCGGGGCGGCGTACAGTCAAAAAGATAAAATACACATAGGACACACATACATACGAAAAAACAAGGACAATTACATTTGTGCATGGAGGAGAGTAGACCTGCAAGTGAAAGACAATAAACACAGCTAAAAACACAGTTAAAACACAGTTTAAAATCCCCTAAATAAAATTGCTGAATTAAAAACCCCTCAGGAGCGTAACGAAGTTATGGTTGGGCCAGGCCAGATATTTGAAAAAGGTGGGTCTTGAGCTTAACACGGAAGGAGCGGAGGTCTGTAGTGGTCCTAATATCCGGGGGGAGGTCATTCCACAGGGCTGGGCCCGCCACAGAGAAGGCTCTGCTCCTAGGCGCCGCCCCATGACATTGTCTAGTGGACGGCACCTGGAGAAGTCCCTCTCTGTGCGAGCGAATAGGTCGTAGGGATGTATGGGGCAGAATACGGTCCCGGAGGTAACTAGGTCCTGAGCCATGGAGCGCTTTAAAGATCGTAATCAAAACCTTGAAACGCACTCGATAGACCACAGGAAGCCAGTGCAGCTCGCGCAGGTGTGGTGTCACATGGGAGTACCTGGTGCTCCCCATAATCACCCGCGCGGCCGCATTCTGGACCAACTGTAGTCTCCGAGTGCATTTCAAGGGAAGCCCCATGTAGAGAGCGTTACAGTAGTCCAGGCGAGACGTCACCAACGCATGGGTGACTGTGCGTAGAGCGTCCCGGTCCAATAGGGGGCGCAATTGGCGCACCAGGCGAACCTGATGGAACGCCCCCCTGGCCACAGCTGTCACATGTTCATCCATGGACAGCTTGGCATCCAGGAGGACCCCCAAATTGCGCGCCCGCTCCACGGGGGCAAGTTGAATGCCCCCAATGGCCAGAGATGGAATTATCTGGTTGAACCGGGGAGCCGGAACCCACAGCCACTCCGTCTTGGAAGGGTTGAGCCTGAGTCGGTTGTCATCCATCCAGACCCGTACGGCTTCCACACACCGGGACATCACTTCGACGGCCTCGTTGGGGTGGTTCGGGGTGGAAATGTACAGCTGAGTATCATCAGCGTACAGGTGGTATCCCACCCCAAAACCACGGATGATCTCACCCAGCGGCTTCATGTATGTGTTGAACAGGAGTGGCGAGAGGACCGACCCCTGTGGCACCCCACAGATGAGGGGGCTTAGGGTCGACCTCTGCTCCCCTGCCAACACACGTTGCGTCCTGCCGGAGAGGTAGGAGCCGAACCACCGCAAGACGGTGCCCCGGATCCCCAACCCCTCCAGTCGGTGCAACAGGATACCATGGTCGATGGTATCAAAAGCCGCCGAGAGGTCTAATAGGACCAGGATAGAGGAACAGCCCCTATCTCTGGCCCTCCAGAGATCGTCTACCAACGCGACCAAGGCCGTCTCAGTGCTGTGCCCAGGGCGAAAGCCGGACTGGCGCGGGTCTAGATAATCATTCTCCTCCAGATGTCGTGGAAACTGAGAAGCCACCACACTCTCCACAACCTTCGCCAAAAAGGGAACATGTGGTAGGTCGCAGTCGCCCACGCAATCTGTCCAAATCCTCGATGACAACCAAGTCAAACTCCTCCCAAAAAGGTTTCTCAAGACTCGCCACTGGCGTCTCAACTGGGCCACTGAAGGGGACCCAATCCTTCCGGATTTGAGCGACTTTATCCTGCAGGTATTTCCCAAACTCCTCTGCCCTGCCCTGTAAAGGGGCCTCCCGTGGCCTCTGAAACAGAAGGGAGCGGGACACCCGAAACAGGGCGGCAGGGCGGTTCTCTGCGGATGCAATGAGAGCGGCACAATATTGACGTTTGGCCGCTCTCAATGCCACTAGGTACGTCCTTAAATGGGCTCGTACCTGTGCTCGGTCAAGTTCGGTTCGGGAGGATCTCCAACGACTCTCTAGGCATCTCTTGCGGCGCTTCATCACCCTTAGCTCCTCGGTGAACCAAGGAGCCAGGGTGGATCGTTGCCGCCGGAGAGGCCGCAAAGGCGCCACCCGGTTCAAGGCCCCGGTAGTCGCATTATTCCACGCAGTCACCAGGTCCTCTACCCGGGGGCGGGTCAGGGCTGCAGGAGGTGGCCCAAGCTCCGTCTGGAACCTGTCTGGTTCCATCAAGCGCCTGGGGCGGAACCATCTAGTGTTCTCCGGTTCCGCCTCCCCGCGGCGAGGAGTAGCACCAGGGAAGTCAAGACGGAGGAGTGAGTGATCTGACCATGACAGAGGAGTGATGGTTAAATTCACTCCTCCCAGATCACTCAACCACTGGCGAGAGACAAAGACAAGGTCCAAGGTGTGACCTCCCTCGTGTGTCGGGCCCTGAATCATTTGAGTCAGGTCCATGGCTATCATGGAAGCCATGAACTCCCGAGCCCCCTCTGATGCTTCTCCCACCGACGGCAGGTTAAAATCCCCCATCACTAAAAGCTTCCTGGGATTCCACCCAGTTGAAAGTTCATGATCTTTTCCCCACACCCATAAATCCATCGCACGGTCCAATCTTCTTCGGCCACGCTGGCATCTCCACCCAGCTGGTTCCGATCAGGTGCAGAGGTGTGCAGACAAAAGATGACCTTGGGCTTCTAGAAAGGAATGACAACAACACATTCCACAATTCTACTCCTTTCTGTCCCCCCCCCCAATTACTACACTAATGAAACAGCATAATGAAATAATAGAAAGTGTGGCAGGCCAAAGATCCTAAAAAGGAATATAACTGCAGGTCTGACACCTTGATTATTTTCCATCCATCATTTCTTGTCCTGTCTTCAGGTGCTTTGGAAACAAAGTTGACCCCCTCTTCTTCATGGCAGCCCCTTAAACACTGGAATCTTGCTACCATGTCCCCCCTACGCCTTCTTTTCTCTAGATTAGCCATTACCCAATTCCAGCAACTGTTCTTCATATGTTTTAAATCTCCAGGCCTTTGATCATCTTAGTTGCTCTTCTCTGCACTTTTCCCAAAGTCTCAACATCTTTTTTTATAAAGTGGTGACCAAAACTGGATGCAATGTGGCCTTACTATCGTTTTATAAAGCTGCACTAATACATCACTTGATTTTGATTCTATGCCTCTGTTTACACAACCACAATTAGCTTTTCTTGGCTGTCGCCGCACATGGCTGGCTCATGTTTAAATGTCTGTGGAGCTTCTCCGTCATTCAGGTCATGGTTGTCCCAAAGTTTTTTCAAGAAGCAATTGGAGACTTTCTTGGTTTTTATCTTGAAGACGTTTCGCTTCTCATCCAAGAAGCTTCTTCATCTAGTCCTAGTCCTAGTGGACAACCATTTAAATATGAGCCAGCCGTGTGCAGCAGCTGCCAAAAAAGCCAACACAGTTCTAGGCTGCATCAACAGAGGGATAGAATCAAGATCACGTGAAGTGTTAATACCACTTTATAAGGCCTTGGTAAGGCCACACTTGGAATACGGCATTCAGTTCTGGTCTCCACGATGTAGAAAAGATATGGAGACTCTAGAAAGAGTGCAGAGAAGAGCAACAAAGAGGATGAGGGGACTGGAGACTAAAACATACGAAGAACAGTTGCAGGAACTGGGTATGTTTAGCTTAAGAGAAAGAAGGACTAGGGGAGACATGATAGCATTGTTCCAATATCTCAGGGGTTGCCACAAAGAAGAGGGAGTCAAACTATTCTCCAAGGCACCTGAGGGCAGAACAAGAAGCAATGGGTGGAAACTAATCAAGGAGAGAAGCAACTTAGAACTGAGGAGAAATTTCCTGACAGTGAGAACAATTAATCAGCGGAACAGAAGTTGCCTCCAGAAGTTGTGAATGCCCCAACACTGGAAGTCTTTAAGAAGATGTTGGATAGCCATTTGTCTGAAATGGTATAGGGTTTCCTGCCTAGGCAGGGGGTTGGACTAGAAGACCTCCAAGGTCCCTTCCAACTCTACTATTGTATTGTATTGTATCTCTGACTGGATGGTGGGGAACGGAAGGATTTCTACTCCTTGCAGACTGCTGGTCATTTGCTTCCTTTGAGAGAGCCGTTGAGGCCACTTGGAGGTTTGTCTGTGTCCTCGGGGTCACCTGAGTGGAGCAAATGGGTGTGGAGCTTTCTTGGAACTGCTGAAAGGACCCTGTTGTAGACTGGAGGGAGATGATGTCGTATCCCCCCTTCTGTTGAGAGAGGGCTGGCCTCTTTTAAGCGATCCTCTCTGTCCAAAATGTGGACTTTGCTATCTTCAAAGAAAAACAAGAAAATCCAATTGCTTCTTGAAAAAATACCTTTGGGGCATTGATGTTAGATCTTCAAGGGAATTCAATAAAAGCATAACTAACATACAATGGGACAGGATGGCTCAGTGGCCTGGATGCTAAGCTTGTTGATCAGAAAGGTCGGCAGTTTGGCAGTTCGAATCCCTAGCGCCACGTAATGGGGTGAGCTCCCGTGACTTGTCCCAGCTTCTGCCAACCTAGCAGTTCGAAAGAACGTAAAAAATGCAAGTAGAAAAATAGGAACCACCTTTGGTGGGATGTTTACAGCGTTCCGTGCACCTTCGGCGTTGAGTCATGCCGGCCACATGACCACGGAGACATCTTCAGACAGCGCTGGCTCTTCGGCTTTGAAACGGAGATGAGCCCCGCCCCCTAGAGTCGGGAACGACTAGCACATATGCGCGAGGGGAACTTTTACCTAAAATACCGTACAGATAGTTTTGTACAGGTTCCTTGCCAAACTGCCGACATGCCAAGTGATTTAATTTTAATTAAGTTAGGATTCCAGATTTACAATTTGGGCTTAATTTACCCGTAGCACTTATAAAATTTGATGCCTTTTTTTGGGAGGGGTGGGTGGGTCCTGGGAGCCATGCCATTGGATTAGCTAACGGCCAACTTTTCCAACAATTTCAAAATCCAGATACTCCAGTTCCGACTTTTTATTCACCTGGCAGGAAAACTAACCAGATACTATATTAATACAATTCCAGGCTGATTGGAATTCTGGGCGGGTGGAAAGTTATGAATATTTATCCCAGGAAAAACAGGTGTGGAAGCTGGCAGATTTGGTGTGGGGAAGAATGGGAGGATCAAAAGCATATATTTCTCTCCCCCCCGCCGCCACTTTTTCCATCTCTTTTTCTCTTTCCTTCTCTCTCTCTCCCTCTCCCTCTCCCTCTCCCTCTCCCTCTCCCTCTCCCTCTCTCTCTCCCTCTCCCTCTCTCTCTCTCTCTCTCTCTCTCTCTGTAAAGGGAGTAGTATTTCTAGCATTAATGATATAACCTAGTTTGAGTAATGAAACATCTGCAAGAAAACAACCAAGCTCAGAAAGAGCACTGAGGACCCTACAGTCTTCCCCCTCCCCCATCTCAGCAAACCTCCCTCTCTTTTAGCACTGATAATGTTTCCTAGTTGGGTCATGAAACGTCTGCAAAAAAAGCACCAAGCCCAGAGAGCATCAAGGACCACATAGTTCCCCTCCTCCTCAGATTCACAGTTGGAAGGGACTTTATAGATCATCTAGTCCAACCCCCCTGCTCAACACACAGTCCTCCTCCCTCTCCACAAACCTCCCTTTCTTTTAGCACTGATAATGTTTCCTAGCTGGGTCATGAAACGTCTTCAACAAAACAATCAACCTCAGAGAGCATCAAGGTCCCCACACTCCTAATCCTTCTCCTCCTCTCTTCTAGCCGTGATAACGTTTCCTAGTGGGGTCATGAAATGTCTGCAACAAAACCACCAAGCTCAGAGAGCACCAAAGACCCTTCATTCCGACCCTGAGCTACAAATATTCTCCTTTATTCAACTCTTCAACAGAGTTGGGAGGGACTTCGGTGGTCTTCTAGTAGTCCATCCCCCTACCCTTTCAGACAAATGGCTGTCCAATCTCTTCTTAAAAGCCTCCAGTGATGGAGCACCTACAACCTCTGGAGGCAAGTAGTTCCACTGGTTAATCACTCTTAGGAAGTTTCTCCTCAGTTCTAGGTTGCTTCTCTCCTTGATTAGTTTCCACCCATTGCTTCTTGTTCTGCCCTCAGGTGCCTTGGAGAATAGTTTGACTCCCTCTTCTTTGTGGCAACCCCTGAGATATTGGAAGGCTGCTATCATGTCTCCCCTAGTCCTTCTTTGCATTAAATGCATCCCCCAGTTTTCCTGTGATGCCTGCAAAAATACACCGGGATGGGGGGGGGGGGAATACCCTCCAACGCATCGCACCCTCCTGTCTGATCTCAGCCCAAATGAACAAAAAACACTCAGCCAAACCGAAAAGGCAGGTTCTTGGATCTCCTGCTACTCCAGTGTTCTCTTTCGACAGATGCCATGTGTAGGATTGGCACATTGTACGGTGCGTAATGGGCTTCAGAGCACAATAACCCTTTCCCAAATCCTCTTTTCCATCTGTCAAGTGACTAGGGAGCCGCACGGTGTTGAGGTTGGGGGGGCTGGGGGGGAGAAAATGCAGAAGGGCAGGACAACGGGGAGGGAGGGGAGGGGGAACATGCAGCTCAGCAGCAGCAGTGGCAGCTGCCAATCTTCGTCAGCGGCCTTTGGATTGAGGAGAGGAACTCAGCTGGGGAACAGGATGTTCCATGTGGTCAAAGGCCTCATATTTATTTTAGAGATTTATACCCTGGATTGTGATTCTCCAGCTTGGCAACTTGAAGAATGACAGACGTTGACTCCCAGAATTCCCCAGCCAGCATGGTGGCTGAGGAATTCTGGGAATTGAAGGCCACAGATGATGGCTGAGGAATTCTGGGAGTTGAAGGCCATAGATGGTGGCTGAGGAATTCTGGGAATTGAAGGCCACAGATGATGGTTGAGGAATTCTGGGAGTTGAAGGCCATAGATGGTGGCTGAGGAATTCTGGGAGTTGAAGACCATAGATGATGGCTGAGGAATTCTGGGAGTTGAAGGCCATAGATGGTGGCTGAGGAATTCTGGGAATTGAAGGCTACAGATGATGGCTGAAGAATTCTGGGAGTTGAAGGCCATAGATGGTGGCTGAGGAATTCTGGGAGTTGAAGACCATAGATGATGGCTGAGGAATTCTGGGAATTGAAGGCCACAGATGGTGGCTGAGGAATACTGGGAATTGAAGGCCACTGATGATGGCTGAGGAATTCTGGGAGTTGAAGGCCATAGATGATGGCTGAGGAATTCTGGGAGTTGAAGGCCACAGATGGTGGCTGAGGAATACTGGGAATTGAAGGCCACTGATGATGGCTGAGGAATTCTGGGAGTTGAAGGCCATAGATGGTGGCTGAGGAATTCTGGGAATTGAAGGCCACTGATGATGCCTGAGGAATACTGGGAATTGAAGGCTACAGATGATGGCTGAAGAATTCTGGGAGTTGAAGGTCATAGATGGCGGCTGAGGAATTCTGGGAATTGAAGGCCACTGATGATGGCTGAGGAATTCTGGGAGTTGAAGGCCATAGATGATGGCTGAGGAATTCTGGGAGTTGAAGGCCACAGATGGTGGCTGAGGAATTCTGGGAATTGAAGGCCACAGATGATGGCTGAGGAATTCTGGGAGTTGAAGGCCACAGATGGTGGCTGAGGAATACTGGGAATTGAAGGCCACTGATGATGGCTGAGGAATTCTGGGAGTTGAAGGCCACTGATGATGGCTGAGGAATTCTGGGAGTTGAAGGCCATAGATGATGGCTGAGGAATTCTGGGAGTTGAAGGCCACAGATGGTGGCTGAGGAAGTCTGGGAGTTGAAGGCCATAGATGATGGCTGAGGAATTCTGGGAGTTGAAGGCCACAGATGGTGGCTGAGGAATACTGGGAATTGAAGGCCACTGATGATGGCTGAGGAATTCTGGGAGTTGAAGGCCACTGATGATGGCTGAGGAATTCTGGGAGTTGAAGGCCACTGATGATGGCTGAGGAATACTGGGAATTGAAGGCCACTGATGATGCCTGAGGAATACTGGGAATTGAAGGCTACAGATGATGGCTGAAGAATTCTGGGAGTTGAAGGTCATAGATGGCGGCTGAGGAATTCTGGGAATTGAAGGCCACTGATGATGGCTGAGGAATTCTGGGAGTTGAAGGCCATAGATGATGGCTGAGGAATTCTGGGAGTTGAAGGCCATAGATTGTGGCTGAGGAATTCTGGGAGTTGAAGGCCATAGATGATGGCTGAGGAATTCTGGGAGTTGAAGGCCACAGATGGTGGCTGAGGAATACTGGGAATTGAAGGCCACTGATGATGGCTGAGGAATTCTGGGAGTTGAAGGCCATAGATGATGGCTGAGGAATTCTGGGAGTTGAAGGCCACTGATGATGGCTGAGGAATACTGGGAATTGAAGGCCACTGATGATGGCTGAGGAATTCTGGGAGTTGAAGGCCATAGATGGTGGCTGAGGAATTCTGGGAATTGAAGGCCACTGATGATGGCTGAGGAATTCTGGGAATTGAAGGCTACAGATGATGGCTGAAGAATTCTGGGAGTTGAAGGTCATAGATGGTGGCTGAGGAATTCTGGGAATTGAAGGCCACTGATGATGGCTGAGGAATTCTGGGAGTTGAAGGCCATAGATGATGGCTGAGGAATTCTGGGAGTTGAAGGCCACAGATGGTGGCTGAGGAATTCTGGGAGTTGAAGGCCATAGATGATGGCTGAGGAATTCTGGGAGTTGAAGGCCACAGATGGTGGCTGAGGAATACTGGGAATTGAAGGCCACTGATGATGGCTGAGGAATTCTGGGAGTTGAAGGCCATAGATGATGGCTGAGGAATTCTGGGAGTTGAAGGCCACTGATGATGGCTGAGGAATTCTGGGAGTTGAAGGCCATAGATGATGGCTGAGGAATTCTGGGAGTTGAAGGCCACAGATGGTGGCTGAGGAATACTGGGAATTGTAGGCCACTGATGATGGCTGAGGAATTCTGGGAGTTGAAGGCCATAGATGGTGGCTGAGGAATTCTGGGAATTGAAGGCCACTGATGATGCCTGAGGAATACTGGGAATTGAAGGCTACAGATGATGGCTGAAGAATTCTGGGAGTTGAAGGTCATAGATGGTGGCTGAGGAATTCTGGGAATTGAAGGCCACTGATGATGGTTGAGGAATTCTGGGAGTTGAAGGCCATAGATGATGGCTGAGGAATTCTGGGAGTTGAAGGCCACAGATGGTGGCTGAGGAATTCTGGGAATTGAAGGCCACAGATGATGGCTGAGGAATTCTGGGAGTTGAAGGCCATATATGGTGGCTGAGGAATTCTGGGAATTGAAGGCCACAGATGATGGTTGAGGAATTCTGGGAGTTGAAGGCCACAGATGATGGCTGAGGAATTCTGGGAGTTGAAGGCCACAGATGGTGGCTGAGGAATACTGGGAATTGAAGGCTACAGATGATGGCTGAAGAATTCTGGGAGTTGAAGGCCATAGATGGTGGCTGAGGAATTCTGGGAATTGAAGGCCACAGATGGTGGCTGAGGAATACTGGGAATTGAAGGCCACTGATGATGGCTGAGGAATTCTGGGAGTTGAAGGCCATAGATGATGGCTGAGGAATTCTGGGAGTTGAAGGCCACAGATGGTGGCTGAGGAATACTGGGAATTGAAGGCCACTGATGATGGCTGAGGAATTCTGGGAGTTGAAGGCCATAGATGGTGGCTGAGGAATTCTGGGAATTGAAGGCCACTGATGATGCCTGAGGAATACTGGGAATTGAAGGCTACAGATGATGGCTGAAGAATTCTGGGAGTTGAACGCCACAAATGATGGCTAAAGAATTCTGGGAGTTGAAGGCCACAGATTATAGCAAAGGAATTCTGGGAGTTGAAGGCCATAGATGGTGGCTGAGAAATACTGGGAATTGAAGGCCACTGATGATGGCTGAGGAATACTGGGAATTGAAGGCCACTGATGATGGCTGAGGAATTCTGGGAGTTGAAGGCCACAGATGATGGCTGAGGAATTCTGGGAGTTGAAGGCCACAGATGGTGGCTGAGGAATACTGGGAATTGAAGGCCACTGATGATGGCTGAGGAATTCTGGGAGTTGAAGGCCACAGATGATGGCTGAGGAATTCTGGGAGTTGAAGGCCACAGATGGTGGCTGAGGAATACTGGGAATTGAAGGCTACAGATGATGGCTGAAGAATTCTGGGAGTTGAAGGCCATAGATGGTGGCTGAGGAATTCTGGGAGTTGAAGGCCATAGATGATGGCTGAGGAATTCTGGGAGTTGAAGGCCACAGATGGTGGCTGAGGAATACTGGGAATTGAAGGCCACTGATGATGGCTGAGGAATTCTGGGAATTGAAGGCCATAGATGGTGGCTGAGGAATACTGGGAATTGAAGGCCATAGATGGTGGCTGAGGAATACTGGGAATTGAAGGCCACTGATGATGGCTGAGGAATACTGGGAATTGAACGCCACAAATGATGGCTAAAGAATTCTGGGAGTTGAAGGCCACAGATGATGGCTGGGGAAATCTTGGGGAGGAAGCAACGGTCATAAGTATGAACCAGTTGCCAAGCATCTAAACTTTGATCACGTGACCATGGGGAAAATACGACAAATGTCATAACTGTGACAAATGGCCATAAGTCACATTTTTCAGCGGCGCTGTAATTTTGAACGGTCACTAAATGAATTGTTGGAAGTCGAGGGCTACCTGTATCACCATTCCCCCCCTCCTCCTGTTCCTCCCTCTTCAGGGTGGGGTATTTTTCTAACCCCAAAGCCTCTTCTCTATTCTATTTTGGTGGATATTATCATTTTTCACACCCTGTTTTTCAAGTCGGATTCCAAGCAAATGTTTTTAAGATGCTTGGAAATGCTAGCCTTATTTCAAAGAGGCGAGGAAACCCATAAATCGAGCCTATAATTCCTCTTTTTTTCCTTTCTTTTTCTCTTCCCAGCTCTGCCTCTGTCACTTTTGACTAATTCGAGGCTTTTCATGCAAATGTGCCTTTTCTCCTACCACACTCAAGGACCAACTCTTCAATAATTTCTTTTTTTCTGCACCCGCTGCCGACTGCATCTACGCAGAGATGCTAAAAGTGTCACATCGGGATAACGATGGGAATTTTAAAGGAGGGATTTCATTGCCTTCAGTCGTCCTTGAGTGCTGGAGACAACTCGCTAGCGTGATTCCAGAAAAAAACATCGCAAGGAAACCAGCATTGTTTGTGAAAATGGCCAGAACAACAACAACAAAAAAACAACAACCTTAAAAATTAGGTTTCTCTTTTCTTCCCTGCCGGGGAATAAAGCAAGAAGGCGAGAGATTGAGAAAAAGATACACAGACCCATAGAGGCAGGGTTTAATTTCCCACAATCGTAAATCCTAGATGAAAAAAAGATGCAGAGATCGTAGAAATGCTTATAGGGCTTCAGTGAAGCCTGCTAGGCCCAAAACTGGCCACAGGGGTGGGCTGGAGGTCACATGCACATGCATGGGGGACCGGGCGCGCGCACAGGGTGTCATGCTGCATTGCATTATGGGGGTGGTTGCACATGCGCTTTTGGCACGCGAGGACAAAAAGGTTAGCCATCACTGCTAGAGGGTTTCCGGCCTAAGAAGTGGGTTGGACTAGAAGACCTCCAAGGTCCCTTCCAACTCTGTTATTCTAAGTCTAACAGTGAGAACAATTAATCCGTGGAACTACTTGCCTCCAGGCCTTGTGGGTGCTCCAACACTGGAGGTCTTAAGAAGAGATTGGACAGCCATCTGTCTGAAATGCTAGAGGGTTTCCTGCCTAAGAAGGGGGCTGGACTAGAAGACCTCCAAGGTCCCTTCCAACTCTGTTATAGAATATTTCTCTTTGTCTGGAAAAGAGCCGCGTGAAGCAACGCTGGGGAGCCATCAGAAAGAGCTTGCTAGTGCTTTTCCAGACAAGTGCATTTTATTGCAAGGCTTTTTCATGTTCATACATTTATTCTTCACACATTATAATTGTTCTCCAATAACGTATTTCTCATACTGAAGGATCTTGACTGACTTGAACGCTGGGCCCTATCTAATGAAATGAAATTCAGTTGTGGACAAAAATAAGGTTCTATACTTAGGCAAGAAAAACAAAATGCACAGGTACAGTAGGTGGTGCCTTCCTCAGTAGTGGTGACTGTGAAAGGGATCTTGGAGTCCTAGTGGACAACCATTTAAATAGGAGCCAGCCGTGTGCAGCAGCTGCCAAAAAAGCCAACACAGTCCTAGGCTGCATCAACAGAGGGATAGGATCAAGATCACGTGAAGGGTTAATACCACTTTATAAGGCCTTGGTAAGGCCACACTTGGAATACTGCATTCAGTTTTGGTCGCCACGATGTAGAAAAGATGTGGAGACTCTGGAAAGAGTGCAGAGAAGAGCAACAAAGAGGATTAGGGGACTGGAGACTAAAACATATGAGGAACGGTTGCAGGAATTGGGCTTGGTTTGCAATAGTGGCGAATATCTGGAGGGGGGTGGGTTGTCTAATTTAATGCAAAGAAGGACTGTAGGGATGACATGATAGCAATCTTCCAATATTTGAGGGGCTGCCCCAAAGAAGAGGTCAACCTATTCTCCAAAGCACCCGAAGGCAGGACAAGAAGCAACGGATGGAAACTAATCAAGGAGAGAAGCAACTTAGAACTAAGGAGAAATTTCCCGACAGCGAGAACAGTTAATCTGTGGAACACGGAGTTGCCTCCAGAAGTTGTGGGTACTTCATTACTGGATGTTTGTAAGAAGAGACTTGACAACCATTTGTCTGAAATGGTCTAGGTTTTCTTCCCTGAGCAGGGGGTTGGACTAGAAGACCTCCAAGGCCCCTTCCAACTCTGTTATTCTGTTTGGTTCTGTTGTAATCTACATCAGTCTCTAGAGCAGGGGTCTCAAACCTTGGCAACTTTAAGCCTGGCGGACTTCAACTCCCAGAATGCCCCAGCCAGCAAAGCTGGCTGGGGAATTCAAGGAGTTGAAGTCCGCCAGGCTTAAAGTTGTCAAGATTAGTTTAGAGATCATCAAAATATTCTTTCTCTAATCTGATTGGAATTGTCTGGAACAAATATAGGATTCTGGGTAAAATGTTCATTTTAATTGTAGATATTCTCCCTATCATTGATAGTTGTAAATTTTCCCAATTCTTCAGATCTTTCGCAATCTGTTGTTTAAGTTTATAACAATTGTTCTCTTTAAGTGCACTGCATCTTGCTGTTAAATATATCCCCAAGTATTTAACCTTGTTTGTGACTTGCATCTCCAAAATTTCCGCTAATTCTTCCTTTCATCTTGTTGATATAGTCTTTGTCAAGATCCTCGTTTTATCTTTATTTATTTTCAAGCCTGCCATTCTTCCATATTCCTCTATTTTTTTTCTATTAGTTTGGGAGCTGTTCCCAATGGATCTTCTAGAATGGAAACCAAAATCGTCCGCCAATGCTTGTAATTTATATTCTTCCTTTTTAATTTTCATTCCTTTCATTTCCTTTTCTTCTCTAATGTTTCTGTTTAAGACTTCGAATGTTAAGACAAAAAGTTTTTGTCTTCACAAAGTTGTCAAGATTAGTGAGCCCTGCTCTAAACCATTGTTTTTCAGCCTTAACAATTTTAAGATGGGGGGACTTCAACTCCCCAAAACCCCCAGCCAGAAGGAAATGCCTTTGTCTGTTTTTTGGGGGGGCTTATGCCTCTCCTTCATTTTTCCCGCATGGGGCTGTGGGTTTTCCCTGTCCTGGGGGCATCAGCCTGGCAGCCCCACCCTACCCCAAGGGGAGAGCATCTTCTGCTACCGATGCTCACACCCAATGTACCAGATGCAGCTGCTGCTTCCTCATAAAACAACTGGCGCATAATTGCTGTGTGACTCAACAAAGTAGTTTCTGATTTTTTGATTTCTTGTCGGGGAAAGGGAGGGTGTGTGTGTGTGTTGTTAATATTTGTGTCTGGCAGGAGTCATGATTTCTCAGCAGTTTTTTGGGAGGGGATGGGATTTCGTATCTTTGCATGCAGGCAGTCCAGCATATAGATAGTCCTCGACTTACAACAGTTTTATTTAATGACCGTTACGAAGTTGCGGCGGCACTGAAAAAAAGGGACTTAGGAGCATTTTTCACACTTATGTCGCAGCCCCAGGGATCACGTGACCAAAACTCCAATGCATGGCAAGTGGTTCAGACTTATGACTGTCGCTGTGTCACGCAATCCCGTTTGGCGACCTTCCGACGAGCAAAGTCAACGGGGGAATCGGGTTCGCTTAACAACTGTGTGACTAACTTAACAACTGCAGTGATTTGCTTAACAATAGCGGCAAGGAAGGTTGTAAAACGGGGCAGAGCTAACACGTGTTTCACTTAACAACAGAAATGTTGGGCTCATTTGTGGTCGTATGTCGAGGACTATCTAGACAGGTAGTCCTCGATGTGCGACAGTTCATTTAGTGTCCCTTTGAAATTATAGCGAAACTGGAAAAAAGTTACTTACGATAGTTTTTCACACTTATGGTCATTGCAGATCCCTGCAACAAGAGCAAAATTCAAACATTTGGCAACTGACTCGTATTTATGACGAGTGTCCCCTTTTGCCACTTCTGATGGGCAACGTCAACGGGGAAGTCAGATTCGCTTAACGACCGTGTGACTTGACTTAACAACTGCAGCAATTCGCTTAATGACTGAGGCCGAACAGATCGTAAAAACAGGAAAAAACTCACTGAACAAATGTCTCGCTTAGCAGCAGAAATGTCAGGCTCAATGGCAGTTGTAAGTCGAGGACTACCTGTAGCTAGAACATAAATTTCATGTTGTACTTAAACGCTGCACGCTTTTTAAAAATAATATTTCTCCTTTTATTCTGATTGCTCTTTAGAAAGACGTGTGTGGCTTCTTTATCACTGCTTCGTTTTTATTTATTTTTTTGCATCCCATTAACGAGACCCAAAAATAAATAAATCGTGCGGGGGGAGGGGGGGGGCTTTAGAGGAAGTTTCCTGGTGGTGTGCCATCCATGGAAATTGCGTTGATGACCGCCTAAAGGCAGCTCCAGCATCAGGGCTGGCAGAGGCATCCAAGAAACTCATCTTGTTCCAGATTTTTATCTCTTTATTGCGATGTGTTTTAGCCACCCAGCTACAGCGCATTTTGTGCCAGATGTTTTGTGCCAGCAAGCCAAAAATGATGAAAAACGGTGATATTTTCAGCGTGGGGTTTCTGGAGGGGAATCAAGGGAGGGGGAAAAACAATAGATCTTTACCTGAAAATGGAAATCAGGACTTCGAAAAGAAACGGCCCAAGGTCAGCCAATGCCACAGAATCCTAGACTTGAGGGGGCCAACAGAGGTCATCTAGTCTCACCCGCAGCCCACTACAGCCAATCCTCAAACGGTTCATTTGGTCACCGTTCAAAGTTACAACGGCATTGAAAAATGTGACTTATGACCATTTTTCACACTTATGACCTTTGCAGCATCTCCGGGATCATGGGTGATCGAAATTCACGATGCTTGGCAGCTGGTTCACACTTATGACTGTTGCTGTGTCCCACAGTCATGTGATCCCCTTTTGCGACCTTCCGACAACCAAAGTCAATGGGGCAGCCCGATTCACTTAACAACCAGGTTACTAACTGATCCACGGAGGCGATTCACTTAACAACGGTGGCAAGAAAGGTCGGAAAACGAGGCAAAGCTCACTTAACAAATATCTCACAGAAATGTTGGGCTTGATCGTGGTCGTATGTTGAGGACTATCAGGGCAGGTAGTCCTCGATTTACAACAGTTCATTTAGTGACCATTCAAAGTTATGGCAGTACTGAAAAAAAGGGACAGGATCATTTTTCACACTTACGACCATTGCACGATCCCTACGGTCGCGCGAGCACAACATTCAGATACTTGGCAACTGACTCGTATTTATGATGAGTGTCCCAGTGTCCCCTTTTGCGACCTTCTGACGAGCCAACTCAATGGGGGAAGCCGGATTCAATTAACAACCGCGCGACTAACAACAATTGCGGCGATTCACTTAACAACTCCGGAAAGAAGGGTCATACAATGGGGCAAAAAACTCACTTAGCAACTGTCTCGCTCAGCAACAGACATTTTGGGCTCAATGGTGGTCGTACGTCGAGGACTACCTACATGAAGGAGCTCCGGACAGCCTCTAAGGCAGGGGTGTTCAAACTTGAGAACTTTAAGACTTGTGGACTTCAACTCCCAGAATTCCCCAGCCAACATGGCTGGCTGGGGAATTCTGGGAGTTGAAGTCCACAAGTCTTAAAGTTCCCAAGTTTGAACACCCCTGCTCTAAGGGATTTGGGTATTATATATTGCTCGGTTTGCCTGCTTTTTATGTTATGCTTTTAATCTGTTTGCCAGCACTAATAATAAAGCTTAAAATCCCTTTATTTCCTGGAGGGCTCTTTGTCTCCGGATCCGAAGGAATCAATTGCCTGGGTACTTGATCCCTGCCGTGACCCTTGGCAAAACATCAGGCATTGCAAACCAAGGAGCAATTGGAAAAAAACTGGATAACTTTGGAAGAGAAGATTGAGGGGAGAGAGGATAACAGTTAGGCAGCTACAAGGTTGCTCTATAGAGGAAAGCAGACCAGGTGTCACTTTACAGGTAACTGAAGGTGATAAATGTATCTCATGCTCCTATTTTTCCCACTACAACAACCCTGTGAGGTGGGAATGAGCAGAGAAAGAGAGGGATTGGCCCAAAGTCTCACATCTGGCTTTCGTGCCTAAGACGGGACTAGAACTCACTGCCTCCTGGTGATTGGCCCAAAGTCACCCAACTGTCTTTCATGCTTAAAGTGGGACTAGAACTCACAGTCTCCCAGTGATTGGCCCAAAGTCACCTTGGTGGTTTTCGTACTTAAGGCGGGACTAGAACTCACTGCCTCCTGGTGATTGGCCCAAAGTCACCTAGGTGGCTTTCGTGCCTAAGGCAGGACTAGAACTCACTGCCTCCTGGTGATTGTCCCAAAGTCACCTAGGTGGCTTTCATGCTTAAGGTGGGACTAGAACTCACTGCCTCCTGGTGATTGGGCCAAAGTCACCTTGGTGGTTTTCATGCCTAAGGCGGGACTAGAACTCACCATCTCCTGGTGATTGGCTGAAAGTCACCTAAGTGGCTTTCATGCCTCAGGCGAGACTAGAACTCACAGTCTCCTGGTGATTGGCCCAAACTCCCCCAGCCATCTTTTATGCCTGTGGCGTAACTAGAATTCACCGTCTCCTGGTTTCAAGGCTAAGAGTAGGAGATGGGCAAAATAGGCTGCGTAACTCTGGCGAAATAAGTTCTGAGCCAGTCTTAAAACTTTAAAATCCTAGTCCTCAAGAGTCTCAGGGAAAGAGGTTCTCTCTTGTAGGGTTTGTTCCCAACTCTATTTAAAGAGCTTACCCTGATGAGGCTGCTTTGAAGGAGAGGCTGAAGAGCCATCTCTCCCAAAATGCTTCCCAAGCAGCGGGTTGGTCTAGATGACCTCTGGGGATGCTTCCAATGATATCATTCTAACCTGCCTGCAATCCCAGGTACTCGAGCAAGGCAAAATAATAATAATAATAATAATAATAATAGTAATAATAGAGCCAGGCTGACTGCCTTTGATTCAATTTAATTTATACCGAATTAAAATAAAATCAATTGAACACAGCGTGATTGCTCCCAAAGTATTTAATAATTTCCTCCCGCTGTCAGATTAAAAATTACAATTTGATGGCACTTTGAGGGAAGTTTGAGGGGCCGTGTGCCATCGGGTGATGCTTTTGGAAAGACAATTCGGTGTAAAGCATACACTCCCCTTCCTCCAACTCGACTCCCGGTTTATTTCCAGGTGAAAGTCCGTCCGAACTGGGAACAGGCTCCAGCTGTTCTTCTGCCTCACTGACGTCTGACTCTGAAGGCAGCTGATAACTGTCAGACGGCTCTGGCCCCATCTCTGCCTCCAACAGAGCCCTCATCAGAGCCTTCCCCAGACTCCAGGACTGGCCCATCTTCCTCCCCAACCTCCTCACTGTCCGAATCTGCTGCCAGCTCCAATGGCCGCTGGCGGCCCACAAGACAATGCAAAGGGGAACTCATCAAATTTGCAGACGATAGTAAGCTGGCAGGAATAGACAACACCCCAGAACACAAACACAGGATCCAAAAACATCTTGACAAACTTGATCAATGGGCCCTATCCGATCGCATGGATTTTAAGATGGACTAAAGCAAAGTTTTACATTTAGGCAGCAAAAACCAGAGGTACAAGTACAGATAAGGAGAAACCTAGCTCCAAAATAGTAACTCTGAGAGGGAGGGATCTTGGGAGTTCTAGTTTACGATCGTTTAAACATGAGCCAGCCGTGTGCGGCAGCAGCCAAAAAAGTCAATACGATCCAGGATAGTACAGAGGCACAGAATCAAGATCATGTGAAGTGTTAGTACCACTTTTTTTCTTGGAAAATATTTTTTTTTAATTTTTGGTTAAGCAAACAAACACAACACACACACAAAAGAAATCATCTTTCGTTACATATTGCAGAAGTGTGTCGATCGGTTTCAAATAACCTTCGTGCATCTCTTCCACAGTCGTTACTTAAAGTTCGTATCCCATTGTATATTTTAAAGTCAAAAATCGTTATATATCTTACTATCAACATCCCACCATTCTCATTTGACTGTAATTGTTTTAACGTCCTTTTGCCAAAAAAAGTAGCCAAAAAAGCTTATACGATCCCGGGTTGTATAAACAGAGGGATACGATCAAAATCAAGTGAAGTATTAGTACCGCTTTAGTAAGGCCACCCCTGGAATACTGCAAACAATGTTGGTCACCACACTACAAAGAAGATGCTGAGACTTTGGGAAAAAGGTCAAAGAAGAGCAGCTAAGATGATCAAAGGCCTGGAGACCAAACCATAGGAAGAACGGCTGCAGGATTTGGGTTTGGCCAGTCTGGAGAAAGAAGAATTAGGGGGTGACATGATAGCAATATGCCAGTATTTAGAGGGGCTGCCACAAAGAAGAGGGGGTCAAATTATGCTCCAAAGCACGAGAAGACAAGACAAGAAGCAATGGATGGAAACTAACCAAGGAGAGAAGCAACTGAGGAGAAATTTTCTGACCGTTAGAACAATGAATCAGTGGAACAGAAGTTGTGAATGCCCCAACACTGGAAGTCTTTAAGAAGATGTTGGATAGCTATTTGTCTGAAACGGTATAGGGCCGTGATGGCGAACCTATGGCACGCGTGCCACAAGTGGCACGCGTAGCCATTTGTCAGGGCACGCGAGGCGCTGCCCTGTCAGCTGGCCAGCGAGCATGCGCACGATGGCCAGCTGACTTCACCTTTTTAAAAGCTATTTTCGCCTTCCCCAGGCTCCAGAGTCTTTATAGGAGCCTGGGGAGGGCGAAAAGAGCCCCCCCGCCCCCCGGAGGCTTCAGGGACCGTCCCTGAAGCCTTCAGAACGGTTAAAACCACCCTCCGAGCAAACGTTCCGAAGGCTTCAGGGACCGTCCGGAGGCTTCCCTGATGCCTTCGGAGCGCTTAAAACGACCCTCCGAGCAACCTGGAAGTCACTTACGGTTTGCTCGGAGGGTGGTTTTAAGCGCTCCGAAGGCTTCAGGGAAGCCTCCGGACAGTCCCTGAAGCCTCCGGAGGGCCTCCGGTTGGTCGGGGGAGGCTCTTTTCGCCCCCCCCCCCAGGCTCCTATAAAGCCCCTGGAGCCTGGGGAGGGCAAAAAAACATGTAAAAATGGGGGGGCTCGCGCGTTGTGCGGGCATGCGCACTGGGGGGCTCGCGCATTGCATTATGGGTGCGGCACGCCCGCACTCAACCCCCATGCGCTCCCCCCACTTGTGGCACGCGAGCCAAAAAAGGTTCGCCATCACTGGTATAGGGTTTCCTGCCTAGGCAGGGGGTTGGACAAGAAGACCTCCAAGGTCCCTTCCAACTCTACCATTGTATTGTATTATAACAACCTGGAATTAAAGAGAAACTTCCTAACAGTGAGGACAATTAACCAGTGGAACAGCTTGCCACCAGAAATTATGGGTGCTCCATCACTGAAGGTTAGAAAGACAGGGCAGCCACTTTTCTGAAATGGTATAAGGTTTCCTGCCTGAGCAGGGGGCTGGAGTAGAAGACCTCCATCGTCCCTTCCAGCTCTGTTCTGATTGATTGAAAATAGAAGGAGTCGCAGGATATTAAAAAGCGAGCAGAGAAAGGAAGGGTGAATCCCTGGGTGTCGCTTTCAGGGAACAATTCAGGGAGACTGATGATGGTTGACATCAAGGTTTGCTTGGATCCAGGCTTTGGGGGTTAGGAAGCACTTGAGGTATGGATCACTTGAGTTGGACTATTGATTGGACCTATGATGGATTTTAGCTTCTTGGGAGTTTGGAGGGATCAATAGAAGATAATGTTTGTAGCTCTGGATTGAAATGAAGGCTCTTTGGGGCTCTCGGAGCGTTATTGTTTTCTTGAAGGCATTTCATGACCCAACTAGGGAACATCAGCAGTGCTAGAAGGGAGTGGGGTTTGTGGAAAAGAAAAGAGGAGGAGGAAGAGGAGGAGGAAGAAGAAGAGGAAGAGGAAGAAGGAAAAGGAGAAGGAGAAAGAGGAGGAGGATGACTGTAGGGTCTTTGGTGTTCCTTAAACTCAGTTTTCCTGTAGACGTTTCATGACCCAACTAGGGAACATAATCAGTGCTAGAAGGGAGTGGGATCTCTAGGGAGGAGGAGGAGGAGGAGGAGGAGGAGGAGGAGGAGGAGGAGGAGGAGGAGGAGGAGGAGGAGGAGGAGGAGGAGGAGGAGGAGGAAGATTGTGAGGTCCTTTGTGCTCTCTGAGCTTTGTGAGTTTCCTGCAGATGTTTCATGACCCAACTAGGGAACATCATCAGTGCTAGAAGGGAGTGGGGTTTGTGGAAAAGAAAAGAGGAGGAGGAGGAGGAGGAGGAGGAGGAGGAGGAGGAGGAGGAGGAGGAGGAGGAGGAGGAGGAAGAAGAAGAAGAAGAAGAAGAAGAAGAAGAAGAAGAAGGAGAAAGAAGAAGAAGAAGAAGAAGAAGAAGAAGAAGAAGAAGAAGAAGAAGAAGAAGAAGAAGAAGAAGGAGAAGGAGAAGGAGAAAGAAGAGGAGGATGACTGTAGGGTCTTTGGTGTTCTTTAAACTCAGTTTTCTTGTAGACGTTTCATGACCCAACTAGGGAACATCATCAATGCTAAAAGGAGTGGGATCTGCAGGGGAGGAGGAGAAGGAAGACTGTGAGGTCCTGCATGCTCTCTGAGCTTTGTGAGTTTCCTGCAGATGTTTCATGACCCAACTAGGGAACATCATCAATGCTCGAAGGGAGTGTAGTGTGTGGAGTTTGGGAGGAGGTGGAGGACTGGGTGTCCTTGGTGGCCTCTAAGTTTGTTTTCTTGCAGATGTTTCATGACCCAACTAAGTGACATCATCAATGCTAGAAGGGAAGGGGGGTTGTGGAGAGGAGGAGGAGGAGGAGGAGGAGGAGGAGGAGGAGGAGGAGGAGGAGGAGGAGGAGGAGGAGGAGGAGGAGGAGGAGGAGGAGGAGGAGGAGGAGGAGGACAATGACAACTATGGGATTTTTGGAGCTCTCTGAGCTTGTTTGTTTTTCATGACCAAACTAGATAACAGCATCAGTACTAGAAGGAAGTGGGGTCTGTTCTCTGTTTATATACCGTGTCCAGTGGCGGGATTCTACCGGTTTAACAACCAGTTCGGTGATCGCACATGTGCAGTTTTGAGAAAAAGTGACTCCTGCATTACTGCTGGGGAGAAAAACATCTTGCCCTCAAACAGTCTTCACAAAGCAGTACTAATACTCCAGACAACCCACAATACAAGCATTTTGCCTCTTTAAAACCCCTGCAAGGGGTTCCCCCCCCCCACCGCCCAGGCTACTAAAGTCCTGCTTTTACCACAATGTATTAATTAGATCACTGCGCAACGCATGCACTAAGCCAGGAAGACAGAATCTTTGAAACACACCCAGTCTCCTATGCTGGCCAGCAGAGGAGAGGGGGGGAGGGGAATGAGAAAAAACCAGGTGTCTGTTTTGGAGAGACCCTGCTTTCATTTAGAGAAGCCATTTGCCGGCGTTAATTTACGCAAATACTAATATGAAGCGGTTAGCGTGGAGATGTACAATCTTGACTGATTATGGCACAGCCTCAGAGCGAGATCAGGGTGCATCGCGCTTAAGGCACACGCCACGGGGCTGTGACAATTCGCCATGGCCGACGCAACGCAGGACAACTCGCCGAGGGAGAAGAGTTTACACAAATATCAAAGAAACGGTGGAAGAGAATCGTTAAATGAAAGGAGGCAAAAGGAGGGATGGCATGAAATGTGAACGGCACAAATTAAAATATTTTTTTCTTACTTTTAAATAATGGAATGGAATTGTTAAATCTGTCCCACAGTGAGTTGGCCATGGCGAGTTGGCCATAACTTGGCCTTCATGAATTGGCCATGGTGGGTTGGCCATAAATTGGTCATAGTGAGTTGGTTTCTAGCCATAGTGAGTTGGCCATGGTGAGTTGGCCATCATGAGTTGGATGTTGGATAACTGTTTGTCTGAAGTGGTGTAAATTTTCCTGCCTAGGCAGGGGTTGGGCTAGAAGACCTCCAAGGTCCCTTTCAACTCTGCTATTCTATTACTCCTTTGTTTTCATAACGGATTCCCTTTTCTGCCTCTCTACATTTGAAGCATCCTTCCATAATCGAGCCCAGAGCGTCAGGCAAACAAACTCCCAAAGATGAACAAAATCGAACAAGTTTTCAAAAGACCGTAAATGCCAACTCTGCAAGATCAATGACATTCCTGCGCCGTAAATTGCTTTGTGAACGCCCGATAGCGATACTGTCCAAACCGTTTATGAGCAACAACAACGCCAGAATAGGCGTGTAAAAAAATTGTGCGCTGGGAATTGATGTATCTTTTAATGTTAGTTTATCCCTCCAATGTGGAAAGGCTGCTCAATTACCCAACCGTTCAATATCATAAAATTGGGAGAGGGCCAGAGAAATTTCCTAAATAAATAAACGAGTCAAATAGATTCTGCCTAACTTAAAAAAAAAAATCAATACACCCGTAGCAGGCGTCAGTAAAACGGGTCCAACCACCACTGCATTTCAAGATCTGAGAGAATAATCAGGTTTTTGACGGTTTCGTTTGTGTCCAAGTCATGATTAGAACTCAGAACCTCTTGGTTTCTAGCTGGTGCTTTTAACCACTAGACTAGTGTTTCTCAACTTTGTCAACTTGAAGATGAGTAGACCTCAAGCCAGCACATCTGGACTTCAACTCCCAGAATTCCCCAGCTGGCATGTCTGGATTTCAACTCCCAGAATTCCCCAGCTGGCATGTCTGGACTTCAACTCCCAGAATTCCCTAGCTGGCATGTCTGGATTTCAATTCCCAGAATTCCCCAGCCAGCATGTCTGGACTTCAACTCCCAGAATTCCCCAGCTGGCATGTCTGGACTTCAACTCCCAGAATTCCCCAGCCAGCATGTCTGGATTTCAATTCCCAGCATTCCCAACTAGTATGTCTGGATTTCAACTCCCAGAATTCACTAGCCATCATATATGGACTTCAACTCCCAGAATTCCCAACCAGTATGTCTGGATTTCAATTCCCAGAATTCCCCAACCAGCAATATGTGGACTTCTCCTGCTGGCTGGGGAATTCTGGGAGTTAAAGTCCCCATCCTTTCAACTTGCCAAGGTTGAGAAACACTGTTCTAATGCAAGAGTGGAAAACAAATATTCAATTACAAGAAGCAAAAATAATAACGAGGGGAAATATTTCTCAGCTTCCCAAAAGTGTGATTTTTCACGGAATGTATGCCTGTTCGAGATCCCAAAAAAAAAGCAGAAACAAATAGAACGAAAACAGAAAATAGAGAAAAGTACCATATTCAGCTAAAACCTTGATTTCTAGTCTTTTAAGCAAAAATTGGGAAGGCTCTGTTAGAAATATTTCAAGCCAAAGCATCTTTGCGTCTGGACAATTTGATTCTTTGTTTTCAAAGAAGAATGAAAATTATTTAGAGCCGTGTTTTTTTTTTCCAAACGCAGCAATTTTAAGATATTGGACTTCAGCTCCCAGGATTCCACAGCCATTGGCCACTTGGCAACTGACTCGTATTTATGACGGTTGCAGTATCCCCGGGGTCACACAATCCCTTTTTGTAACCTTCTAACAAGCAAAGTCAAAGGAGAAGCCAGATTCCCTTAACAACCGAGCAGTGATTCGTTTAACAACAGTGGCAAGCCGTAAAGTGGGGTGAAATTGCCGTACAAATGTCTCACTTAACAGCAGATATTTGGAGTCCATTGTGGCTGTAAGCTGAGGATTTTTTGTTCACACAGATCTTGATTCACAACCACAGTCACACCCCGTGGGCAGAATTTCCACTCAGCTAGAGGGTTGTGAAGGGAATTCTGCCCCGTTTTAATGGACTTTTTTTTGCCAGGGTCCTTAAGTGAATCTTGCAGTCATTAAGTGAATCCAACTTCATGACAATCCCCTCACCCTAGGATTCTACAACCATCGTAAATACATGCCGATATCCAGGAGTCTGAATTTTGTTCAATGGACCATCGTGATGCTGAGACGGTCATAAGTGTGAGGACCAGTCCCAAGTCATTTTTTTTCCCAGTGCCGTTGTAACTTTGAAAGGTTGCTAAACAAATGTCAGTTGTTGATGATTTTTTAAAACATTTTACCTCAGGCTTGGTGATGAAATACAGGCTTTTAAGGGTAATCAAGCTTATGAATTAGTTTCCCGTGGCATCTTTCTCTTACAAACCACAAACAATTTTACATTCTTCGAAGGATTATTTTCTGTTACAGCACATTACCTTGAAATGAACTTTCTTTATTTATTCTCTATTTACGTCACTAGGTGTTTAAATGAGCCCATTAAAATCCCGTCTAGTGTCAGAAACGTGGATAATGTTTTTATCGCTGGTTTGGATTAAAGCCAAATCTGGATCGGGCATTTTTGACTGTGATTAAAAAGAAAGAAAGAAAATTATCTCTGCAGACAAACAATTAAAATAATCCTCTTAACAACCATGGCAAAAAAGAGGGTCATAAGATAAGGCACAGCTCACTTAACAACCATTTGGCTTAGACACAGACATTCTGCTCCAATACGGTCGTAAATCAAGGACTCGTGAGCCAAAGCTTGAAACTCTTGCTCTAACCACTATCTCCACAGCTTTCCTTATATGCTTTTTCCACAGTAACAAATATCATATATTTGATATTAAGTTCTTATCCACATTTGCGATGGTCCTGAACTGGAATTATCATAGCAATGGCTGTTTCTGCCATTATATAAATCTGTTTGGGAAGGCCAAATGTTTTGTATGGGTTAAAATTTTAAAAAATGGCATATTTATTTTATATGTACCCCCAAACTCCACTCATAAATACCCCACCGAAGACTCTGAACAGGACAAATCACATTTAATCAAAGGATTCACTAATCAGCGATATATGTGGATTTCAACTCCCAGAATTCCCCAGCAAGCATGTGTGGACTTCAACTCCCAGAATTCACTAGTCAGCGATATATGTGGTCTTCAACTCCCAGAATTCCACAGCCAGCATGGGTGGACTTCAACTCCCAGAATTCACTAGTCAGCGATATATGTGGACTTCAACTCCCAGAATTCACTAGTTAGCGATATATGTGGTCTTCAACTCCCAGAATTCCACAGCCAGCATGGGTGGACTTCAACTCCCAGAATTCACTAGTCAGCGATATATGTGGACTTCAACTCCCAGAATTCACTAGTTAGCGATATATGTGGACTTCAACTCCCAGAATTCCCCAGCCAGCATGGGTGGACTTCAACTCCCAGAATTCACTAATCAGCGATATATGTGGACTTCAACTCCCAGAATTCCCCAGCAAGCATGTGTGGACTTCAACTCCCAGAATTCACTAGTCAGCGATATATGTGGTCTTCAACTCCCAGAATTCCACAGCCAGCATGGGTGGACTTCAACTCCCAGAATTCACTAGTCAGCGATATATGTGGACTTCAACTCCCAGAATTCACTAGTTAGCGATATATGTGGACTTCAATTCCCAGAATTCCCCAGCCAGCATGGGTGGACTTCAACTCCCAGAATTCACTAATCAGCGATATATGTGGACTTCAACTCCCAGAATTCCACAGCCAGCATGGGTGGACTTCAACTCCCAGAATTCACTAGTCAGCGATATATGTGGACTTCAACTCCCAGAATTCACTAGTCAGCGACATATGTGGACTTCAACTCTAAGAATTCCACAACTCCCAGAATTCACTAGGCAGCGATATATGTGGACTTCAACACCCAGAATTCCCCAGCCAGCATGAATGGACTTCAACTCCCAGAATTCACTAGTCAGTGATATATGTGGACTTCAACTCCCAGAATTCACTAGTCAGCGACATATGTGGACTTCAACACCCAGAATTCCCCAGCCAGCACATGTGGACTTCAACTCCCAGAATTCACTAGTCAGCGATATATGTGGACTTCAACTCCCAGAATTCACTAGTCAGCGACATATGTTGACTTCAACACCCAGAATTCCCCAGCCAGCACATGTGGACTTCAACTCCCAGAATTCACTAGTCAGCGATATATGTGGACTTCAACTCCCAGAATTCACTAGTCAGCGATATATGTGGACTTCAACTCCCAGAATTCACTAGTCAGCGACATATGTGGACTTCAACACCCAGAATTCCCCAGCCAGCATGAATGGACTTCAACTCCCAGAATTCACTAGTCAGCGATATATGTGGACTTCAACTCCCAGAATTCCCCAGCCAGCATGTGTGGACTTCAACTCCCAGAATTCATTAGTCAGCGATATATGTAAACTTCAACTTCAAGCGAGTTTTGCCCCATTTGACAACCTTTCTTGGCAAAGTTATTGAGTCAATCTCAGCAGTTGTTAAGTTAGGAACACGGTTGTTAAGCGAATCTGGCTTCCTTCATTGACACTATTTCTCAGAAGGTCGCCAAAGGGGATCGCATGACTCTGGGACACTGCAACCGTCATAAATATGAGTCACATGCCAAGCGGCTGAATTTTGATCACATGACCATTTGGATGCTGCAACGGTTGGATGTGTGAACAATGGTCATAAGTCACTTCTTTCAGTGCCGTTGTAACTCCAAACGGTCAGTAAATGAAGTGTTGTAAGTTGAGGACTACCTGTTATTGCAACTCCCGCCTCCATTTTCAATGCCTGATCCATTAAGGTAAGTCTTTCCTCATTTTCTTCCTCTGCCTGTTAAGTGACTGAGGGCTTGGGGAGGAACCTGGGCCACTTCTGGAGTCTGGGGAAGGCCCTGCGTTGGATGCAAAGATACAGTCAGGGCCAACTGACATTTCCAGCCACCGGAGAGGCAGCTGCCTTTGGAGGCTAAGATGAGTGAGGAGGAAGAACAGCTGGGGCCTGTTCCAGATGCACGAGGAGAGGAGAACAACGGAGGACAAGGAGAAGCAAAGCACACGTGGACGCTGAATAGCCCCTCCCTGGCTAGGGAATAAATAGAAGGAAAGGGGAGTGGTGGTCGTAGAAGACAACAGTTCGTATTTCTGAAGTTTTTTCTCATCGTGTTTTGTGCCACAAAGACTGATTGCCAGAACTTAATTTACAGCTTTGCAGTTGGAAGTTCACGGCTTTGTAATTATCTCAACAAAACCGATAACGCCTGTTACTGCACTTAACTCTTTGAACGACTATTGCCTGGACTTTTGGTTGTGTGAATGCCATTAATTCACAGGAGGTAAACAAAGAAGGGTTTTTCGTAACAAGGAATCTTTTACCTGTTTCTGCTAAGGCTGGCTCAGAATATTGTGTGGCTAAGTAAGAAATGGGGATGCTGCCACCAGCAACGGTCGCAAGTTGCTTTTTTCAGTGCCGTCGTAAATTCAAAAGGTCACTAAATGAACAGCTGTAAATCGAGATTACCTGTATGGCATTTTCACCAGCCCCTCCTTTCCCGACACCCGTGTCCGGAGAGCCCAGCCACCAGCGGCGAACAGTAAAGGAAATTTCAAAGATGATTTCCTTTAAACTTCCAAAGTTCAGAAGTCAGTCGGATTAAGTTCCCCAAAGCTGCCAATTATGTGAGCTTCAACCAAATTAGCGGCTGCCAAATTAGAGGAACAGAATTTGCCGTCTCTAATCACGAAAGGCCAACAACGTAGAGCTACACGGGCACAAGGAAGACATCCAGGAATCCTGCAGGCCAAGGCAGGCAGCTGCATTCCCACAACCAGTTGCTTAAGACAGGGGGTCCCCAACCCCCTGGCATGCCAGAAACTGGGCCACGCAAACAAGCGAAGCCCCATCCGTGGGATGCAGGAAGCACGTGAAACTATGTCCCTTCTGAAGTGGTTCAAAGTCTAAGTACTCTTTCTTTCTTTCTTTCTTTCTTTCTTTCTTTCTTTCTTTCTTTCTTTCTTTCTTCCTTCCTTCCTTCCTTCCTTCCTTTTTCCTTCCTAACTTCCATCTATCTATCTATCTATCTATCTATCTATCTATCTATCTATCTATCCATCTATCCTTCCCTCTTTCTTTCTTTCTCTCCTTCTTTTCCCCCTTTCCTTCCTTTCATCCCTCCAACCATATCTCTCTCTCAACTATCATTTATCTATCTATCTATCTACTTTCCTTCCTTCCTTGCTCCCTTCCTCAAACTTCCTTCCTTTCTTCTTTTTCCTTCCTTTCATCCCTCCAACCATCTCTCTCTCTCAACTATCTATCTATCTATCTATCTATCTATCTATCTATCTATCTATCTATCTATCTTCCTTCCTTCCTTCCTTCCTTCCTTCCTTCCTTCCTTCCTTCCTTCCTAGCTCCCTTCCTCAAACTAACTTCCTTCCTTCCTTCCTTCCAAAAAATAATCCAGCAAAGAAAAAGAAAGTGTCCGTTTATACGTCTTGGCATCTCTGGAGAGGAATGGTGTCACACGAGTCCTAACATTATCGCTCAAGTCATACGCATGACACAACGGCTGTCATTTCTGTCATGTCAAGACTTCACATGTCAGTGTGACTTCGCATTGACCCATTCCAGCCCCTCATCTCCCCTATGTTAGAAAAAAAGGAAACACCCCTCCGAAAACTCTGTTTATTTGCATCCTCAATCAAGATGAGATTATTTTTTTTTAAAAAAAACTTGCTTTTGTTTACACCAAGAGGGATTAGAAATGATTAAACCCTGCAGCCTTAACTCACATATATAATCAGTAATTAGCATTCAGAAGTAGAACAGTCCCACAGAGCAAAACGGGGGGTAGGTTCTGCCAAAGAGCTTAAGCTGAAAAATAAATAGACCACCTAACCATGGTTAAAGCTAAATAGACCACCTAAACCATGGTTAATACCTTGGCATGGCAGGGGAATACAAGCATGCTGGGACCACCCGCAACGTGGTTAAGTGTACTTTGTGAGCAAAAAGTTTCTTTTTCTAATGTGTGAAACTCGAAAAATTAGAATATCGTGCAAAAGTTCATTTATTTCAGTAATGCAACTTAAAAGGTGAAGCTAATGTATGAGATAAGACTCATTACATGCAAAGCAAGATAGTTCAAGCCGTGATTTGTCATAATTGTGATGATTATGGCGTACAGCTCATGAAAAGCCCAAATCCACAATCTCAGAAAATTAGAATATTACATGCAATCAATAAAACAAGGATTGTACATAGAACAATATCGGACCTCTGAAAAATATAAGCATGCATATGTACTCAGTACTTGGTTTGGGCCCCTTTTGCAGCAATTACTGCCTCAATGCGGCGTGGCATGGAAGCTATCAGCCTGTGGCACTGCTGAGGTGTTATGGAAGACCAGGATGCTTCAATAGCGGCCTTCAGCTCTTCTGCATTGTTCGGTTTCATGTCTCTCATCTTTCTCTTGGCAATGCCCCATGGATTCTCTATGGGGTTTAGGTCAGGCGAGTTTGCTGGCCAATCAAGCACAGTAATCCCACAGTCATTGAACCAGATTTTGGTGCTTTGGGCAGTGTGGGCAGCTGAAAAATGAAGTCAGAGTCAAAGTCCTGTTGCTCAGTGGTCCAAAGTCCTCTTTTCTGATGAGAACAACTTTTGCCAAAAGCACCAAAAACTGGTTCAATGACCGTGGGATTACTGTGCTTGATTGGCCTCTCCATTCTTCCTCCATACTCTGGGTCCTTGGTTTCCAAATGAGATGCAAAAGTTGCTCTCATCAGAAAAGAGGACTTTGGACCACTGTGCTTCATTAAGACCAGGGTCAACGAAGCCGTCTACCAGGAGATTTTGGAGCACTTCATGCTTCCTTCTGCAGATGAGATTTATGGGGATGCTGACTTCATTTCCCAGCTGCCCACACTGCCAAAAGCACCAAAACCTGGTTCAATTACTGTTAGATTAGGTTTGTAGCCCTCTAGTGCCTTCAGGAGCCTTCAAGAGGCTTCCTTGAAGGTTCTGGAGGGCAAAAATATGGCCCTACAAGCAAGCCGGAAATCATCGTTCCCAAACTTTCAGGTTGCCCGTAAGGCTTTTTTCCACCCTCCAGAGACTTCAGGAGGCACCCTTGAAGGCTCTGGCAGTCAAAAATATGGCCCTAGGAGCAAACCGGAAATCGCCATTCCCAAACTTCCGTGTTGCCCATAGGACTGTTTTTCACCCTCCGGAGGCTTCAAGGAAGCCCCTGAAGCCTCCGGAGGGCCTCGGGGAGGGGGGGAAGGCTGTTTTCACCCTCCCCAGGCTCCTAGATAGCCTCTGGAGCCTGGGGAGGGTGAAAAAAGCGCACCAAAAGCGGGGGTGGGGAAACGCTGATCGTGCTCGAATCCGCAGGGGGAGATTGCGTGTGCATTCACGCTGGGGTCATGCACACATGCATGCTGGGGCCCGCACATGCATAGCGTTAGGGGTGTGGGCATGCCCGTTCACAACCCCCACTGCGCTCCCCTCGTTTTTGGCACGCGATCCAAACAAGGTTAGCCATCACTGCATTAGGTCTTATTTCCCAGTTAGGTCTTGTTTTTGAGAAAAGAGGATACTACCAAACTTTCTAAACTGAGTTAAGCCTTAACTGGGTTCAGCTCTCATAAACACTGATCTATCATCACGGCTGTTTTTGCAACCTGGCTTGCTCCAGAACTTTTTAACTTCAACTCCCACGATCCTAGACAGCATGGAGAATCCAGGTATCTTTCCTGACAATGGGTGATGGGAACTGTAGTCCAGTGTTTTCCAACCTTAAGATGTGTGGATTTCAACTCCTATAATTCTGGTCAACATGGAGAATCCAGCTACCTTCTCTGATGATAGGCGATGGGAACTATAGTGTCATGTTTCTCAACCGTAGCAATTTTAAGATGTGTGAACTTCAACTCCCATAATCCCAGACAACATGGAGAATCCAGCTACCTTCTCTGATGATGGGCAATGGGATCTGTAGTCCCATGTTTCTCAACCGTAGCAATTTTAAGATGTGTGGACTTCAACTCCCATAATTCTAGGCTGCATGGAGAATCCAGTTACCTTCCCTGGCAATGGGTGATGGGAACTGTAGTCCAGTGTTTCCCAACCGTACAACTTTAAGATGTGTGGACTTCCAATTCCCATAATCCTAGACAATGTGGCAAACCTTTTCTGATGGTAGGTGGTGGGAATTGTAGTCGAGTGTTTCTCAGCCTTAGGAATTTTACGATGTGTGAACTTCAACTCCCATAATTCTACGCTGCATGGAGAATCCAGCTACTTTCCCTGAGAATGGGCGATGGGAATTGTAGTCCAGTGTTTCCTTTAAGACGTGTGGATTTCAACTCCCAGAATTCCCCAGCCAGAATTCTGGGAGTTGAAGTCCACACGTCTTAAAGGTGCCAAGCCTGGGAAGCAGAGCTATAGTTTAACCCAGCATTCAGCTACTTAGCAAAAATAGCTTAAAAAATTGAAGCCACGGGCTGCGCTGTTCGCTTTGCCAGGCGAGAGTTGACAGACCTGCCCTGGAGTGTTGACCAGGCGTCTATTTATAATACTCTTGAAAAGGCCAGCGCACATTCATCCAATGAACTCAAAGCCGTTGCTCCATTGTATGACTTGCGGTTGAAAAAGAGCCAGCGGTGGCTGGGAAAAAGACATAGAAAAACACTGATTTTTGTGTGTCTGAACAGGAGGGTAGGAGGATTGGGGAGTTAGAAACAAAATAGTGAAAAATGAATTTAAAAATAAAACATGGACGCCCTCAGCGGTGATAATAGACAACGGAGCAGAAATGGATGGGAAAAAAAGATGGCCCTTTTTGAAAAGTTGGAAGGATTTATCATAAAGCAGTGTTCTCAAGCTTGGGAATATTTAAGAGATGTGGACTTCAACTCCCAGAATTCCTCAGGCACAGCATGCTGGCTGGAAAATTCTGGGAGTTGAAGTTCACCCATTCTGGCTGTGGAATTCTGGGAATTGAAGTCCTTCCATTCTAGCTGGAGAATTCTGGGAGTTAAACTCCATCCATTCTGGTGGGGGAATTCTGGGAGTTGAAATCCACTATTCTGGCAGGGGAATTCTGGGAGTTGAAGTCCACTATTCTGGCAGGGGAATTCTGGGAGTTGA
Organism: Natrix helvetica; assembly: GCF_964273705.1. Lineage (NCBI taxonomy): Eukaryota > Metazoa > Chordata > Lepidosauria > Squamata > Natricidae > Natrix > Natrix helvetica. The sequence goes on from NC_138549.1 coordinate 174,164,786, forward strand.
AGTCCACTAATCTAGCTAGGAAATTCTGGGAGTTAAACTCCATCCATTCTGATGGGGGAATTCTGGGAGTTGAAGTTCGCTATTCTGACTGGGGAATTCTGGGAGTTGAAGTCCATTATTCTTGCTGAGGAATTCTGGGAATTGAAGTCTACCTATGCTAGCTGGGGAATCCTGGGAATTGAAGTGCAATATCTTACAAGGTTGAGAAACACTATGAGAGAAAAGGATCAATCTTCTCTCTCTCTCTCTCTCTCTCTCTCTCCCTCCCTCCCTCCCTCCCTCTCTCTCTCTCTCTCTCTCTCTCTCCAGACTGCAAAATAATGGGTGGAAAACACAGGTTTTGATTTGATTAAGGGGGAAAAAATAAATATTGGGGCTATGACCATTTGGGACCTCCCATCTTGTGGAGGCAGATCTTGTATTCTCTCTCTTTCTCTCTCTCTCTCTCTCTGGCTGTTGTTCCCATTTTTCTCTGTGTTTATGCCTATGGATGATGGGAGTTGGAGTGCAAGAATATCATCACTAGTGAGTTCTCAGCTACGCAACTCAGCTTTAGTACAATCAAGTGAGGTGATCAAACTACTAGGACAGAAAACCTGAGTTTTTCTGGCTGGTTTAATGAGAAGCAGAACGCTAAAATCATTCCTTTATAAATCTGTCTCTACGTATTGCGTTGAATGATGGATGCCATATTGGTTATTTACATTATTTCATATTATATTGTGCTTTTATTCTGCCACTAGCTGGATAACTCTTTAGCATCAGAGCGTTTTTTCAGGTGGGGAGGGGGAGTAGAATGTCTAAACTGCCAGCCCACAGGCCGGATGAGTCACATGCTGGCCAGGCTTATGCCAAGTGGCAGTTGGAACAGAATTCTTTTCAGGTGGGGAGGAGGAGTAGAACGTCTAACTCCTTGGCAGTGTGTTAATAATATAAGAAATACTAATGATCTGATTGGTCATTTTGAAAAATCCTTTCTTAGCAAGCACTTAGAAGCCAAGAGGAAAATACATAGCAAATTTGAAGTTTGTAGGCTTTACAGTTCTGGAGATTTCGTGATGATGCATGAGTGGTATTTCGCTTTTATGTATATATATAGAGAGAGACTGGTTTTTATCCGATGAGGCCCTCAGAATTGTTTGGAAAGTGGGCAGCCCTTAAATCTGAATAAATAAAAGCAAGTGCTTAACAGGAACAGCAATTAAGGCAAAAAAAAAAATCCTCTCCTTCTATGTATTATTTTATTTATAAAAGGTTTGTGGGCTGTTCAAAAAGAAGAAAACCTTCCCAGAATAGCACTTAAACACACAGAAAATGCAAACCGACCCACATTTTAATGCACTGTAATTTTAAGTCATGATCAAAAACTGGCAAGAGAGCATGTATAGCCACTATAAAAAGAACTTAAAATCCCCCAACCCCCCCAAAAAACAAAATCCAATTGTTCAAACCCCATTACAGGCAGTCCTTGACTTACAACGCTTCATTTAGTGACTGTTGAAAGTGACAATGGCACCGGAAAAAGAGGCTTGTGACCGTTTTCCACACTTACGACCGTTGCAACGTCCCTGTGGGCCATGTGATCAAAATTCAGACGCTTGGCAACTGACTCCTATTTATGACGGTCGCAGTGTCTCAAGGTTACGCGGTCCCCTTTTGCGACCTTCCGACAAGCGAAGTCAAAGGAGGAGGCCAGATTCACTTAACAACCGGCTGACTTAACTTAACAGCGGCAACGGTTCATTTAACAACTGCGGCAGGCAAGGTCGTAAAGCGGAGGGCCGATCCTCTGTGAACAACTGTCTTGCTTAGCAGCAGAAAATGTGGTCGTCAGCTGAGGTCGTAAGTTGAGGACTATTTGGTCAATTGTGGCCATAGGTTCTGTCTCCATTCAGGCTTCTCCTATTACATTTAAAGCTTTTGCCTCTCTCTTTTTTTTTAAAAAAAAGAAAGAAAATAATTAGATTTAATGTTTTGTTGTCCAGAGCATACAGTCTGGTTTTTATGGGTGTGTCGAGATCACCATTATTCCGAAGAAAAATGGCATCCCTATTTCATTTAATAGCCTCTCGGTTATCTCTTTCTTTTTTGGGAAGTGGGCACGGGTGCTAATTAAAAAACACCTTTCATTTTAATTGGGTTTCAGCCGTTCTGCACAAGGGCATCGCATCAGCCCAGCGGGATGTTTCTCTAAGTAGCTGAAATCAGATTTCCACCCCCCTCCTCCCCCTCCTTCCACTCTTACCAGATGATTTTTATATAAAGGGGGGTAATAAAGTCTGTGCCTCATTTCTCCCCCCCCCCGTTTTTTTTTTTTACAGGACTCATTTTAAAAAAAAACCTTGCAAATCACGCAGATGACAATCCTACTTGGAAAATGCATTTTTTTGTGGGTTGCAAGCTGCACTTTGCAAAAGGTTGTGTCCTGGTGTAATTCCTTTATTAGGAGCTCCAGAAGCCCCGCCAAAAAGTCTCTCTCTTTTTCTCCCTCCTTCCCTCTCTCTCACCGCAGGCTAACAAGTCTGTCCGGCAGGGAGATGAATAGTTGTCTGCCCCATCTATTCATCTCTGCTCCCTGCCTTTTATCCCCAGAGTTAGGGTGGGACTTTGCTAGCAGCGGTGGCTCTTCCTTCCCAAGGACCGGCCCATAGATTTCCACTGCTCTCCTCTCCTCTGCCTTCTGCACATCCACGCGTCAGGCACTGGACCCAGCTGTTCCTCTTCTTACTCATTCGTCACCTCCAGATCTGAGGAATGTTGACTCTCCATCTGAGGGCTGACGGATGGCTGAGGCTCCACCTCTCTCTCTGTCTCTCTCTCTCTCTCTCTCTGCCAGCTCCATTCCCTCTTCCCCCTCGGAGCTCTCAGCTTGCCTTGATTCTGGCTCTGACCCTCACGCCGCCACCTCTTCAACTGATTTGACTGCTGGTTACCGAGAGGCCACAACACGTAGTTTCTTGCAAATAACGTTCACAAGATCCCTACTTACAACAGTTCGTTTAGCGAACCGTTCAAAGTTACGAGAGAGCACGGATATCCACTCTAAAAGGAACGTAACACCCAAAAATCAATGGTAGAATTGCCTCTCTTCTCTGGCTGTTTTCTATACAGGAAGTCCTCGATGTACGACCACCACTGAGCCCAGAATTTATATTGCTAAATAAGAAAGTGGTTAAGTGAGTTTTGCCCCATTTTACGACTTTTCTTGCAGTCGTTCTCTGCAGTTGTTAAATGAGTAGCATAGTTGTTAAGTGAATTTGGCTTCCCCAATGACTTCCCTGGTTAGAGGCTAGCAAAAGATGATCGCATCACCCTGGAACAGGGCCACTGTCATAAATCTGAGACAGTTGCCAAGCATCCGAATATAAAGCATTGACCATGGGGATGCCTCAATGATTGTAAGTGTGAAAAACAGTCCTAAGTTCCTTTTTTCAATGCCGTTGTAACTTTGAATGGTCACTAAACAAACTGTTGTAAGTCGAGGACTACCTCTATTGCCTATATATCAGCCAGCCATGAGCAGCAGCTGCCAAAAAGCCAACACAGTTCTAGGCTGCATCAACAGAGGGAGAGAATCAAGATCACGTGAAGGGTTAATACCACTTTATAAGGCCTTGGTAAGGCCACACTTGGAATACTGCATTCAGTTCTGGTCGCCACGATGTAAAAAAGATGTGGAGACTCTAGAAAGAGTGCAGAGAAGAGCAACAAAGAGGATTAGGGGACTGGAGACTAAAACATATGAAGAACAGTTGCAGGAACTGGGTATATTTAGCTTAAGAGAAAGAAGGACTAGGGGAGACATGATAGCATTGTTCCAATATCTCAGAGGTTGCCACAAAGAAGAGGGAGTCAAACTATTCTCCAAAGCACCTGAGGGTAGAACAAGAAGCAATGGTTGGAAACTAATCAAGGAGAGAAGCAACTTAGAACAGAGGAAAAATTTCCTGACAGTGAGAACAATTAATCACTGGAACAGAAGTTGCCTCCAGAAGTTGTGAATGCCCCAACACTGGAAGTCTTTAAGAAGATGTTGGATAGCCATTTGTCTGAAACGGTATAGGATTTCCTGCCTAGGCAGGGGGTTGGACTAGAAGACCTCCAAGGTCCCTTCCAACTCTGCTATTGCATTGTATTGTATTGTATAAACTCTAGAAAGAGTGCAGACCAGAGCAACAAAGAGGATGAGGGGACTGGAGACTAAAACATATGAAGAACAGTTGCAGGAACTGGGTATGTCTACTTTAATGAAAAGAAGGACTAGGGGAGACATGATAGCAGTCTTCCAATATCTCAGGGGTTGCCCCAAAGAAGAGGGAGTCAATCTATTCTCCAAGGCACCTGAGGGTAGAACAAGAAGTAATGGGTGGAAACTAATCAAGGAGAGAAGCAACTTAGAACTGAGGAGATATTTCCTGACAGTGAGAACAATGAATCAGTGGAACAGAAGTTGCCTCCAGAAGTTGTGGATGCCCCAACACTGGAAGTTTTTAAAAAGAATCTAAAAGTAAAGGTAAAGGTTCCCCTCGCACATATCTGCTAGTTGTTCCTGACACTAGGGGGTGGTGCGCATCTCTGTTTCTAAGCCTGTGCTGTCCGAAGACATCTCCGTGGTCATGCGCTCGGCATGACTAAATGCTGAAGGCGCACAGAGCGCTGTTTCCTTCCCACCAAAGGTGGTTCCTATTTTTCTACTTGCATTTTTTTACATGCTTTCGAACTGCTAGGTTGGCAGAAGCTGGGACAAATCACGGGAGCTCACTCCGTTATGCGGCACTAGGGATTCCAACCGCCGAACTGCTGAGCTTTCTGATCGACAAGCTCAGCATCTTAGCCACTGAGCCACCACGTCTAGGCAGTCATTTATCTGAAATAGTACAGGAGCTCATTTTATTTTGAAGACAGGACAATAAGCAACGGATGGAAACTAATCAAGGAGAGAAGCAACTTAGAACTAAGGAGAAATTTCCTGACAGTTAGAACAATTAATCAGTGGAACTACTTGCCTCCAGAAGTTGTGAATGCTCCAACACTGGAAGTCTTTAAGAAGATGTTGGATAGCCATTTGTCTGAAATGGCATAGGGTTTCCTGTCTAGGCAGGGGGCTGGACTAGAAGACCTCCAAGGTCCCTTCTAAGTCTTCTTAATCTGTTATTCTGTTATTCTTCCCTTCGTCCCCCAAGGTCATTCTCACCATCTTAGAGGATGGGAAACCAAGAGGAACCTCAGAACTATAAACCAGGAAATTCAAAAATATGTCCTTAGGGCTGCCAAGAAAATTCTACAGATTTCGCAAGAAAAGAGTAGCGGTTTGATTAAAGGAAACTTTAACATTACTCAGAGTGAGATCACAGAGGGTTGGGCTGGTGGGTGGGAGAAGAGGGCTGAAGATTTCAGAAGCGCTGAGAATAGACTTTCAGCTATTCATTTTGGTGTCCAAATAGTCACCAATATTTCAAAAGGACTTCAGTTCCCAGCAGGTGGTGATCTACTAATTTTGAGTGGTCTTGAGTAGTGATGTAGTAGAGTCAGCTAAATAAGTCCTGGAAAGGAAGATTTTGAGTAATTCCCATGGCTCTTGGCCAAGTAGCAAAAATGATAATAATCACCTTAGAAGAAAGGAAGTGGCAACTACTTTTGTATTATTGCCAAGAAAATGTATGGGATGCCTCATTTGTTACTCAAGCTTCTTTTCAACTTGCCCCCATATCCTTTGGGTACCAACCTAGAACTGAGGAGAAATTTCCTGACAGTGAGAACAATTAATCAGTGGAACAGAAGTTGCCTCCAGAAGTTGTGAATGCCCCAACACTGGAAGTCTTTAAGAAGATGTTGGATAGCCATTTGTCTGAAACGGTATAGGGTTTCCTGCCTAAGCAGGGGGTTGGACTAGAAGACCTCCAAGGTCCCTTCCAACTTTGTTATTCTATTTTATACTATGCCCACCGCAGTGATGTGCGGTGAGGTTTATGGCTGGTGAGGCACTGACACAGTGGTGGGTTTCAAATATTTTTAGACTTGTGGACTTCAACTCCCAGAATTCTACAGCCAGGCATGCTCAGTTCTGATTTAAAACGGCAGCATTTGTTTCTCTCTCCCTTCCTCCCCCTCTCTCAAACACACACACACACACTCACACACACAAGTTGGATTGAACTATCTCTCCTACCCCCTTCCCTCTCTCACTCACTCTCAAACAAACACACACACATACAAAAGTTGGATTGGATATCTTTTCCAGTGGCTTGAAAGCAGCTCCTCCGCCATCCCCCACATTCCCCTGCTGCCTTCCCCAAACACCTCCACCATTGCAAATGCAGCCTGCTGTCTGGGTGGGAAATGCCTGGAACGTAATAAAGCCCACCCACTCACCTCCTGCTGGCAGGCTGGGGTGAGAGGAGAGGCAGAGAAGCCAGAGGGGAGCCGATCCGAGCCTTCCAAAAGGAAGAGGCTGGGGGAAAGTGTGTGTGCTACAGCATGGCTCTTTGCCTGGCTTCCGTAGATGACTCTGCTTAACTGTTAAAAAAAGCCTCTAAAAAGCGCCCTCTACTATGAGGCAGGAGAATTGCGTGCCTCACCTACGTCAGGATTTTTTAGGCTTTTAACCCTTGCTTAACTCTGCTCAAGTGATCATAAAACGCCTAAAGTCAGACTAGATGAGGCATGCAGTTCTCCTGCCTCATAGTAGAGGGCGCTTTTTTAGAGGCTTTTTTTAACAGTTAAGCGGAGTCATCCACGGTGAGGCAGCAACTAGCTCAGCTTTTTCCTTTTACGTTTTCTTTTCTTTTCATGATGAGAGCGGTGAGGCTGTGCCTCCCCTGCCTCCCCTGACTGCACGTCACTGGCCCACCAGCCCGGAGTCAGTTTGCTAAACCTGGTGCCTGTTTCATCCGCTGGCACGAAATTAAGAAGCCGCAGTGGCAGGACAGGGCGAAGATTTACTTCAAATGGGAAATCTAAGCATGCAATGCAAAGAGGTTGTTGCAAAAGAGGAGAGGAACTCAAAGAGACAGCCAGAAGGAGGGGGAGAGGAAGGAAGCAGAAAGGAGAAGTCGGACTTGGCCCACTCTGTACAATCTTTCCACCGCAAATGTTTTGCCCGAAGTCTGTCTCACCAGAAAGAAAAACACACACAGATGCTAATTGATTAGGGGCTTGTGATCGGTCTTACCCATAAGCCACATCTGCATAACCATCATCCGTTCCCCTCCCTCCCTCTTCCCCCCTCCCCTCTTCCGAATTTAAATGCTAGATTAGGATCGGTAGCTAAGTCCGGTATCTGATGAATTGAGCTGAAGCTTGCAACAAGCCAGGGTCAGACCTGGGAGCCATCTTCAGGCCTGCTGTGGGAAAATGAGAGGGGGGATTATATGGAATATGGGAGATATGTGGCCTAAATAAGGGTCTCCAACCTTGGCAACTTTAAGACTTGTGGACTTCAACTCCCAGAATCCCTCAGCCAGCAAAGCTTTAAGACTTGTGGACTTTAACTCCCAGAATCCCTCAGCCAGCAAAGCTTTAAGACTTGTGGGCTTCAACTCCCAGAATCCCTCAGCCAGCAAAGCTTTAAGACATGTGGACTTCAACTCCCAGAATCCCTCAGCCAGCAAAGCTTTAAGACTTGTGGACTTCAACTCCCAGAATCCCTCAGCCAGCAAAGCTTTAAGACTTGTGGGCTTCAACTCCCAGAATCCCTCAGCCAGCAAAGCTTTAAGACGTGTGGACTTCAACTCCCAAAATCCCTCAGCCAGCAAAGCTTTAAGACTTGTGGGCTTCAACTCCCAGAATCCCTCAGCCAGCAAAGCTTTAAGACGTGTGGACTTCAACTCCCAGAATCCCTCAGCCAGCAAAGCTTTAAGACGTGTGGACTTCAACTCCCAAAATCCCTCAGCCAGCAAAGCTTTAAGACTTGTGGGCTTCAACTCCCAGAATCCCTCAGCCAGCAAAGCTTTAAGACTTGTGGACTTCAACTCCCAGAATCCCTCAGCCAGCAAAGCTTTAAGACTTGTGGGCTTCAACTCCCAGAATCCCTCAGCCAGCAAAGCTTTAAGACTTGTGGACTTCAACTCCCAGAATCCCTCAGCCAGCAAAGCTTTAAGACTTGTGGGCTTCAACTCCCAGAATCCCTCAGCCAGCAAAGCTTTAAGACTTGTGGGCTTCAACTCCCAGAATCCCTCAGCCAGCAAAGCTTTAAGACTTGTGGGCTTCAACTCCCAGAATCCCTCAGCCAGCAAAGCTTTAAGACTTGTGGGCTTCAACTCCCAGAATCCCTCAGCCAGCAAAGCTTTAAGACTTGTGGGCTTCAACTCCCAGAATCCCTCAGCCAGCAAAGCTTTAAGACTTGTGGGCTTCAACTCCCAGAATCCCTCAGCCAGCAAAGCTTTAAGACTTGTGGGCTTCAACTCCCAGAATCCCTCAGCCAGCAAAGCTTTAAGACTTGTGGACTTCAACTCCCAGAATCCCTCAGCCAGCAAGCTGGCTGAGGAATTCTGGGAGTTGAAGTCCACAAGTCTTAAAGTTGTCAAAGTTGGAGACTCCTGGTCTAAATAACATTCCTTTCTCAGAGAGTCAAGGACATCTTGCCCTGCACATGGACTGGGAGGCATCTCCAGTTGGGACGGTGCCTAATTGGGCCATGTGACTTGAACCTTCACTTGGGTGGGGAAAACCTGGAAACTTTCAGATTCGGGTTTTCCCAGATGTGCTAGTACGACATCTCTAATAAAATGGAACCTCAAGCATCTGAGTCTTCTTTCGTTGGGGGTGTTACGTGGAACCCTGACACCAATGGCTTGGAATAAAATTGGTTACTTGGGAAAGGGGGCACAGATCGTCCTCGGATTACAACCATTTAGAAGAAGTGACTTATGGGCGTTTTTCACACTTAACGACCGCTGCAGAATCTACATGGTCAAGTGATCCAAGTTTAGGCACAGGGCAAATGGCATATATTTATGGTGGTTCTACTGTCCTGGGGTCATGTTGTTGACTGTGGAATGGAGGAGGGGACCATCGGTGAGTTTGCTGGATCCAGGGATCCCCACATCCACTGGGGAAAAGAACTGAAAGGCAGGATTCTGCTTTCTGCTAACCAAGGAAAATATTGACCTTGGGAAGATACTCAATATTGCAGAAGGCCATGTTTGTACTCCCACAAGGTCAATATTGCAGAAGACCTTGCTGGTTCTTTCAGAAGATCGATATTCCATAAATCCATGTTTCTTCTCCCACAAGGTCAATATTCTAGAAGACCTTGCTGGTTCTTTCAGAAGATCGATATTTCAGAAGACCACGTTTGTCCTTCCACAAGGTCAATATTCCAGAAGACCTTGTTGGTTCTTTCAGAAGATCGATATTCCATAAATCCATGTTTCTACTCCCACAAGGTCAATATTCCAGAAGACCTCATTAGTTCTTTCAGAAGGTCTATATTCCAGAAATCCATGTTTGTCCTTCCACATGGTCAATATTCCAGAAGACCTTGCTGGTTCTTTCAGAAGATCGATATTTCAGAAGACCACGTTTGTCCTTCCGCAAGGTCAATATTCCAGAGGACCTGGTTGGTTCTTTCAGAAGATCGATATTCCATAAATCCATGTTTCTTCTCCCACAAGGTCAATATTCCAGAAGACCATATTTGTCCTCCCACAAGGTCAATCTTCCTGAAGACCACACTGATTCTTTCACAAGGTCAATCTTACAGAAGATCACAATTGTTCTCCACAAAGTCGGTATTCCAACAGACCACATTGGCTCTCCCACAAGGTCAATATTCTCCTGTCAGCCCCAAAAACCTGCACAAGAGAAATTCCTGGCCATGGAGCTGCTGAAATCAGGGGCCAGGTTTCAGCAAGCTGTGTCGCAACATATGACCAGACTTCCATGACTGTCGCAATACTAAGAAGAAGAAGAAGAAGATCTGAAGCATAGAGAGCTTCTGAGAGGATTCTGAGGTCACCCAGCTGGCTTTCGTGCTGAAGGCTGGACTACAATTCCCAGTCTCCAGGTGATTGGCCTAAAGTCACCCAGCTGGCTTTCATGCCTAAAGCCAGACTAGAACTCCCAGTCTCCTGGTTTCTAATCTGATGCCTTAACCCAGGAGTTCCCAACCCATGGGTGGTCCCCCACCTTGGGGTACACCCCTTTCACAACCGGGGCATGCAAACGGCAGGCTCCAGTTCCACGAACGGGCACTCACACCCACATGTGCAACTCCGTTTTTTGCACGCACAGAACCATTCTCTCCTCCACCGGTCTGTCACACCAGAAACATTGGCAACCGCTGCCTTAACTCCTAGGTCTAGACCAAACCGACTGTTTTCCCAATGAAAGGGGTTTAGGGTCATATCATTTATGTTTATTCCTCAAAAGCAGTGGTTGGTGAGATTCGGACAGTTCGGACGAACCGGTTGTTAAATTGCTGGCTGGCCGCGCCCCTACCTGCCCCGCCCCTTCCAGGAGTCCCCCTGCAGCCCGTTTTTGCTCCCAGGAGGCTGTAGGAAGGCTTACTAGGCCCAAAAGAGGGCTCAGGGGATCCGTTCCCCCCCCCCAGTGGCCCACTGTTGCTCCCAGGGTGTGTGTGCAGGAGGCGGAGTGCTGCCCGTCACATCCCCTGGCCACGCCCATCATGGCCACGCCCACCCAGCTGGTCATTTGGGCAGAGAACCGGTTGTTAAATTATTTGAATCCCACCACTGTTCAAAACACACACACATACACACACACACTCTCTCTCACTCTCTCTGTCTCTGTCTCTCTCTCCACCCATCCCTCCCTGCCCAGGGAATGAATTTTGCAAAACCTATGTCAAAACCCTTATGGAGCATCCCATAATACTTATAATAATACTTATAATTAATAATACTTATGGAGTATTATTCCAGTATTGGAGGGGCTGCCACAAAGAAGAAGGAGTCAATTCCCCCCCCCCCAAAGCACCTGAGGGCAGAACAAGAAGCAATGGGTGGAAACTAATCAGGGAGAGAAGCAACTTAGAACTGAGGAGAAATTTCCTGACAGTGAGAACAATTAATCAGTGGAGCAACTTGCCTCCAGAAGTTGTGAAGGCTCCAACATTGCAGGCTTTCAAGAAGAGATTAAACAACCATTTGTCTGAAATGGTATAGAGGGTCTCCTACTTGAACAGGGGGCTGGACTAGAAGACCTCCAAGGTCCCTTCCAGCTCTATTCTGATTCGGATCAACAAGAGAAGAAACCTGAAATTAAGAAAAAAAAACTTCCTAACAGGGAGGACAATTAACCAGTGTAACAACTTGCCACCAGAAGTTGTGGGTCGTTCATCACGGGAGGTTTTTAAGAAGAGATTAAACAGCCATTTGTCTGTAATGGTATGCAGTCTCCTGCTTGAGCAGTGGGTTGGACTAGAAGACCTCCAAGGTCCCATCCAGCTCTATTCTGATTGATTGATATATTTTTAACGTCTGCACAAGCCTGTGTGAAGCCACCTGCCCATGGGGTCCTTTCAGGACATTCGTTTCCAGATACAAATGTCCCTTTCTGTCCATTCGGCAGAATTGTGTATGTGCGTGCGTGTGTGTGTTTTGCCTGCTACGTGACTCATGCTGTTTTTTTATTTGGCAAAATTGATGTTCCAGCTTTGCATTTGAGACAGGAAGAGGAGAAGAGAAAAGGGAAGGAACAGAAGGATGTCTAGACTGGCCATCCAAGTCCAATACCTCGGTTGCAGTGGTGGGTTTCAGCCGGTACAGCCCGGTACGGCCGTACTGTAGAAGCCAGGAGCAGCGGCCACCATACCGGTACGGTGGCTCGTTTGGCCCACTCATCTGCGTTCCAGACCTGTTTATAAAGTGTCTGGCAAATTGTGCACGTACTCACAGCGTGACGCGCCTGCGCAACCTACACTGAACAGCTGGGTGTCGCAGGGGCAGTGGCATGCGTGACTAGGACGCCAGGCCCCATGCGCAGCGTAATGGTAGCGACGTGGAGCGGAACCCACCACCGGTTGGCTGCTTAGTCTGTCCAAAGGAAATCACTCAAGAAGATGGCTTGGTCACCATCATATTCATGGACATGACCCAGAAGGTCACATTTTGAGGGTTTCAGAGTCCAGGGGTGAGGGAAACTAGGCCCCCTTTATGACCTGTGGACTTCAATTCCCAGAATTCCTGAGCCAGCCCAGAATTCTGAGAAACAGAGTCCATGCGTGCTGTGAATTCTGGGAGTTGAAGTCCACAGATCTTAAAGGGGCCTAGTTCCCCCATCTCTGGCTTAGCCTCACAAAGTTCAGACGGTTTAGTACATCCCCAAGTCTGAAAGGGTTAGTGAGAATCTAGGGCAGCGTTTTCGTCCAACTTTTAAGGCTGTGTTGGCTGGGGACCTCAACACCCAGAATTCCCCAGCCAGTGCAACAGATTGGTGGGACGACCATGGAGATATCAATTCAGACAAACAAGCTAACAGTAAACCACGGCCTAATCAAAGAGCGACGAAGAGCAGCCCCAACAACCCTGAAAGGGCCAATCAGTAGTATATAAACAGAGAGCAACCCACCCTCTCTTCTGGCCCTGATGATGTTACCTAGTTGGGTCATGAAACGCCTGCAAGAAAACAACCAAGTTCAGTTATGAAGGGAGGGAGGGAGGGAAGGAAGGAATGGGAGGAAGGAAGGAAGTTTCATGTTGAGGAAGGGTAATTTGGAAGGAAGGAAGGAATTGATTAATGTTGAAGAAGGAAGCTTAATTTGGGAGGGAGAGAAGGAAGTTTCATGTTGAAGGGTAATCTGGAAGGAAAGAAGGAAGGAAGGAAAGAAAGAAGGAAAGAAGGAAGGAAGGAAAGAAAGAAAGAATAAAGGAAGGAAGGAAGGAAGGAAGGTTTATTAATGTTGAGGAAGGAAGGTTAATTAGGAAGGGAGGGAAGAAAGTTTCATGTTGAAGGGTAATCTGGAAGGAAAGAAGGAAGGAAGGAAAGAAAGAAGGAAAGAAGGAAGGAAGGAAAGAAAGAAAGAATAAAGGAAGGAAGGAAGGAAGGTTTATTAATGTTGAGGAAGGAAGGTTAATTAGGAAGGGAGGGAAGAAAGTTTCATGTTAATAATAATAATAATAATAATTTTTATTTGATTAGCCGCAACCCTCTCCCGAAGGACTCGGGGCGGCGTACAATCAAAACGGATAAAAAACACATAAGACAAACATATATACAAAAAGAACAGAGACATATACATATGTGCATGGAGGAGAGTTGACTTATAAGTGAAAGACAATTAAAAACACAATGTAAAATCCCCTTAAATAAAATTACTAAATTAAAAAACCCATCAGGAGCGATACGAAGTTATGGTTGAGCCAGGCCAGCTATTTGGAAAAGGTGGGTCTTGAGCTTGACACGGAAGGAGCGGAGGTCAGTAGTGGTCCTAATATCCGGGGGGAGGTCATTCCACAGGGCTGGGCCCGCCACAGAGAAGGCTCTGCTCCTAGGCGCCGCCCCATGGCACTGTCTGGTGGACGGCACCTGGAGAAGTCCCTCTCTGTGCGAGCGGATGGGTCGTAGGGATGTATGGGGCAGAATACGATCCCGCAGGTAACTAGGGTAATGTTGAAGGGTAATCTGGAAGGAAAGAAGGAAGGAAGGAAAGAAAGAAGGAAAGAAGGAAGGAAAGAAAGAAAGAATAAAGGAAGGAAGGAAGGTTTATTAATGTTGAGGAAGGAAGGTTAATTAGGAAGGGAGGGAAGAAAGTTTCATGTTGAAGGGTAATCAGGAAGGAAGGAAGGAAGGAAGGAAGGAAGGAAGGAAGGAAGGAAGGAAGGAAGGAAGGTTGATTAATATTGAGGAAGGAAGGTTAATTTGGAAGGGAGAGAAGGAAGTTTTATGTTGAGGAAGGAAGGAAGGAAGGAAGGTTGTTTGATTAATATTGAGGAAGGAAGGTTAATTTGGAAGGGAGGGAAGGAAGTTTCATGTTGAAGGGTAATCAGGAATGAATGAAGGAAGGAAGGAAGGTTGATTAATATTGAGGAAGGAAGGTTAATTTGGAAGGGAGGGAAGGAAGTTTCATGTTGAAGGGTAATCAGGAAGGAAGGAAGGAAGGAAGGAAGGAAGGAAGGAAGGAAGGAAGGAAGGAAGGAAGGTTGATTAATATTGAGGAAGGAAGGTTAATTTGGAAGGGAGAGAAGGAAGTTTTATGTTGAGGAAGGAAGGAAGGAAGGAAGGTTGTTTGATTAATATTGAGGAAGGAAGGTTAATTTGGAAGGGAGGGAAGGAAGTTTCATGTTGAAGGGTAATCTGGAAGGGAAGAAGGAAGGAAAGAAAGAAAGAAGGAAGGAAGGAAGGTTTATTAATGTTGAGGAAGGAAGATTAATTTTGAAGGGAGGGAATGAAGTTTTATGTTGAGGGAGGAAGGAAGGAAGGGCTACAAGCCAGTCCCATTTGCACAACTCCCCCCCTCCCCCCCACTACTAAATCAACGCAACACAAAAGCAGCTGGCCTGGCCACAGAGTCCTGCTGGCTCCATCATCCCCCCCACCCCCAATCTTGCGCAAGGGAGCCCGTCCCCACCCCCAGCCCAGAGTCACATGCAGGTGGTGTGTGAGTGAATCAGCCTTGCAGAAGAGGAGAGGCGAGGAGGAAGGAAGGAAGGAACGAACGGAGCCGCACACACGCAGGGGATGTGTTTCGCCTACAGAAAAGGCCAGCCTGCTGCAGACATTCTCCTTACAGCCTTTCCTAGTAGGAAGGAAGGAGGGCACTGGAAGGGAGTGTGTGTGTGTGTTTGTGTGTGTGTGTGTTTGTGGTTTGTGTTTGTGTGTGCATGCAGAACTGGGGCAAGGCAATAAAACAAAGCCTTCCGAAGGTCTTTGCAGAGCTCAACCTCCTTAGCTAGAAATTCATGGCTGGTATCACAATTTCTCTCTTTCCCTCTCTCTTTCTTTTTCTCTCTGTTTCTTTCTGTCTTTCTTTCTCTGTCTCTTTCCATCTGTCTTTCTGTTTTCCTCTCTTTCTTTTTCTCTCCCTGTCTCTCTTTCCCCCTCTCTCTTTCTCTCCCCCTTTCTCTCTCTCTTGTTTTCTTTCTTTCTCACTCTCTCTCTTTCTCTTTCTCTCACTTTCTGTCTTTTTCTGTCTCTTTCTCTCTTCTCTGTTTGTCTCTATCTCCCTCTTTCTTTCTCTTTCTGTCTCTCTCTCTTTCTCTCTCTCTCTCTCCCTTTCTTTTCTGTCTCTTTTTCTCTTTCTCTCTGTCTCTTTCCCTCTGACTTCCTCTCTCTCTCCTTCTTTCTTTCTCTCTCTTTTTCTTTCTCACTCTCTCTTGCTCTCTTCCTCTCTCTCTTTCCCTCTCTCTTTATCTGTCTTTCTTTGTCTCTCTCTTCTCTGTTTGTCTCTATCTCCCTCTTTCTCTCCCTGTCTCTTTCCCTGTCTCTCTCTCTCTCTATCTTTCTCTCTTCCTCTCTCCCTTTTTCTCTCCCTCTTTCTTTCTCTTGTTCTTTCTCACTCTCTCTTGCTCCCTTCCTCTCTCTCTCTCTTTCCCTCACTCTTCCTCTGTCTTTTTCTGTCTCTTTCTCTGCCTCTCTCTGTGTCTGTGCGTGTCTCCTCCTTTCTTTGTCTCTTTCCCTCTTTCTTTGTCTCTTTCTCTCTCTTTCTCTGTCTGTCTCACTCTGTCTCTTTCCCTCCCTCCCTCTCTCTCTGCAGCCCACAGCTGCTGCAATGCCGTCTCTCTCGCACCAGGGAGAACAACGCAGAATGTCACAAAAACACAAAGCTTTTCAGAGCCCCCGCGAGGCCTGTCGGGCATCACGCTCGCCCGCACTGTGGCTGGCACCGCAACCTTGTGCAAGCAGGTGATCCGACGGGCGTGTCCAACCGCTGCATTTCCCTACATCGCTTCAACCAGGTCAGCCGAGGTCCTCCCGGCTGCGTTGCTGGCACCTGTTCAGCTTGGTCCCTCCGGGCAAGTCCTCGACTTACGACCACCATTGCGCCCCACATTTCCACTGCTAAGCGAGACAGTCACTAAGGGGGTTTTGCCCCATTTTACGACCTTTCTGCCCACAAGTGTCAAACGGATCGCTGTGGTTGTTAAGTGAGTCACGCAGTGGTGAAGTGAATCTGGCTTCCCACACTGACTTCGGCATCACGAGACCCCCGGGACAGTGCAACCGTCATAAGTACATGCCAGTTGCCAAGCGTCTGAGCTTGAATCACATGACCACAGGGATGCTGCAAGGGTGGTAATCGTGAGAACTGGCCATAAGTCACTTTTTTCAGTGCCGTCGTGACTTTAATTGGTCGCTAAACGCATATTCGTAAGTCAAGGAGTACCCGTATCTAGGGCTTGAATGATCACCTTAACTGGACGTTAAGTTGACTTCAGTTTCCCTTTCTAACTTTATTTACTTTATTCCTCTATTTATTCGCATCCCCCCTTTACTACAAAGTAGTCCTCGGACTTACAACCGTTCACTTAGTTACAAAAGCGCTGAAAAAAGTGACGCACGGCCATTTCTCACACTTACGACTGTTGCCCTGGGTCACGTGATGAAAATTCAGGGGCTTGGCAACTGTCTCATACTTATGACGGTCACACCGTCCCCTTTTGCGACCTTCTGACAAGCAAAGTCAATGGGAGGGTGGGACCCGGATCCGGTTAACGGCCATGCGACTAAACTTCTTCACAACTGCGGCGATTCCCTTAACAACTGTGTTGAGAAAAGGTCGTAAAATGAGGCAAAACTCGCTTCAACCCTGTCTTGCTAAGCCGTGGGAATTTTTAGGCGCAATGGCGGTCGTAAATCGAGTGGTGCAGTGGCCTAGAGGTTGAGTTCTCGCCTTACAACCAGGAGGCCGTGAGTTCCATCCTAGGTAGAGGCTGGTATTTCTCTCTCTGGGCACAATGAGAATATGATCTGCTGAACAAAACTCCACATCGGCAACAGGGAAAGGCATCCGGCCAGTAAACCCTCAGCTCCATTCAGTTGCCCAGACTCCACTCCACAAGGGATTATGGGGGTCGTTAAAAGAGGATGAATGGCGGCCGTAAATCGAGGACTACCTGCATTTGGCTCTGGAAAGCCAGCTTCAAACAGCTTCATTCCATTGCTTGGAGCGACCGCTAAAGGAACCCAGCCAGCTGCGTTTCAATTTTCCCATTAATCTGTCATCACAACAGACCGCTAAAGCAAAAATAGGCAATTTATCTCAGGCTGGGAAAGGAGGACTCTTGGAGAGAAAACTTGAACCGCACACACACACACACACACACACACAAAAAAACAACCCCACATTATTTTTTTCCTTGTTCTCACCCAGCAGAGCTTGGAAAAATAATAACAACAACACAGAAGGCTCAAACTTTAAGACTTCCTTTGGCCTTCTCTAAGCCTTAGTAAGGCCACACTTAGAATACTGATCCAGTTTTGGTCCCCACACTATAAAAAAGAGGTTGAGACTCTGGAAAAAGTGCAGAGAAGAGCAACCAGGATGATGAGGGGACTGGAGGCTCAAACATACGATGGACAGGTGCAGGAACTGGACATGGCTGGTCTAGTGAAGAGAAGGACCAGGGGAGACAGGAGAGCATCTTCCAATATTTGAGGGGCTGCCACAGAGAGGAAGGGGTCAAGCTATTTTCCAAAGCACCTGAAAGCCAGAGAAGGAATAAGGGATGGAAACTGACCAAGGAGAGATTTAACCTGAAAATAAGGAGAAATTCTCTGACAGTGAGAACAAACAACCCATGGAAGAGAAGTTGCCTTTGGAAGTTGTGGGAGCTTCATCCCTGGAGGCTTTCAAGAAGAGACTGAACTGCCATCTGTCAGGAATGGTGTAGGGTCTCCTGCTTGGGCAGGGGGTTGGACTAGATGACCTACAAGGTCCCTTCCAACTCTGCTAATCTGTTTGTAATCAGTTTGTTTTGCTCCCCTGTCTGAGAAGCAGCCGCTGCGTGGACTTTGCCCAAAGACTCAGGTCTAATTTTTACACATGCACCATCCAAAAACCTTCATTCTCAAGACCCAAAAGTGGTTTTTCAAGAGGCAATTGGACTTTCAAGAAGCAACTATTGAAATAGAATAGAAAGAGTGAGAAGGGACCTTGGAGGTCTTCTAGTCCAGCCCCATGCTCAAGCAGAGTAGATCAACAAGGGACTCTCACGGTCTTCTAGTCCAGCCCCCTGCTCAAGCAGAATAGAGTCGGAAGGGACCTTGGAGTTCTTCTAGTCCAGCCCCCTGCTCAAGCAGGATACAGCCGGAAGGGACCTTGGAGGTCTTCGAGTCCAGCCCCCTGCTCAAGCAGGATACAGCCGGAAGGGACCTTGGAGGTCTTCTAGTCCAGCCCCTTGCTCAAGCAGGATACAGCCGGAAGGGACCTTGGAGGTCTTCTAGTCCAGCCCCCTGCTCAAGCAGAGTAGATCCAGAAGGGACTCTCAAGGTCTTCTAGTCCAGCCCCCTGCTCAAGCAGAATAGAGTCGGAAGGGACCTTGGAGGTCTTCGAGTCCAGCCCCCTGCTCAAGCAGAATAGATCCAGAAGGGACTCTCGAGGTCTTCTAGTCCAGTCCCCTGCTCAAGCAGAATAGAGTGGGAAGGGACCTTGGAGGTCTTCTAGTCCAGCCCCCTGCTTAAGCAGGAGAACCTGTACCATTTCAGATTAAATGGCTGTCTGACCTCTTCTTAAAAAAACCCCAGTGATGGAGCACCCACTATTTCATGTGGCAAGCTGTTCCACTGGTTAATTGTCCTTACTGTTAGGAAGTTTCTCCTCAATTCCAGGTTGCTTCTCTCCTTGGTTAGTTTCCATCCATGGCTTCTTGTCTTTTGCTGCTTTTGAAAATAAGTTGACCCCCTCCCCCTCTTCTTTGTGGCAGCCCCTCAAATCCTGGAATACTGCCTTCAGGTCGCCCCCTAATTCTTCTTTTTCTTTAGACTACTAGCCAGACCCAAATCCTGCAGCCCTTTTTCGTATGCTTTTGTCTCCAGGCCTTTGATCCTCTTAGTTGCTCCTCTGTGAACTTTTCCCAAAGTCTCTCAACCTCTTTTTTGTAGCGTGGGGAGCGAAACTGGTTGCAGTATTCCAGGCGTGGTCTTTATACAAACCCTAGTAAGGGGTCTTACTCGGGTTTTATAAAGCGGTACTAATACTTTGCGTGGTCTTGATTCTATGCTTCTGTTTATACTGCTAACTATATATCCAGTCGCCTCTTGAAAAGAAGCCCCTTTGGGGCAACAATGACCTGGAGGGCTGAGAATCTCTACAGACCGTTTGGGATGAAGACCCTTGGAATGGGGTGGGAGGAGGAACGGATTTCCAGAGGGAAAAATTGCACTATGATCCTGGGGACATAGATAAGGCTCCAAGCGGCCTCAAGGACCCTCTAAAAAGGATGCAAATGACCAGCTTTGTCTGCAAGGAATGTAAATCCTTCCATCCTCTACTATCCTGTCAGAACTGAAGAAGCTTCTTGGATGAGAAGTGAAATGTTCAAAAGAAAAAAAAAACAGAAAGTCCAGTTGCCTCTTGAAAAAGCCCCTTTGGGACAACCATAAGCTGAATGAGGGAGAATCTCCGCCGACTCATTCTCAAGATCTAGCCATGCACCCCGGTTTATTTGGGGAACCGGTCGTGTGAAAAGTGACTCAAAAACGCAGAACAGAGATGGCTGAAATCTAAACACCTCCGCTATCCGGGGGGGGGGGGGGGGCTGCTAATGCCTGTAGACTTCAGCACCCATCATCCTCTCCCAGGGAGGCCTTTGATCCTGGAGGCCTGGTTCAGCTGCTAGACAAGTGGCTGGATGCAGGAGTGAGACTCAAAAGATAATCGCTCTAATATAGGCAAGTCCTCGATTTACGACTCTGAAACCGAGCCCAACATTTCCACTGCAGAGCGAGGCTAGCTGTGGAGCCAGTTTTGCCCCATTTTACAACCTTTCCCTGCCACGGTCAGGAATCGAATCCCTGCGGTTGTTAAGCTAGGAACACGGTCGTTGAGTGACTCCGGCTTCCCCGCGTTGCTTGTCGGAAGGTCGCAAAAGGGGATCATGCGACCCCGGATACTGCGACCGTCATAAGTGTGAGGCGGCGGCCAAGCACCTCTAATTTTGATCACGGGACACTAAGGATGCTCTAATGGTCTTGAGCTGTGATAGCGAAGCTATGGCACGCGTGCCGGAAGTGGCATGCAGAGCCATCTCTCCAGCTCTGCGTGCCACTTCCGTGTGAGTGCCGGAAATTGGAAGAGCAGCTCCCTGGTGCGCACCTTATCTTCCACTTTCCAGCACATGCAAGCACACCGGCTAGCTAGTCTTCGTGCGTGCATGCGCACCAGAAACCGGAAAGCCAGTTTCCGGGGCTCCCCGCGCATGCGCACTCCCGTTTCGGTGCTTGGTGCCGAAAAGGTTCCCTAACACTGGTTTTAAGTGTGAAAAACGACCCACTTTTTTTAATGCTGTTTAACTTTGACATAAATGTTGGCCTGCGTTGTGGTCGTAAGCTGAGGACTAGCTGTAGGTGAGTTGGTGTGTCCCTGGGGAACACCACAATCACATTCAGGGGGAAGCTAGGCCTGCCATCTCCATCGTACGTGTGTTCCTACTACTGTACGTCTGTACTACCCTTTGCTCTCGGTGCTTTTGATGCCAGATGCTAAACAATAAGCTGACCCACAATGGCAATAAGCATGAAAATAGTCCCCTCCTCCTCCTCCTCCTCCCCCAAACCCAAATTCTCCTGGGGGGGAAGGGGGTTGTCAGCGCGGGAAGCATTCACTCTCCACAACAATGGGCAGAACACAAAGGGGGCAGCCGTCCTTGTCGAGTTCTCCCTTATTTTGCGTCTCCTGCAAGTCCCTGGATTTTTCAGCAGGCCTTGAAGAAAACAACACAACCAGCCCTTTCTACTCCTGCCTCTGGGGATCACGCTGGAGAACCAACCACCAAGCTCGGCCCTCAACCGTACCCAGCCCTGGTCAACCACATCTTCCCAAACCCACAAGGCAAACGTGCGTGGCTTTTTTTAAAAAGCACACACAACCACCCAATTTTTACAGTGCTAATGTGTGAGTCACTGCTTGTTTACCCACCTACCCTTCCACCCAGCAAAACAGGAAAGTCACAGTAAAAATCTTTCCTAGACTCTTTCTTTCTTTCTTTCTTTCTTTCTTTCTTTCTTTCTTTCTTTCTTTCTTTCTTTCTTTCTTTCTTTCTTTCTTTTTCTTTCCTTCTTCCTTTCCTTTCCTTCCTTTCTCCCTATTTCCTTCTCTCTCTTTTTCTCTCTCTCTTTCTTTCTTACCTTCCTTTTCTTTCTTTCTCTCTCTCTCTCTTTCTTTCCTTCTTTCCTTTTCTTCTCTCTCTCTCTCTTTCTTTCCTCTTTTCTCTTTCTCTTTCTTTCCTTTCTTTCCTTCTCTCTCTTTTTCTTTCTTTCCTTTCGCTTTCTTTCTCTCTCTGTCTCTCTTTCCCCCTTTTCTCTTTCTTTCTTCTTTCTGTTTTCTTTCCTTCTTTCTTTTTCTCTTTTTCTTTTCTCTCTCTCTTTCCTTCTTTCCTTTCCTTCTTTCTCTCTCTTTCGTTTCTCTTTCTTTCTTTTTCTTCCCTTCCTTCCTTCTTTCTATTTTTTAATAATACACTTAGGATCACAACTGAGCCCAAAATTGAGGTTGCTAACGGAGAAACACGTTAAGCGTGTTTTGCCCCATTTTACGACCTCACCTTGCCCCATTTTACGACCTCTCCGGGACACTGCAACCATCATAAATGTAAATCAGCTGTCAAGCAGCCAAATGTAAATCATGTGACTATGGAGATGCAGGAACAGTCGTAAGTGTGAAAAATGGTCATCACTCACTTTTTTTCAGTGTAACTTTGAACGGTCATTAAGTGAACAGTTGTAAGTCGAGGAATACCCATTCAGAAAGTCCACGACCAACAACAATTCGTTTAGTGACTGTTCAAAGTTACGACGGCACTGAAAAAAGTGACTTAGGACCGTTTTCTACACTTATGACAGTTTCAGCATCCCCAGGATCATGGGATTTATATTCGGCTCCTTGACAACTGATTCATATTTGTTCCTGGGATCCCTTTTGCAACCTTCTGACCAGCAAAGTGAATGGGGAAGCCAGATTCACTTAACCCGCCGTGTTACTCATTTAACGACTGTGATGATTCACTTAATGACCATGGCAAGAAAGGTTGTAAAATGGAGCAAAACCCGCTGAACAAATGTTTCACTTAGCAACATCAATACAATAATACAATACAATACAATAGTAGAGTTGGAAGGGACCTTGGAGATCTTCTAGTCCAACCCCCTGCCTAGGCAGGAAACCCTACACTATTTCAGACAAATTGCTATCCAGCATCTTCTTAAAGACTTCCAGTGTTGGGGCATTCACAACTACTGGAGGCAACTTCTGTCCCACTGATTCATTGTTCTAACTGTCAGGAAATTTCTCCTCAGTTCTAAGTGGCTTCTCTCCTTGATTAGTTTCCACCCATTGCTTCTTGTTCTACCCTCAGGTGCCTTGGAGAATAGTTTGACTCCCTCTTCTTTGGGGAAACCCCTGAGATATTGGAAGACTGCTATCATGTCTCCTCTAGTTCTTCTTTCTAATAATGTAGACATACCCAGTTCCTGCAACCGTTCTTCATATGTTTTAGTCTCCAGTCCCCTAATCATCTTTGTTGCTCTTCTCTGCACTCTTTCCAGAGTCTCCACATCTTTTTTACATCAATCCTGGGCTTCCCTGT
>NC_138549.1:174192485-174484985 GCF_964273705.1 Natrix helvetica
AGGGACATATTATCTCAGGGGTGTCCAAACTTGGGAACTTTAAGACTTGTGGACTTCAACTCCCGCTGGCTGGGGAATTCTGGGAGTTGAAGTCCACAAGTCTTAAAGTTCCCAAGTTTGGACACCCCTGTATTATCTGGTCCTTTCCATCCTAGGAAGTGAGATTTTTTTCCTTCTGCCCCAGGGAAGGGAGGGTTAGGCCCGATCCTCTTAAGCCCCGTTTCCCAAGCATTCTGGACTTGGGGCGTCTCAACTGCATTGGCTCCCAACCTGGAACTTAGGAAAGAAAGAAAAAGGGGGAGTAACCCCCCCTCTCTTATATCCGTCTTGCTCTGTTTGTAGCATGTGTGCAAAGTTTATCTTTACCCGCTAGATTAGAATCAGCAACTCTCCCCTGTTAAGATGGATGGACTTCAACTCCCAGAATTCCTCAGTTAACAAGGCTGGCTAGGGAATTCTGGGAGTTGAAGTCCACCTATTTAAAATTGCCAGGGTTGAGAGACACTGCATTAAAAACAGTCATTCAAGTCAGAGTAAGTTTATAAAGTAATATTGTATTATGTAACATATTAATACATAATACATTGTAAGCCCCCCAGAGCTGCTTGATATGGGGATGAGTGGCCTATACATTTAATAAATAAACATGGAAACTTTGAACCAATCACCAGGAGTCAGAGAGTTCTAGTCCCCCCTTAGGCATCCAAGCAGGCTTGGTGACTTTGAACCAATCACCAGGTGTTTGTGAGTTCTAGTTCTACTTTAAGCACGGAAGCAGGCTGGGTGACTGAACCAATCACCAGGAGACAGTGAATTCTAGTCCTGCCTTAAACATGAAAGCAGACTTGGCGACATTGAGCCAATCACCAGGAGACAGAGAGTTCTAGTCCCGCCTTAGGGATGAAAGTAGACTTGGTGACTTAGAATCAATCACCAGGAGATTGTGAGTTCTAGTTCTACCTTAGGCATGAAAGCCAGCTGGATGACTTTGGTCAGTCCCCTCTGTTTCAATCCAACCCTCCTTATAGGTTTGCTTGGGAAAAAAGAAAGAAGAGATATTAGGTATCTTAATACAATACAATACAATAGTAGAGTTGGAAGGGACCTTGGAGGCCTTCTAGTCCAACCCCCTGCCTAGGCAGGAAACCCTATACCACTTCAGACAAATGGTTATCCAACATCTTCTTAAAGGCTTCCAGTGTTGGGGCATTCACAACTTCTGGAGGCAAATTCTGTTCCACTGATTAATTGTCCTCACTGTCAGGAAATTTCTCCTCAGTTCTAAGTTGCTTCTCTCCTTGATTAGTTTCCACCCATTGCTTCTTTTTCTGCCCTCAGGTGCCTTGGAGAATAGTTTGACTCCCTCTTCTTTGTGGCAACCCCTGAGATATTGGAAGACTGCTATCATGTCTCCCCATCTTGAGTGCCTTGCGTTGTTTATTTAAAAATAATAATGAAGATGGGATGTAAGTAAATAAACAAATGACACATGATGTCATTTTGGGTTCTCCCAGATGCCACTAGGAACTGTGTCAGATGAGGATGCAGAAATAGAGAGCAAGGTTACGCAACTTCTTACATCCCATCAAAACAAATTGTGTGGCAGCTAAGTTATGTAAATTGTGGAGAACAAGACTGGCTCTGTAGACTATGCAAAGAGACTTCTGCTTTCTGGATTTGCGAGGAATCATTGTAGCATAATACAAAAGTAAGATTTTATAGATAGAGACATACAGAATAACAGAGTTGGAAGGGGCCTTGGAGGTCTTCTAGTCCAACCCCTTGCTCAGGCAGAAAGCCCTGTACCATTTCAAGCAAATGGTTGCCCAATCACTTCTTAAAAACCTCCAGTGTTGGATCATTCACAACTTCTGGAGGCAAGGAGTTCCACTGATTCATTGTTCTCACTGTCAGGAAATTTCTCCTTAGTTCCAAGTTGCTTCTCTCCTTGGTTAGTTTCCACCCATTGCTTCTTGTTTTGCCTTCTGGTGCTTTGGAGAACAGGTGGACCCCCCCTTCTTTGTGGTAACCTCCCCCCCCCCCAGCCAGTCCTTTTCATTTGACTTGACCAAGGATCTCCAAATTTGGTAAATTAAGTCCAAATGAAGACTTGTGAACTTCAACTCCCAGGATTCCCCAGTCAATTTAAAAGTCAATTAATTAAGAGGATGACAAAGTTGGAAGGGACCTTAGAGGTCCTCTAGTCCAACCTCCTCTGCTCAAGAAGCAGACCTTACACCAAGGGTGCCCAACCTTGTTCACTTTAAGACTTGTGCCCAAGATTTCAAAACTCCCAGAATTCCCAGCCTGCGTGGACTTCATTTCCCAGAATTCTGGGCTGATTGGGGAATCCTGGGAGCTGAAGTCCACAAGTCTTAAAGGGGCCAAGGTGTGGAGACGCCTGGACTAGACATACTCAGTTCCTGCAACCGTCCGTTGCATGTTTTAACCTCCAGCCCCTTAATCATCTTCCTCTTCTCTCTTTCTAGCGCCATGAGGGCGAACCTATGGCATATGTGCCAGAGTTGGCATGCAGAGCTCTCTCTGCGGGCACATGCACTGTCACCAGCTGCTCTTCTGGTTTCCAGCTGGTCTTTGCAGGCGCCAGAGTGCCGGAAAACAACCTGAAAATGCTCTGAAAATGACCCACAAAATGGTCAAAAAAACAAACTGTTTTTGGGCCATTTTCAAGCCGTTTTCCAGGCCATTTGCAGGCTGTTTTCTGCGGCATTTTGAGACCATTTTTGGGCTGTTTTTCAGGCAAAAACGGCTGGAAAAATGGTGTAAAAATAGCCCGGAAAATGGCCTAAAAGCAGCCTGAAAAACAGCCCGAAAAATGCCCCAAAACGCTCAAAAAACAGTCATGCGCACAACGGCCAGTTGGTGTTTGGATTTTTGGTGCTCTGGTGCGCACGAAGACCAGCTGGTTGGCGCACATGTGCATGCCACTGGCCAGCTGGCCTTCAGGTTTCCGGAGCTCCGGCAAGCGCATGGACACACTTTCCGGTTTGGTCACTCGCTTCCGAAAAGGTTCGCCAGGACTGTGATAGAGTCTCAACATCTTTTTTATGCGCTAGTGATAAATCTCCCTCCTCTCCCTCCAGTTATGGTAAATGGCTGCCTTTGAGGTGGGTTTAAAAGCTGGAAGCCATCAGTATGACGAGGGAATCTTTGTGTTCTTGTCCTACTGAATGCACAGCTGGAAGAAAGGCCCATCTGGATTCAGCTCCAAGTGGGGGGAAAAGACACTGGAGACAACGGAGGCTGCTGGGAAAGATGGTTTTAATGGTGGACAGGACCACTTGGCTTGAGCTCCTAAACAGAAAAGGGGGATCAGATGCTTCCAGATGTTGGGTGAAGAAGATAAAAGAGAGAGAGATGCTGAAAGTCCCTGGTTTTATGCCCTCTCTGGCCTTTGATCTTGATGGTTTAAAGGCCGCCGTGTCTGACGTAATGCAATTGCAGAAGCTGGTCATGAAAAGCTGGCATATAATTCATTTCAACAGCAGTCTAGCGTAGCCATTGGTCACCACCTTACGGGAAAAAAAGGGTTGAGTTTGGAAAAAGCGCAGAGAAGAGCAACTAGGATGATTAGGGTGCTGGAGGCAAAAAAAAACATAATGATGAGAGGATGCAGGAACTGGGCATGTCTAGTTTAATAGAAAGAAGGACTAGGGGAGACATGATAGCAGTCTTCCAATATCTCAGGGGTTGCCACAAAGAAGAGGAGAGTCAAACTCTTCTCCAAAGCACCTTCAGGCAGGACAAGAAGCAATGGGTGGAAACTCATCAAGGGAAGAAGCCACCTGGAATTAAGGGGAAACTTCCTGACAGTGAGGGCAATTAAGCAGTGGAACAGCTTGCCACCAGAAATTGTGGGAGGTCCATCCCTGGAGGTTTTTAAGAAGAGACTGGACAGACGCTTGTCTGAAATGGTATCGGGTATCCTGCTTGAGTAGGGGGGCTGTGTCAGGGGAAAAAAACACCCTGTTAGAGACCGATGAACCGTGGCTGATTCCCTTCTGCATATCTTTTGAGATATTTAGAAAAATAAGTCTTTAAAAGTATTCTAATTAATAAACAAACTTTAATAATAAAATAATAAAAGTAGATGAAACAGAAATAACTAATTGGTTACATTTTGATAATGAAAGCTACGTTAGCCAAAGTTGGCTGCCGAACAAAGAAGAGAGGAATTTTGGAATGTGTAACGCGTGCGCAATAAATCACTTTCAGATAAGAACCTTTTTTTTTTGTTTTATGACCTGCGCAATAAAGCTTTCTTAGTTTAACTCTTGAGTGTCAATTCAGGCAGTTCAGGCCTAGCAAACCTTTTAACATCGTGACACCCCTTCTTTTGCTAGTCTGGGCTGACGTCATCAAATCATCAATTAAGGCACATCTTCTTTCGCAGATATTCGTGTTGATTTGTGGCAAGTAGTTTGTTAAGCATGTCTGCGATCTGATCATGTGTAGAAACATATTGCAATTTAACAAAACCTTGCTTAACTAATTGCTTTGTGTTTTGATAACGAATGTCAATGTGTCTGGACCTAGAACCTGTAAAATGTGACTCAGAAATATAAACAACAGATACATTATCTTCCATCACAGTGATTGGTCGAATCGGACGTGTCCAGATATCTGTGATCAAAGCATCAAACCACGTTAGAGAATTACAAGCATCTGAAACACAAGCATATTCAGCTTCAGTAGATGAACATGAAACAAAACTCTGTTTTCTCACTTGCCAGTAAACAGGACAACCATTTAGGAACATCATGTAACCAGAAGTGCTTTTGCGTGACTTCTTGTCGCTCGCCCAGTCGGCGTCGGCAAAACAAATCAACTTTGGTTGATCAGTGTGTGTTGGTTCTAGCAATAACTTCATGTGTTTAGTGTGTTTTAGGTATTTCAACAACTTCTTAATGCATGACCAATGAAATTGTGTTGCCTTACCTACGTGTCGTGATAAAAGATTAACACTAAGTGCGATGTCAGGTCTGGTCCAACTACTAATGTATAATAGTGAACCAATGACTGAACGATAGAGTGTTTGATCCTCGAACTCAGGACTTGGTTCATGTGTTAAGTTGTGAAAATCTGTTTGCATGGGTGTCTTTGTTGTGCTAGCATCTTTCATGTTGCAATGATGTAGAATGTGGTCAATTTTCTCCTCTTGTGAAAGACTAAACCCCTTCTGTGTCTTTTCAATTTGAACACCTAAATAAGTGCTAATGTGTCCTAAAGATTTTAGTGTGAAGTATCTCTGCAAACTTTTGGCAAAAATCTCACTCATTTTCTTATTTGGACCAATATAAACAATATCATCAACATAAACAAGAATTATCTCATATGCATTGTTAGATCTTTTTGTGAACACGCATTCATCAGTTTCGGACTTAATAAAGCCCATTGAATTTAGTTTGTCAGTAAGACATAAATACCACATTAAACCTGACTGTTTCAGACCATAAAGACTTTTGTTCAGGAACCAGGTATCCCCTTCTTGCTTTCGGAATCCTGGAGGGCTTCTCACGTAGATCTCTTCATCTAGGTCTGCATGTAGATAAGCTGTGTCCACATCAAATTGGAAAACTTCTAAACCAAGAATAGTTGCAGTGGTTAAGGCAATTTTTACACTTTCAGTTCTGACTGTTGGTGAGTAAGTGTTTGTGTAGTCCTCAGGATAACGTTGAGCGAAACCCTGAGCTACCAGTCTGGCTTTGTATAAAGAATCACCATTTGGTTTCTTCTTGATTCTGTAGACCCATCGGGTGCCAATGACTTTCTTGTTTGCTGGAGGTTTTGCAGGTGTGAATACATTAAGTTTCTTCAAACTGTCCATTTCATCCTGCATTGCATCATACCATTTGTCTTGTTCTGAATCAGGAAGCTGTTTGATTTGTGTGAATGTCTCTGGAGGAAGAGTAACGTTGCAAATCAAAGGTACTGGTGTTTTTGTCAGTTGCCATGAATAACGTTGTGGAGGGATTCCTTTTGTGGCCCTCTTGGAGCGTCTAGGAACAACAGACCAGTCTTCTTCTTCTTCTTCATCATCATCCTCGTCCTCACGTTCGTCGCTAGCATCAGCATCCGCGGCTTGAGAAGACGGAACATCAGGTTGTGAAGAACTGGTAGAAGGAACATCTGCCTGCGAATTATCATCAGGCTGCGTGGCATCTGGAACACCATCTCTAGGAAAATAAACTTCAGGATCATTGGAATGAATCCTGGACCAGTCAATGTCTTCCTCAAAATTAGCAGATTGTGAAATGACAATCACATGTTTAGTATCAATGAATTTGTACCATTTTGAATTATCATCAATACCCATAAATCTTAGTCTCTTTGCTACTGCACCTCCCTTTCTTCTTTGACTTAAGGGAGTGTTCACCATAGCATATGAACCAAAAATGTGGAGGTTCTTGAGATCAGGCTTGTAGCCATACAGCATGTAGAAAGGAGTTTGATTGATTACACTGCTCCAAGTACGGTTGACAATGTAATTTGCATATTTGATTGCTTCACCCCAGTATGCGTTACTGAGATTGGCATCTTCTAGAAGACAACGCATCATGGTTTGTAGAACCCCTTGTCTTCTTTCTACGACTCCGTTATGAGCCGGTGTATATGGAGCAGATGTCTGATGAAGAATTCCATTCTTACGCATCCAGTCCTGGAAACGCTGAGACATGAATTCTGCACCACGGTCACTCTGGATTCTGGCGATGCGAACTTGGTATTGTGTAGAAACAAACGCTGCAAAGTCTTTAAAGATCTGAAAGGTCTCAGATTTCTCTCTCATAGGATATACAAATCCATATCTAGAATGATTATCTACAATTGTTAAAAAATACTTTCTGCCACCAAGGGTTGGTGGGAAAGGACCCACTATGTCAGTGTGTACCAAATCAAAAATGCGTGTTGACCGGCGTGTAGCGTGTTTGGGAATTGCAGCCGCCTTGGATTTAGCCTTTTTGCAAACCGCACAATCCAAAAACACCTTACACCCCTTTAGATCCAAACCTTTTGCGAACTCCGGCATCTTTCTAAGAACACGGAAACTGGCATGCCCCAATCTTCTGTGCCACTTGTGAATACACCTGGAATGCAAAGGTTTACCAGTTAGTGAATTCTCAACATTAACAGTTTCATGAGGACCCTCAGGCTTGCTTTGAGCAATCTGTTTCTGTTTTCTCTGTTTGTTGGCTTTAGGAGCCTTTGGCACAGTAACGCTTTCTCTCTCTGGGACAACTCTCTCTGGGTCTGCGTTGTGCCTTTTTGGAGTTTGCATACTTGCCTGTGCTTGCCCTTTAGGCTTTGGCTTTAAGTAATAAACACCACCAATCAGCATGGTTTCAGCAACAATATCACCATCTTTAACTAAGTAACTTGCTTTTTCGAGGTGGTGAACCTGGAACTTTAAATCTCTAGACAAGTGACTTTGACTAAGCAAATTACTGGTTGCTGAAGGTATGTAATAAACATCAGGGATGTGTGTATCGAGCTCTTCAATGTAAACAGTTCCTTTTCCCATAACCTTGCAAGTGTGGTTGGTGAAGGAATACAGTTCTCGATACTCGGGCTCTGGTTCGCCCATCTCTGTGAAAAGTTCCCTTCTGTGGGTAACGTGCACAGCTGCTCCACTATCTAAAGTCCACAAAAGACGTCTGTCGAACTTTGGATCAGGTTGTGGAACGTTGGTTATGGCCAGTGTTGCAAGCGGAGCTTGTGGATCACGCCTTGGACCACGACGACCTTGTCTTCCGCCTCTACCTCTGCCTCTGGAATCTGTTCCTCTGGGCTGGTACGTGACGGGAGCTGGAACTCGTTGGGGACAATCCCGGGTGTCATGTCCCACACGGTTGCAGGTGTAGCATTTTGGCATCCTTGGAGCGTAGCCTCTTCCTCGGAAGGGACGTCTGGCTGGAGCCTTTGGTGCTGGAGGTCGTTGCAGATGTGGGGTAGCTAACCTGATAGCTTCGTCTTCCACTAAAAGTCTGCAAACGTGGTTAACTGTGCGTTGAGCAATAGGCACGTAGTTAATCTTTGCAACAGCATCTTTCCATTCATAATTCAATGAGTTAATGATGATGCTAATCATTTGGATATCATCGATTACATGGCCATTTTGTCTCAATTCACTTCTCATTCTTTTCAGTTTGGTCAAATGTCCACCAATTCGTTCACCAGGTTTCAACTTCGAACCATGGAACTCAGACATAAGCAAACATGAGGATTCAATTGAAACGGGCCTGTAGCAATCTTCCAAAATAGCCCAAATTTCTTGGGCAGTTGCATCAGGTGGAAAGATACCTTGGATCTCAATTTCCATTGACATGAGTAAAGTCGTGATAGCTCTGTTTTCAAGGTTTCTTATTGCAGGTGTCCAGGGTTGACGGGGAGGATCAAAAACCATGGAATATGTGCCTTCTCTTCGAAGCAAGAGCGCAATTTCACTGACCCAGGCTTTATAATTCTCTCCTGACTCCTTTAATTTGGACTCACCAGTCAAGGGGGTGACTGTGAATACCTGCTGAGGAACAATTTGTTGCTCTGGTTGCAAATCTGGTTGTTGAACCAGGGGATGCTGGGGTTGCATCATTGGCCTTTGCGTGGCAACATCAAATTGGCTTCCTCGAATTCGCCTTTGGCTTTGCCTTATTCCATCTAGGGAGAATTCCACACCGCCAGGGGGTATTGAAGACTTAACCTTTGGAGACAAAGTTTTGGCTTCTAAAGGACTCATAGACATATCTCTGAAAATCTGGTCCAATTGCTTAATCTTTTGCTGTAATAATTTTTCTCCGCCAGCAGATGGCAGTGCAGCTTCACTTTTTGGCTGCCTCTCCTTTCTATACGTATGCTGAAGTTCAATGGGCTCAAAGGGACCACGTGACCTCGGTGACGTGTACATGTCTCTTTGTTCTAATTGACCAGTGAACTCTGTGGGGTGTGTCTTAGGCTGTTGTTTTGAAGAAGACAAGATGGCGTCCTCAGACATTTTGGGAGTGGGGGAGCTTCTTCTACTTCGCCTTATCTCTTCAAAACACACTCTCGCCTCCCTAGCATATTTTTCAAACAGTTCTATTTGATCTAGATAGCTTTGCATTTCTTGCTCATCATCTGGGGAGATGTTATAAAATCTGCTTTCTGCGTGGGAGGATATTTTCTGTGCCGGCAGTTGCCATTCATCAATCGTTTGATAATCTGCGAGGGTCTGGGAATGGAGTGGCTCTGGCAGAGTGGGAAGTTTTGGCTTGGCCCCCAAAAATTCATAATCTCCTGGAGATATTTTAGAAGGAGGAACCACTGACCTCGTTTCGTGGATGTCGCGTCCTGTAGCTCCTTCTCCCATATTTGGCTCGGCACCTGAAGGAATTTGTTGTTCCTGAAGCACGTTTTGATCTTGCTTCTCTGTGTCCGAGGGAGCCTCCTTGTCAGAGGAAGCTGATCCTTCTGTGCTCGCCCCATCTTTCTTTTTCTTTTTTTTCTTTTTCTCCGACATTGCTAATTAGGCTTAGTCGGTTATCTTTAGATAGCATGAAGGGAAAATACAGCCATAAATTGTAACCATCTCAGCTGGTATCATCAAAAGCCAAAAACTCTGCTACCAAGGTGTCAACCAAACCTCTGCTACCAAGTTGTCAGGGGAAAAAAACACCCTGTTAGAGACCGATGAACCGTGGCTGATTCCCTTCTGCATATCTTTTGAGATATTTAGAAAAATAAGTCTTTAAAAGTATTCTAATTAATAAACAAACTTTAATAATAAAATAATAAAAGTAGATGAAACAGAAATAACTAATTGGTTACATTTTGATAATGAAAGCTACGTTAGCCAAAGTTGGCTGCCGAACAAAGAAGAGAGGAATTTTGGAATGTGTAACGCGTGCGCAATAAATCACTTTCAGATAAGAACCTTTTTTTTTTGTTTTATGACCTGCGCAATAAAGCTTTCTTAGTTTAACTCTTGAGTGTCAATTCAGGCAGTTCAGGCCTAGCAAACCTTTTAACATCGTGACAGGCTGGACTAGAAGACCTCCAAGGTCCCTTCCAACTATCCTGCTTGAACAGGGGGCTGGACTAGAAGACCTCCAAGGTCCCTTCCAACTATCCTGCTTGAACAGGGGGCTGGACTAGAAGACCTCCAAGGTCCCTTTCAGCTCTATTCTGCTTGAACAGGGGGCTGGACTAGAAGACCTCCAAGGTCCCTTCCAACTATCCTGCTTGAACAGGGGGCTGGACTAGAAGACCTCCAAGGTCCCTTCCAACTATCCTGCTTGAACAGGGGGCTGGACTAGAAGACCTCCAAGGTCCCTTTCAGCTCTATTCTGCTTGAACAGGGGGCTGGACTAGAAGACCTCCAAGGTCCCTTTCAGCTCTATTCTGCTTGAACAGGGGGCTGGACTAGAAGACCTCCAAGGTCCCTTTCAGCTCTATTCTGCTTGAACAGGGGGCTGGACTAGAAGACCTCCAAGGTCCAACTTTATTCTGCTTCAGCAGGGGGTTGGACTAGAAGACTTCCAAGGTCCCTTCCAGCTTTATTCTGCTTGAGCAGGGGGTTGGACTAGAAGACCTCCAAGGTCCCTTCCAGCTCAATCCTGCTTGAGCAGGGGGTTGGACTAGAAGACCTCCAAGGTCCCTTTCAGCTTTATTCTGCTTGAGCAGAGAGCTGGGCTAGAAGACCTTCAAGGTACCTTCCAACTATCCTGCTTGAACAGGGGGCTGGACTAGAAGACCTCCAAGGTCCCTTCCAACTATCCTGCTTGAACAGGGGGCTGGACTAGAAGACCTCCAAGGTCCCTTTCAGCTCTATTCTGCTTGAACAGGGGGCTGGACTAGAAGACCTCCAAGGTCCCTTTCAGCTCTATTCTGCTTGAACAGGGGGCTGGACTAGAAGACCTCCAAGGTCCCTTCCAACTATCCTGCTTGAGCAGGGGGCTGGACTAGAAGACCTCCAAGGTCCAACTTTATTCTGCTTCAGCAGGGGGTTGGACTAGAAGACTTCCAAGGTCCCTTCCAGCTTTATTCTGCTTGAGCAGGGGGTTGGACTAGAAGACCTCCAAGGTCCCTTCCAGCTCAATCCTGCTTGAGCAGGGGGTTGGACTAGAAGACCTCCAAGGTCCCTTTCAGCTTTATTCTGCTTGAGCAGAGAGCTGGGCTAGAAGACCTTCAAGGTACCTTCCAACTATCCTGCTTGAACAGGGGGCTGGACTAGAAGACCTCCAAGGTCCCTTCCGGCTCTATCCTGCTTGAGCAGGGGGCTGGACTAGAAGACTTCCAAGGTCCCTTCCAGCTTTATTCTGCTTGAGCAGGGGGCTGGACTAGAAGACCTCCAAGGTCCCTTCCATCTCTATCCTGCTCCATCGAATGCCAATTCAGTCGAGGACTGTCGATAGAAGGAGAGGCAGAATCGAAGGCCAGTTTCCCCATCTTTCTTGCAACTCCTGTACGTTTATTTTTCAAGAATAGAGTCATTGATTCTTCTAGATCCTGGACCAATGTGTGATAGGGACCCTTAAACAGGGGGGTCTGTCTGTCGGGTGGCACCAGTACCGTCCTAGCTTCTCTGGGCATGAGTGGGTGGCTTTGTCTGCTGGAGGCAGCGGAGAAGAGGGAGCTGTCTCCGCGCTGGGCTGAAATCCCGAGAGGATAAGGTGGGGGGGGGGGGGGTGAGACCATCGACACCCCCCCCCCCCCAGGCAAGGGAAAGGATAATGTTTGTCATCTCAATTTTTCCAGCAAAATTTTGTTTGCATAAAAGCCTTCAGAGTACAGGGAACTGAAACACATCTTCTTACCACATCTAAACACCTTCCCTATTGGGGCTCCTGCTAATGTCTGTAGACTTCAGCACCCATCATCCTCGCCCAGGGAGGCCTTAGACCAGTGTTTCTCAACCTTGGCAACTTGAAGATGTCTGGACTCCAACTCCCAGAATTCCCCAGCCAGCTGGCTGGGGAATTCTGGGAGTTGAAGTCCAGACCTCTTCGTTGCCAAGGTTGAGATACACTGCTTTAGACCAATGATGGCGAACCTTTTGGGCACAAAACTGGAACACACATACATGCGTGAGCATTTGCTGGCTGGTGTGTGCATGCTTGTTTTTTGGGGGCATTTTTCAGGCTGTTTCCAGGCCATTTTTAGACCGTTTTTTGAGCTGTTTTCAAGCTGGTTTTGGGGCCATTTTCAGGCTGTTTTTCAGCCTGAAAGTAGCCAAGAAATGGCTCAAAAAGCTGCCTGTTTTTTAAACCAGAAGAACAGATGGCAATGGCACATGTGCCCACAGGGAGGGCTCTGCGTGCCACCCCCAGGTTCACCATCACAGCCTTAGACTTTGGAGGCCTGGGAAAGCTGCTAGACCAGGGATAGCTGATCTTTTTGTTGTCGCGTGCCAAAAGGACATACATGCGCCAGTGGTGGGCTTCAACATTTTTTAGAACCACTTCTGTAGGTGTGGCCTGCTTTGTGGGAGTGGCTTGCTGGCCATGTGTGACTGGGTGGGAGTGGCTTGGGAGTCATGTGACTGGATGGGCGTGGCCAACTTGTAAAATGTGGTGAAACTCACTTAACAACGCTCTTGCTTAGCAACCAAAATGTTGGCTCAGAAACTCTGGCATTTGAAGCACGCAAGTCTTAAAGCTGTCAAGTTACAGGACCCTTGCACCCCTAACCCTTTAGAAAAAAATACCCCAGGGATGTTCAAACTTGAGAGCTTTAAGACTTGTGGACTTCAACTCCCAGAATTCCTCCTCCAGTCATGTTGGCTCAGGAACTCTGGCATTGAAGTGTGCAAGTCTTAAAGCTGTCAAGTTACAAGACCCTTGCACCCCTAACCCTTTAGGAAAAAAAAAAACCCAGGAGTGTTCAAACTTGAGAGCTTTAAGACTTGTGGACTTCAAGATGGAGACAAGGAGAAGAAGGAGAAGGAAAGAAGATGGCGACAGGAGGAGGAGGAGAAAGAAGAAAGAGAAAGAAGAAAGATGGAGAAGGAAGGAAAATGCTGACAATGAGAAGAAGGGGAAGGAAGGAAGATGGAGATAAGGAGAAGAAAGGGAAGGAAGGAAGATGGAGACAGGAGGAGGAAGAGAAAGAAGGAGGAGGAAGAGAGGAAAGAGGAGAAGAAAAAGATAGTGGGAAAAGTGAAGGAAAAAGAGAAGGGGAGAAAGAAAAGGGGAGAGACAAAGAAG
Organism: Natrix helvetica; assembly: GCF_964273705.1. Taxonomy (NCBI): domain Eukaryota; kingdom Metazoa; phylum Chordata; class Lepidosauria; order Squamata; family Natricidae; genus Natrix; species Natrix helvetica. The sequence goes on from NC_138549.1 coordinate 174,205,682, forward strand.
AAGAAAGAAGAAGAAAGAAAGGGAAAAGAGGGAAAGGGAAAAGAAAGGAGAAGGGAAAAGGAGAAAGAAGGAGAAAGAGAAGAAGAAAAGGGAAAAGAGGATGAGGAGAAGGACCAGGAAGGGAGACAAGCGCAAGAAAAGGGGGAATGAAAAAGAAAGGAAGGAGGAGAAGCAGCCTCCTTTCATTCCCTGAGGCTGCAGAAGAAGGCAAAACCTTCCGAGAGACAAGGAAGAATCCAGATGTTTGCAGAAAAAGATTTGTTGGTGCGTGTGTCTGGGGAGGGGGGGGAGAGAAATGTCCCTTGCACATTGGCGCTTGTTCCAACCGGCGGCCTATGCGCAGCAGCCGTAGTTGCCACAGCTCCCCTGACCTGAATACTGATGCACTACCCTTCAGACACAACAGGGTCCCTCTTTGGGGGGAGAAAAAACCCGCGCAAAAGCCACAATCCCCGAGTGTGTGTGTGTGTGTGTGCTCCGTGCACGATAAAAGCACCTCCCCAATTCTTTCTCCCCGGCTAGCGGCTGCAAAAGGAACCTCTGGCAAATCCATGTATCAATCGGATTCACGGCAGGCGGTCACCGGAGCACGGATTGGGAGGGGAGGCGGGGGGCTTCTTGGGAAGACTCTGGAGGGGGGGAGGTCCCGCCTGAGCTAGAGGTCAAGTGGCGACCCGCCAGCGGTACAGAAAGGCCAAATGTGCCGACTCTCGAGACGGGAGAAGGTGTGAAATGCCAGCCGTCATCGATCGCAAAGCAGAAAGGAAGAATTTTTACCTGGGAAAGGAAAGCAAGAGGTGTAGAGGTAGTTCTCGAACTTACGACCGTTCGTGGAATGACCGTTGGAAGTTACGACGTTGGTGGGAAAAAAGTGACTTAGGTAGGGCTGTGTTTCACGCTTATGACCGTCGCAGCATTTCCATGGTCACCTGGTCAGAATTCGGACTCTTGGCAAACTGACTCATATTTATGACGGTTGCAACCGTCTTTTGCGACTTTGCGACCAGCAAAGTCCATGGGGGGGGGAGATAGATTCACTTAACAACCGTGTTACCTAACAACTGCAATGATTCACTTAACAACTGTGGCAAGAAAGGTCATCACATGCGGCAACACTCGCTTAACAACTGTCTCGCTTAGCAGCATAAATGTTGGGCTCCATTGTGGTCTTATGTCGAGGACTACTTTGTAGCTAGATAACTACCATGGAGTCCAAAATTTAGGTTGCTAAGCAAGACATTTCTTAGGTGATTTTGTCCCATTTTACGACCTTTCCTGCCACAGTTGTTATGTGAATCACTTCCGTTGTTCAGAGAGCAAGATGGTTGTTAAGGGGCTTCCCCATCATCTTTGCTTGTCGGAAGGTCGCAAAAGGGGATTGCGTAAGCCCGGGACACTGAGACCGTCATAAAGGTGAGTCAGTAACCCAGCATCCCAATTTTGACCACGTGGCCATGGGGATGCTGCAAGGGTCGTAAGTGTGGAAACGGGTCCCCAAGTCACTGTTTTCAGTGCTATTGTAACGTCCAACGGTCACTAAATGAACTGTTGCAAATTGAGGACTTCCTGTTACGGAGTTGGAAGGGACTACCAGTCTCAGAATCAGAGGAATCAATCGCTCTTTGTCAGAAATGGGAAAGTAGGGTCTCCTGCTCAAGTGGGGGTGGGTTGGACTAGATGACCTACAAGGTCCCTTCCCACTCTCTTAATCTGTATCTGTATGCTTTTTCAAGAGCATTACAGGAGCTGCACGAGAGGTGGGGAAAAAAACCCTGCATTCCATTCTGCCTCTCCCTCTATTAACAGGACAAGCATTCGATCAAGCAGGGCTGGGAGGGACCTCAGAGGTCCTCTAGTCCAACCCTCTGCTCACGCAGGTGGCCCTATCCCAGTGATAGCTAACCTTTTTGCCCTCATGTGCCGAAATAACGTGCGTTCCCACAACTGTCGCATGTGTGAGTGCGTGCTCACACCCACAATGCAATGCCCCCACCCCTGTGCATGTGCGCGACCCCCCATGACCCCCTCCCACGCATGCATGTGACCCCCCTCCTGCACCCCTTTTTGGGTGTAGCAGGCCTCCCTAAATCCTCCTGGGACCAAAAACGGGCCGCGGGGAGAACTATTTTAAGTTTCAGGAGACTTCAGGGAGGCCTGCTAGTCCCAAAACGGGCCATTGAGGGTGCACGCCCCCCCCCCAGTGGCCAGTTTCTGGTCCCAGGATGCTCCCCCCACTACATGCGCATACACGCATGACCCACCACACATGCACCGCATCTCCTGCATGTACAGCAGACGCCTGAAAATCAGCTGTCGGCAGGAGGTTTGCGCACATGCGTGGTGGAGCTGAGCTGGGCAACGGCTCGCATGCGCCCTGTGGGAGGCGTGCCATAGGTTCGCCATCACGGCCCTATGCCATTTCTGGCCAATGGCTGCCCAATCTCGTCTTTCTGCCCTGAAACGTTCGGTTTGCAAGAAAGGAAAATAACCATTTATCTCCAAGTCTTCAGAGAGAGAGAGAGAAATCAAGGCCTTTTTTTTTGCGTCCTCTGATTCAATTTCCCTATTTAGGAAGTCATTAACGAGAAAAAGAACCGGCTTCTTCTCCATTTGACAGACAGTCCTTCGCGCTCTGCAAAAATTAGATTTTTTTTCTTCTTCCCCTCTTTTTAAACTCAGCCCATTATTCTCAGCGGCTAATTTTGCCTTGGCTCCGGGGAACAATGCGGCTTTTAGTATTGAAAGATGACCAGGAAGGCACTCTTTGTCATTGATCTGAATAGACTGTAAGAGTCTTTTTTGGGGGGTGGGCGTGAGGGTGGGTCTTCCATCACCCAGCCCGCCCGCCCGCCTGCCATCCTGACGTACATTTTGGGGATTTTAAAAAAATGGATCCATCCAGACGTCGTATTCAGCCGGTTCGTACCGGTTCAGGTGAAGTGGTAGCCAGTGACGTGCGGTGAGGTTTATGGCTGGTGAGGCACAGACACAGTGCTGGGTTTCAAATATTTTTAGACTTGTGGACTTCAACTCCCAGAATTCCACAGCCAGGCATGCTCAGTTCCAATTTAAAGCGACAGCATTTGTTTTTCTCCTTTGCTTCTTCTTTCTTTTTCTTTTTCTTCTCCTTCCCCTCCTTCCTCCCTCTCTCCCTTCCTCCCCCTCTCTCAAACACACACACACACACACACACACACACACACAAGTTGGATTCGACTATCTCTCCTACCCCTTCCCTCTCTCACTCACTCTCAAACAAACCCCCCCACACACAAAAGTTGGATTGGATATCTTTTCCAGTGGCTTGAAAGCAGCTCCTCTGCCATCCCCCCCCATTCCCCTGCTGCCTTCCCCAAACACCTCCACCATTGCAAATGCAGCCTGCTGTCTGGGTGGGAAATGCCTGGAACACAATAAAGCCCACCCACCACCTCCTGCTGGCAGGCTGGGGTGAGAGGAGAGGCAGAGAAGCCGGAAGGGAGCCGAGCCGAGCCTTCCAAAAGAAAGAGGCTGGGGGGAAGTGTGTGTACTACAGCATGGCTCTTTGCCTGGCTTCCTGCCTCCTCCTGTGGTCTCCTCAGTGCTCGCTTGTGCTCTCCCTCCCCAAGTGTAGTTTGATTGCAGGTGGAGCCACGTTGCCTTTTCAAACTTGTAATCAGTGAAGCTGGGCTAGATTTTTATATAGTTTTATCCAGCTGTGTGTGTGTGAGAGAGAAATGAATGGGGGCCTGGGGAGGAAGTCACTACACTTGGGGAGGGAGAGCACCAGTGAGGTTAAGCAGAGTCATCCACGGTGAGGCAGCAACTAGCTCAGCTTTTTCCTTTTACTTTTTTTTTTCACGATGAGAGTGGTGAGGCTGTGCCTCACTTGCCTCACCTGACTGCACGTCACTGGTGGTAGCAAACCCCCCCCCCCGTCCCCGGATCTATGCCGTCCTATTTAGCCACGTTTTTGAGGCCGGGCGCATGAGCGGGAGGCGCACAGGTGCGCGGCGAACCGGTGGCAAATATAAGTGAAACCCGCTGCTGGATCTATCCCAATTGTGGCTTGTTCAGCCATTCAGCCGAGCGTTTAAACTCCGGCGTTCGTCTCTCTATAATTGATGAAAACACAAAATGTCGGGGAACATCACCAGAGCAAAAAGCAGGAAGACTGCATCCCCCCAGGTCAGATAAATAAATAAAGAAGCTAAAAAGAAGCAAAACACTCCAGAAAGAAAGAAGGAAGGTGGGGGCGGAGTGAGAGGGGGAAGGCAACTTTTCAAAGTCAGTTCGGTCTTTTTTTTTTTTAGATTTATGTTTTTCCTAACCGGGTTTTATGGTTAATGCAAACCACTTTTTCCAGCAGGTTTTGCAGACTTGAGAGAGTCTGAAGGGAGGGAAGGTCAAAAGAGTCAAGATGGCGGGCACTTGGCTGCAACGCTTGGCTGCCGGTTTATATTTATGACATATTTATGTGGTCCCGGGGGGTCATGCGATCCACTTTTGCATCCTTCCACCAAGCCAGGTCAATGGGGAAGCCAGGTTCACTTAACAACCGTGTGACTAACTTAACGACCGCACTGATTTGCTTAGCGAACGCAGGAAGAAAAGTCGTAAAAAAAAGGGCCAAACTCACTTAAAAAACATTTCCCTTAGCAATGTAAATTCTGGGCTCAATTTTGGTCGTAACTTGAGGACTATCTGTAAGGACAAATGCATGCAAAATGGAGGAGACAGGCAATGGAGAAGTCAGACTCACTTTACAACCATATAGCTTGTTAGCTAGGTGGTTAGACAGACAGACAGACAGACAAGATAGATGATAGATGATAGATAGATAGATAGATAGATAGATAGATAGATAGATAGATGATAGATAGATATGATAGATAGATAGATAGATAGATAGATAGACAGACAGATAGATGATAGACAGATAGATGATAGATAGATAGATATAAATAGATAGATAGATAGATAGATAGATAGATAGATAGACAGACAGACACAGACAGACTAGATAGATAGATAGATAGATAGATAGATAGATATAAATAGATAGATAGACAGACAGACAGACTAGATAGATAGATAGATAGATAGATAGATAGATAGATATAAATAGACAGACAGACAGACAAACAGACAAACAGACAGACAGACAGACAGACTAGATAGATAGATAGATAGATAGATAGATAGATAGATAGATAGATTAGATAGACAGATAGATAGATATAAATAGATGATAGATAGACAGACAGACAGAAAGATAGAGAGATGATAGAGAATGCGAGAGATTTGATATAAATAGATGATAAATTAGATAGATATAGATAGATGATAGATACGTAGGTAGGTAGGTAGGTAGGTAGGTAGATACCAGTAGATGATAGATGATATGATAGATGATGATAGGTGATAAATGATAGAGAGACATGATAGCTAGACAGACAGACAGACATAAGATAGATGGATGGATGGATGGATGGATGGATAGATAGATAGATGATAGATGATAGATAGATAGATAGATAGATAGATAGATAGATAGATAGATAGATAGATAGATAGATAGATGATACGTAGATGATAGATGATGATTGATAGCTGATAGACAGAGAGACAGAAACTAACCCCAGAGGTTAGTAGGGATTAGTTGGAGAGTAAACCTCGAGGTGTAAAAAAGGCCTTAACTTTCCTTCCTGCATTGCCTTTTGATCAGGCGCGCGTTCCCTTCCCCATTCCTCTGTCTCCCAAACTTCCCCTTCCTTCCTGAGAATTGTGTATTTCCCTTCTCTCTTTTCTCAAGGTTTGTTTTCTCCCTCCAGTTTCCTTAAAAAAAAAAAGATAAATAATAACAATACGAACTTTGGATTCCTAGAATGATCTAATAATGGAAGGATGATTATGATTGTTTTTTGCTTTTCAGGGAGCTGGTCTCTCGTTGGAAATCTTCCCCCCCCCCTTGCTTTCTGCATCTGTAACTGTGTTCAGCAGGCGCTTGATTGTGTTTTATTCTTTGGAGGGACGTCTAATTACTGCGTTGCTCCTTCCCCCCCCACCTCCTCCTTTTATCTTTCAAAAGAGAGAAATGGCTCTCTCTTTGGGAAGTCAAAAAAAAGAGAAGAGGAACGAGTTAGATTATGCCAGACTAATCTTATTGCATTCTTTGATAAAGTGACAAAATTAGTGGACCAGAGGAATGCCGTTGATATAGTTTACTTGGACTTCAGTAAGGCTTTTGATAAGGTAGACCATAACCTACTACTAGATAAAGTAGAAGAATGTGGGTTAGACAGCATCACCACCAGATGGATTCGTAACTGGCTGACCAACCGCACTCAACGTGTAGTCCTCAATGGAACTGCATCTACATGGAGGGAAGTATGCAGTGGAGTACCCCAAGGCTCTGTTTTAGGCCCAGTACTCTTCAACATCTTCATCAATGATTTGGATGAGGGAATAAATGGGGAACTCATCAAATTTGCAGATGATACCAAGCTGGCAGGAATAGCCAACACTCCAGAAGATAGGCTTAAGATACAGAAGGATCTTGACAAACTTGAACATTGGGCACTATCTAATAAAATGAAATTCAATGGTGAAAAGAGTAAGGTTCTACATTTAGGCAACAAAAACGGAATGCACAGGTACAGTATAGGTGATACCTTGCTCAGTAGTAGTAACTGTGAAAGGGATCTTGGAGTCCTAGTGGACAACCATTTAAATATGAGCCAGCAGTGTGCAGCAGCTGCCAAAAAAGCCAACACAGTTCTAGGCTGCATCAACAGAGGGATAGAATCAAGATCACGTGAAGTGTTAATACCACTTTATAAGGCCTTGGTAAGGCCACACATGGAATACTGCATTCAGTTCTGGTCGCCACGATGTAAAAAAGACGTGGAGACTCTAGAAAGAGTGCAGAGAAGAGCAACAAAGATGATTAGGGGACTGGAGACTAAAACATATGAAGAACGGTTGCAGGAACTGGGTATGTTTAGCTTAAGAGAAAGAAGGACTAGGGGAGACATGATAGCATTGTTCCAATATCTCGGAGGTTGCCACAAAGAAGAGGGAGTCAAACTATTCTCCAAAGCACCTGAGGGTAGAACAAGAAGCAATGGGTGGAAACTAATCAAGGAGAGAAGCAACTTAGAACTGAGGAGAAATTTCCTGACAGTGAGAACAATTAATCAGTGGAACAGCTTGCCTCCAGAAGTTGTGAATGCCCCAACACTGGAAGTCTTTAAGAAGATGTTGGATAGCTATTTGTCTGAAACGGTATAGGGTTTCCTGCCTAGGCAGGGGGTTGGACTAGAAGACCTCCAAGGTCCCTTCCAACTCTACTATTGTATTGTATTGTATTGTATTGTATTGAGTTAGGAAAGATACCCCTGCGTATCCCCCTAAAACAGGAACCGACCAATTAATTGGGTACGTTGTGTAGGAAGTTGGCATCCACCCCTCTCCTATGAAAATGAAATATTTTAGCCAATATTAAAAGGGCAGAATATTTCCCCTAAAAGGGAGGCTGAAAGTCAGCCCTCCCAACTTTGTCGATGGGCCATTAAGTCTATTAATGAGCCAGTCTATTCTACGTAACAAAGATCTACCTCCTTCAGGCAGAGCCATAGGAGGAACGGCCCATAGTCCTTTCATTACATCATCACCCAGTAAGGCTCAACCAAGCTTGGGACTCAGGACAACCTACAGAGTTTCCTCTGCATGGCCCCATGGGAGTCTGACAACCAATCAGAATACAAGCTCAAATTCAAAAGTCCAGAGAGGGCATAAAACCAGGGCACTCTTAGCATCTCTTCCCTTTTTTTGCCCAGGATCTCAAACCATGTGGTCCTGTCCATTATTAATAAACCTTCTTTCCAAGCATCTTCCACGAATCCAGTGTCTTTTTCCCCACTTGAAACTGACCCCAGTTGGACATTTCTTCCAAAGGTTGTAATATTGGACCTATAAGGTAAAGATTCCCCTCGCACATCGGTGCTAGTCATTCCCGACCCTAGGGGGCGCTGCTCAGCTCCGTTTCAAAGCCGAAGAGCCAGCGCTGTCCGAAGACATTTCCGTGGTCATGTGGCCGGCATAACTCAATGCCGAAGGCGCACGGAGCGCTGTTTCCTTCCCACCAAAGGTGGTTCCTATTTTTCTACTTGCATTTTTTAACGTGCTTTCAAACTGCTAGGTTGGCAGAAGCTGGGACGAGTCAAGGGAGCTCACTCCGTTACGCGGTGCTAGGGATTTGAACCGCCAAAGTGCCGACCTTCTGACCAACAAGCTCAGCGTCTTAGCCACTGCATGTGCTAGTGTGTGTGCGTGTGTTTTCTTTTGTCAAAGCAGCTGGCATGCCCAAATATGGGAGGTAGCATGCTGCTTCCCTTTTGCCTTTCAGCCCCACTGCAGGGGCTTAATCCACTTCATCATTCCCTTGGCTCAGCTGATAAGGGAGGAGAGCTTGTGGCTTAGAGGTTAATATAACTGCCTAGCACGTAAAAACAGCCCAAGTTCGAATCCCAGCTAAGGGTACGGCTAGCTGATGAGAGCTAAATATAAATTTATATAATATCATATAAAATATTATTAAAATATTAAAAAAACTAAATATAAATAGGTATATATATTGCAATTAAGCTAGCAAGGGACCTTGGCTTGAATCAACCCACATCAGGTAAAACACAGCTGAAGCGTTCTATCTGGAGGCAAGTATTGTTGAATAATAAGCAGCTATATCCCGTGTCGTGCAGAACCATGATTTAAATTTAGTTCCACTTGACTTGATTATAGAAAAGCGATGCGACGTTGGGAAGAAACACAGCAGTCCAGTTATTAGAATTACCGTAGACCAGCCTGCTTTTAGAGGATGCCATTCAAGGGGGAATATGGACTCTTTTCGGTATCTAGGGGTTCCTAGATAACAGAAATGAGAGAAGAGCAGAGTTGGAAGGGACCTTGGAGGTCTTCTAGTCCACCCCCACCCCCGCTCATACCCATGATGGCGAACCTATGCCATGCGTGCTGGAAGCAGCACGCAGAGCCATCTCTCCGGGCGCGCAAGCCGTTGCCCGTTGCTCTTTCAGTGTGCCAGCCAGCTGGTCTTCATGCGCGCAGGAGCACCGGAAAATGGAAGAGCTGCCGCCATTCAGCTTCCGGTTTCCGGCGCTTGCATGTGCACTGGCCACCTAGTCTTCATGCGTGCCAGAAACCGGTGCCGAAAAGGTTTGCCAACAAACACTACGCCATACCAAATGGCTACCCAGTCTCTTTAAAAACCTGCAGTGATAAATCACCCACAACTTCTGGAGGCAATCTGTTCCACTTATTAATTGTTTTCCTTATCAGGAAATTTCTCATTCATTCCAGGTTGCTTCACTCCTTGGTCAGTTTCCATCCGTTCTTCCTTGTCTGGCCTTCGGGGGCTTTGAAAAATAGCTTGGCCCCCTCCTCCTCTCTGGCACAGCCCCTCAAATATTGGAAGACTGCCATCATGTCTCCCCTGGTCCTTCTCTTCCCTAGACTAGCCATGCCCAGTTCCTGCAACCGTTCATCCTATGTTTTAGTCTCCAGGCCTGCTTTGATCATCTTAGATAGATTCAGATTAACAGAGTTGTAAAGGGACCTTGAAGGTCATCTAGTCCAACCCACCTCCCAAGCAGGAGACCCTACACCCTTTCTGACAGATGGCAGTCCAGTCTCTTCTTGAAAGCCTTCAGGGATTGTTGCAGAAAATGACAGGCTTAGACTTCTCAGGATACAGGAGGAGTTTATTTGGCAGCCAGGTTCAGAAATGTTAGCCCATGGCTAACGTTGCTAATTTCTGAAAAATCTTTATTATTGATGCACGCATTCTTATACATTCTCAAAGACAGTGTAACACGGAAACACTTTACTCATTTCTTATTGGTTACCTTGAGGAAAAAGCCTTATAAGGAGATGGGGGTCTTACTTCTCCTTTTGTTACAGGTATGGACTACGTGCCATTAACGAACTTTAATTGAACCTTGTGGTTTTGGACTTTTGACATAGGGACATTTGCTGGAACATGTTGTGGTTGAAGGCTGATGACATTTCCCTGTCCCTTTAAGCAAGCTTCTAACTGTCCCTTTTATGCCACATCTTCATTCTTATATTTTAATCCATATTTTATTCTACTTTAGGATGAAGCTCCCACAACTTCCGAAGGCAACTTCTGTTGATTCTTCTCACTGTCAGATAATTCCTCCTTATTTCCAGGTTGAATCTCTCCTTGGTCAGTTTCCATCCATTATTCCTCTCCTCCTCTCTGTGGCAGCCCCCCAAATATTGGACGATGCTCTCCTGTCTGCCCTGGTCCTTCTCTTCACTAGACTAGCCCTGCCCAGTTCCTGCAACTGTTCTTCATGTAGATGATAAGAGAGATTGATATAGTTGAATAGATAAATATAGATAGATTAACAGATTAACAGAGTTGGAAGGGACCTTGTAGGTCATCTAGTCCAACCCACCTCCCAAGCAGGAGACCCTACACCATTTCTGACAGATGGCAGTCAGTCTCTTCTTGAAAGCCACCAGGGATGAAGCTCCCACAACTTCCAAAGGCAACTTTTGTTCAATTGGTTGATGGTTCTCACTGTCAGAAAGTTACTCCTTATTTCCAAGTTGAATCTCTCCTTGATTAGTTTCCATCCATTGTTCTTTGTCTGGCCTTCAGGGGCTTTGAAGAATAGCTTGCCTGCTCCCCTCCTCTCTGTGGCAGCCCCTCCAATATTGGAAGATGCTCTCCTGTCTCCCCTGGTCCTTCTCTTCCCTAGACTAGCCAGGCCCAGTTCCTGCACCCTGTCCATCTTATGTTTGAGCCTCCAGTCTCCTCATCATCCTGGTTGATCTTCTCTGCCCTCTTTCTAGAACAGTGATGGTGAACCTTTTCCCCCTTGGGTGCCAAAAGTACACATGCGTGCGCAATAGCACATATGTGTGCCAACACCCATAATCCAAGGCCCCCCAAGGCCCCACCCCTGTGCATGCGCATCACCCCCCCCCATATGTGCATGCGACCCACATTTTGGTGCTAGAGGCCTCCCTGAAGCCTCCTGGGACCAAAAATGGGACGTGGGGAGGGGGCGCCACGATTTTGGTCCCAGGAGGCTTCAGGGAGGCCTGCTTGCACCAAAATGGGGGGGGGGCGTCACCCCCCCACCCTTCCACATGCAGGCCACAACACACCACCCGGTGCAGGCCCACCGCAGCACCCACACACATGCGCGAGCTTCTCCCCGCAGAGCCCCGAAAATCAGCTGGCCAGCGGGAGGCACTCACGCATGCGCATTGGAAGTAACTTAGGCAACAGCTCACATGACCTCAGAGATGGCTCCGTAAGCCATCTGTGGCACCCGTGCCATAGGTTCACCATCCCGGGTGTAGGGTCTCCACATCTTTTCAACATGGCGGCGACCAAAACTGGACTCAGTATTCCAAGTGTGGGCTTACCAAGGCCTTATGAAGTGGTATTACCCCTTCACGGGATCTCGATTCGTTCCCTTTGTTAATGTGTTGATTTACAACAGTGCTCACCGTATGAACGATCTGAAGTAGTGGTGGTTTTCAATTTTTTTTACAACCTCTTCTGTAGGTGTGGCCTGCTTTGTGGGAGTGGCTTGCCAGTCATGTGACTGGGTGGGAGTGGTTTGCTGGCCATGTGACTGGGTGGGAGTGGCTTGCCAGCCATGTGACCAGATGGGAGTGGTTTGCTGGCCATGTGACCAAGTGGGAGTGGCTTGCCGGCCATGTGAGCAGGTGGGCGTGGCCAACTTGTAAAATGTGGTGAAACTCACTTAACAACGCTCTTGCTTTGCAACCAAAATGTTGGCTCAGGAACTCTGGCATTTGAAGCACACAAGTCTTAAAGCTGTCAGGTTACAAGACCCTCGCACCCCTAACCCTTTAGAAAAAAAAAAAAACCCAGGGGTGTTCAAACTTGACAGCTTTAAGACTAGTGGACTTCAACTCCCACAATTCCTCCTCCAGTCATGTTGGCTCAGGAACTCTGGCATTGAAGTGTGCAAGTCTTAAAGCTGTCAAGTTACAAGACCCTCGCACGCCTAACCCTTTAGAAAAAAAACCCCAGGGGTGTTCAAACTTGACAGCTTTAAGACTTGTGGACTTAATTCCTCCCAGAATTCCTCCTCTCGCTCTTCATCTTGATGATGTCCGGACGGGCGGGGGGAGGGAGCTGGAACCGGTTCTAAACGGCACTGTAGATTTGTGGAACCTCTTCTAGAGAAGAGCTTAGAACTGGCAGGAACCCACGCCTGATCTATTTTTTTATTTTTATTATTTATTTTATTTCTTAGATTTTTAGACCGCCCCTCTCCCAGAAAGGGACTCGGGGCGGTGTACAGTCAATACAAATAAAATCAGTCATAATAATAAAATACATTTAAGATACATTTGGAGGGGGAGATAGGCTGTACTAAGAAATAAATATATTCTAATCCTAAAAACATCACAATTAAAACCCCAAACCCAATTAAAATAAAATAAATCCCCGGGAGGTAAAACTAAGAAAGTGCCAGGCCAGCTGATTGAAATAGGTGAGTCTTTAACTTTTGCCGGAAGGAACGGAGGTCGGTGGTAGTTCGAATGTCTGGGGGGAGGTCATTCCAGAGGGTTGGGCCCATCACAGAGAAGGATCTACTCCTAGGTGTCACCCGCTGGCATTGCCTAGCAGACGGCACCAGGAGGAGCCCCTCCCTGTGTGAGCGGATAGGTCGCAGGGACGTGTGTGGTAGGATGCGATCCTGCAGATAACTAGGTCCTATGCCATGGAGCGCTTTAAAGATGGTGATCAATACCTTGAAACGCACCCGAAAGGCCACAGGTAGCCAGTGCAGCTCGCGCAGGAGAGGTGTTACGTGGCAGTAACGTGTACTTCCCATAATAACCCGCGCGGCTGCGTTCTGAACTAGCTGCAGTCTCCGGATGCGTCCCAAGGGAAGCCCCATGTAGAGGGCATTGCAGTAGTCCAGGCGAGACGTCACCAGCGCATGAGTGACCGTGCGCAGGGCACTCCGGTCCAGTAGGGGGCGCAATTGGTGCACCAGGCGAACCTGGTGGAACGCCCCCCTTGCCACGGCTGCCACATGGTCCTCCATTGACAGCCGGGCATCGAGGAGGACGCCCAAATTGCGCGCCCGCTCCACGGGGGACAGTTGTTCGCCCCCTATGGCCAGCGATGGAGTCAGCTGGCTGAACCGAGGTGCCGGTACCCACAGCCACTCGGTCTTGGAGGGGTTGAGTTTGAGTCTGTTGTCCCCCATCCAGACCCCGACGGCTTCCAAACACCGGGACATCACTTCGACAGCCTCGTTGGGGTGGTTTGGGGTTGAAATGTACAGCTGAGTATCATCAGCGTAAAGATGGTACTCAACCCCAAAACCACGGATGATCTCACCCAGCGGCTTCACATATGTGTTGAACAGGAGAGGCGAGAGGACCGACCCCTGTGGCATCCCACAAGTGAGTGGCCTCAGGGACGACCTCTGCCCCCCTGTCAACACACATTGCTTCCGGTCGGAGAGGTAGGAGCCGAACCACCGCAAAACGGTGCCTCCGACTCCCATCCCCTCCAACCGGCGCAATAGGATACCATGGTCGATGGTATCAAAAGCCGCCGAGAGGTCTAATAGGACCAGGATAGAGGAACAACCCCTATCTCTGGCCCTCCAGAGATCATCAACCAACGCGACCAAGGCTGTCTCAGTGCTGTGCCCGGGTCGGAAGCCGGACTGGCGTGGGTCTAGATAGTCGGATTCATCCAGGTGTCGTGGAAATTGCTGCGCCACCACATTCTCAACAACCTTCGCCAAGAAGGGGAGGTTGGAGACTGGACGATAATTAGCTAGCTCCATTGGGTCGAGCGAAGGTCTCTTGAGCAAGGGTCTCACCACTGCCTCTTTCAAGGCGGTTGGTAAGTATCCCTCACCCAATGAGGCGTTCACCAGGCCCAGGAGCCAGCCTCGTGTCACCTCCCAGGCTGCCAGTACCAGCCAGGAGGGGCACGGGTCCGTTAAACATGTGGTGGGTCGCAGCCGTCCACGCAACCTGTCCAAATCCTCGGGGGCAACAGAGTCAAACTCCTCCCAGAATGGTCTCTCAAGACTCGCTGTTGGCGGCTCGTCTGGTCCACTGACGGAGGTCCACCCGCTCCGGATCTGATCGATTTTGTCCTGAAGATATTCCCCAAACTCCTCTGCTCTACCCTGTAAGGGTGTCTCCCGCGCCCCCTGCGATAAAAGGGAGCGGGTCACCCTAAACAGGGCGGCAGGGCGGTTATCCGCGGACGCAATAAGAGCAGCACAATGTCTACGTTTGGCCGCTCTTATTGCCACAAGGTAAGTCCGCAAATAGGCTCTTACCTGTGTTCGGTCAGATTCGGAGCGTGAGGACCTCCACCTGCTCTCTAGACGTCTCCTGTGGCGCTTCATCACCCTTAGCTCCTCAATAAACCAAGGAGCCCGGGTGGGTCGATGCCGCAGGAGAGGTCGCAAAGGCGCAACCCGGTCCAAGGCCCCAGTCGTCGCCCTATTCCAGGCAGTCACTAGGTCCTCGGAGCGGGAGCGGGACAAGGCTACAGGAATTGGCCCAAGCTCCGTCTGGAATCTATCAGATTCCATCAGGTGCCTGGGGCGGTACCAGCTTGTAGAGTCTGGTTCCGCCTCCTCGCGGTGGGGGATAGCGCCAGGGAAGTCCAGCTGGAGGGATGAGTGGTCTGACCATGACAGGGGCGTGATGACTAAATCCCCTATTCCCAGATCACTCGTCCACTGTTCAGATACAAAAATAAGGTCCAGTGTGTGGCCCCCTTCGTGAGTGGGGCCCTGCACTAATTGGGTCAGGTCCATGGCCGTCATGGAAGCCATGAACTCCCGAGCCACCTCAGAAGCCGCTCCCGTTGACGGCAAGTTGAAGTCCCCCATGACCAGAAGTCTGGGAGTCTCAACTGCCGTCGCTGCGATTAGCTCGAGGAGCTCGGGCAGGGCTGCTGATGCATAGCGAGGAGCCAAGTATACAATCAGCAAGCCCCACTGCCTCCCTGGGCCCCAGCTCACACCAAGGGACTCACACCCGGGTATCTGAGGGACAGTGAACTCCCTCGGCTCTAAACATTCCCGCATAACCACCGCCACCCCACCACCCTTACCCAGGGCCCGAGGCTGATGGAATGCACGGAAACCCGGTGGGCACATTTCCACGAGGGGTAAACCACCCTCGTGGCCCAGCCAGGTCTCCGTTATCCCTGCAAGGTCTAGCTCCCCCTCTGAGATCAACTCATTAATGAGGGGGGCCTTGTTGGTGACAGACCTTGCATTGCAAAGCATCAGCCGCAGGCCCTGGCTCTGTAGCACCTGTCCACCTAGACTGCAGGGGTTGGTACAAGCGACCGGGCGTAACCAGCAGCCGCGGTCTCCCAACCGACCTTGGGATCTTATCCTGTCCTCGCATCCCCTCCTCCCCGCGACCGTTGTAATAGGACAACCCTCTGCTTTAGTGACCTTTATATTCCCCCCCTCCACCGCATCCCCGTCCTTCCTGGACTCACCTGTCTGTCCGGCGCTGGCTCTCCTCCCGATCTGATTAGCCCTCCCCCCCACCCTGGGACCCCCTAAAAAAGATAAAAAACGTTTTACTAAAAATCCCCTTAGCTTCCGGTTCCTGCACCTCTCAGGGTCCACGAACCCGTCCTCGAGGTGGGCCCTTGAAAGAGCCAAGGGCCAAGCCTGCGAGAGAGGGGCCTCCCGCAGGCGGAGCAAGCCTAACCTCGAATACGTTATTATCGACAAAATTCCAGTAGGGGCTAAGGTGCTGTAGATGGTAAAAAAGTCAATATGGGGGGGAGGTAGAAGGCATTAGTCCCATAAGTCAATATCAATGTGGGGGGTAAGAGGCATTGTCCTGGATAATTCTTCAGTAATGAGTGGGGGGGGGGAGTAGATGTCTAGATGATAAAATTAGACGGATGTGGCGATGATGGTAGAAATGGTAGAAAAGATGGTAGAAAAAATGGGTGATAGCCCCAGCAGTAAAGTTGGTGATAACCCTCCATGGTCTTAGATGGTCCTAGGTGGGGATAAGCTCAGGAACAGAGATTCAGGGTCCTTGGTGGGTGGGTGGGGGGCAGTCTTGGCTCCAAATAACCATACTCCTAGGCAGCCTTCCAGCCTCTCCATGGTCATAGGCCCGGTCCATGGCCCTAGGCCAGATCTTCCAGAGGCCTCAGATGATCCAGGCCCCCTCAACCACCATAACCACCATCCTCTCCCACTCTGTCCTGGCTCCCACCTAAAGGGTCCAGTAGTCCAGGCTCTCACCCAGTGCTCACCCAGCGTTCCAATGTTCCAAGCGTTGGTCTTCCAGTGTCTTCCCAACAGCGCCGGCCTCCAGGAGTCACCGGGAGCCGCCAGAGGATGATAAAAGCCTCAGCAAAAAGCCCTGGCAAGGCAAGGCCCTTGGCAGAGGCAAGGCAAGGCATTTTGCAAACAGATCTTCTTTCAGCCTTTCCCAATCGGCTGCCTCGCCTCTCTGCTGGCCGCTCTGTCGCTCCACTTGTCTCCTCCGCCGGCGCGCACGCCAAACGCTGAACGCTGTAACGTCGCCGCCATTCCTCTCCTGCTTGCACCCCCCAGCCTCTTCCTGCCTTGCGTCGATCTTCTGTGACCTCCCCTCGGTCACCGCGACCACCCTGGCGGACCAAAATGCGTCCGAAACCAGCCTGGGTGGTCGATGAATCCGACTCTCGGCCCTCCGGTGGCATGGGGGCCGGGAACAGCACCCATTGCCCCCGTTGGAGCTCTGTAGCGTCTCCCGGAGCTCAAGAGGCGACCGCCATTGCCGGAAGCTCCTCCTCCTTCGCCCCATGAAGATGATTGCGATGCTCTTTGGCCCAGTCAGGGAGAATTTAAAAAAGATCAATAATTCAGGAGAGACAACACTTGTGCCAATATCACCCGATTTAGACCCATCTACTGGGGCTGTCCTAGAAAATTCCATAGGTTTATTCAATTCCTGACTCGCCGCAAGGCACCCGGCTGCGTCGGAGTATCGGAGAAAGGGGAGGCACGACAGCCACAACAATGACAACAGGAGATGAGGTCAAAATAGAAGCTTCTTTCTCATTTCTTTCAAGTTGATGGCTTATAAAACAAGTTATTTGGGTGACGGGGAGGAAAACGAATGAGGATTCCATTGGAAAATCGGTGCATTTATGGTTTAAATTGCTAAAGCCACACAGAATCATAAGATTCTCAGCAATAGGAAAAAAAAACACCAGATCTTAGAAGGAAGCATATAAATATAGAATCCTAGGGCTGGAAGGGACCTTGGAGGTCTTCTAGTCCAACCCCCTGCTGAAGCAGGAGACCCTATACCATTTCAGACAAATGCTTGTCCAGTCTCTTCTTATAAACCTCCAGGGACGGAGCACCCATGACCTCTGGACACAAGTCACCGATTAATTGTCCTCACTGTCAATTTTTCCCCCTTACTCGCTGACAACCCCACCGATAAGGAGAAAATGTCTGGACCAAACATAATTTCTAATGTTGGATTTTCCCCCTTACCAGAGGGAGCCTCCTTGAGGAGTACTGTGAAGCCGTTACCATGGCAAACCCACAGCGCTGTATAGTAAAAGCCATTTTACGGCAGTACGGTAGAAGCCGTTTTAAGGCACAACAGGCTGTATCTTAATAGAACACACACAGCAAGGGGCTTTCTATATCTATATATAAAATCAGATTTCTCTATCAAGAAGAAGAAGAAGAAGAAGAAGAAGAAGAAGAAGAAGAAGAAGAAGAAGAAGAAGAAGAAGAAGAAGAAGAAGAAGAAGAAGAAGAAGAAGAAGAAGAAGAAGAAGAAGAAGAAGAAGAAGAAGAAGAAGAAGAAGAAGAAGAAGAATTCTAGGCTGGTTCTAGTTTCTGCCCATTGTTCTTGTTCTGCCCTTAGCTGTTTTGGAGAATAGTTTGACAGACCCTCAAGTTTTGGAAGATATTAACATGTCTCCCCTAAGTGTGCTCTTAATGAGGCTAAAGATACCTAGTTTCCTTAGTTATTTATTGTACAATTTAACACCCCACCCCTGCTCAAGCAGGAAACCCTACTACCACATAGTCCCATATCTCAGAGGGCTGCCCCAAAGAAGAAGGAGTCAAGCTATTCTCCAAAGCACCTGAAGGCAGGACAAAGAAGCAATGGATGGAAACTAATCAAGGAGAGAAGCAACTTAGAACTAAGAAGGAATTTCCTGACAGTGAGAACAATTAATCAGTGGAACAGAAGTTGCCTCCAGAAGTTGTGAATGCTCCATCACTGGAAGTTTTAAGGAAGATGTTGGATAGCCATTTGTCTGAAACGGTAGAGGGTTTCCTGCCTAAACAGGGGGTTGGACTAGAAGACCTCCGAGGTCCCTTCCAACTCTTGTTATTTTATTCTATTCTATGATTCCCCCTTCTTTGGGGCAGACCCTCAAATATTAGAAGACTGCTATCATTTCACCCCTAGTCCTTCTTTTCATCAGACTAGCCATAGTCAGTTCCAGCAACCGTTCTTTATATGGTTGTGATTGAGATGGAAGGAACCGGTCTGAACCAGCTAAATATCACTTCTGATTTAGATATCTAGATAACTTCCTCATTGGGAACATCCAAATTTCCATCCAAGTACCCAAGGTGCTTCTTTAGAATAGAATAGAATAGAATAGAATAGAATAGAATAGAATAGCAGAGTTGGAAGGGACCTTGGAGGTCTTCTAGTTCAACCCCCTGCCTAGACAGGAAACCCTACACCACTTCAGACAAATGGTTATCCAACATCTTCTTAAGAACTTCAAATGTTGGAGCATTCACAATGTCTGGAGGCAAGTTGTTCCACTGGCTAATTATTGTAAATGTCAGGAAATTTCTCCTTAGTTCTAAGTTGCTTCTCTCCTTGATTAGTTTCCACCCATTGCTTCTTGTTCTACCCTCAGGTGCCTTGGAGAATAGTTTGACTCCCTCTTCTTTGTGGCAACCCCTGAGATATTGGAAGACTGCTATCATGTCTCCCCTGGTCCTTCTTTCTATTAAACTAGACCTACCCAGTTCCTGCAACTGTTCTTCATATGTTTTAGCCTCCAGTCCCCTAATCATCTTTCTTGCTCTTCTCTGCACTCTTTCTAGAGTCTCCACATCTTTTCTACATCGTGGCGACCAAAACTGGATGCCGTCTTCCAAGTGTGGCCTTACCAAGGCATTATAAATGGTATTAACCCTTCACGTGATCTTGATTCTATCCCTCTGTTGATGCAGCCTAGAACTGTGTTGGCTTTTTTGGCAGCTGCTGCACACGGCTGGCTCATATTTAAATGGTTGTCCACTAGGACTCCAAGATCCCTCTCACAGTTACTACTATTGAGCAAGGTACCACCTATACTGTACCTGTGCATTTCATTTTTCTTGCCTAAATGTAGAACCTTACTCTTTTCACCATTGAATTTCATTTTATTAGATAGTGCCCAATGTTCAAGTTTGTCAAGATCCTTCTGTATCTTAAGCCTATCTTCTGGAGTGTTGGCTATTCCTGCCAGTTTGGTGTCATCTGCAAATTTGATGAGTTCCCCATTTATTCCCTCATCCAAATCATTGATGAAGATGTTGAAGAGTCCTGGGCCTAAATTAACAGAGCCTTGGGGTACTCCACTGCCTACTTCCCTCCATGTAGATGCAGTTCCATTGAGGACTACACGTTGAGTGCGGTTGGTCAGCCAGTTACGAATCCATCTGGTGGTGATGCTGTCTAACCCACATTCTTCTACTTTATCTAGTAGTAGGTTATGGTCTACCTTATCAAATGCCTTACTGAAGTCCAAGTAAACTATATCGATGGCATTCCTCTGGTCCACTAATTTTTTCACTTTGTCAAAGAATGCAATAAGATTAGTCTGGCATGATCTGTTTTTGACAAACCCATGTTGACTTTTGGCTATTGCTTTGTTTGCTTCTAGGTGTTCGTTAATTGGTTGCTTGATTATCTTTTCCAGAATCTTTCCTGGTATTGAGGTCAGGCTGGTTTCTGAAGGCTGCAAGAAGAACATGTTCCTCAGATACTGTGCCTGGGAAGTGTTCGAAACGGCGAAAGACCTTTCTGAACCAACGCCACTACAATCGGTCACTTGGTCCGTGCTCCAGCAGTTGCTTTAAGACCCACTACGCCCCCAAGCCATCCAAGCACCTTCGCCGGCATTAATGTAACATTCGGAACTAAAAGGAGGGCGAATCGATCAACGAGTATGTTGCGGCGCTACGAAAAGCCGCAGCATACTGAGAGTTCCGAGACCTAGACGAACTTATTCTTGACCGCATAATATGTGGTGCGCAGGACATTAATTTACAGAGGAGGTTACTTGCCATGTCTGTCCTCACTCTGCAAATTGCCTTGGATGAAGCCAGGGCATCAGTATTGGCCAAGTCAACAGAAACCCTGCAGCACCAGGGCACTTTGCAGGATGCGAGGAAAAGAGCGCATGCTCACATCGCAAGGCTGCAGAGGCCGAGAGCTCAGAAGACGAAGAAGATGATAGCTGCCGCATGCGCAGTGGCCGCACCAAGCCGGCGTGCAAATTCAAACTGTATCTCCTGCCTTGCGCTAGCTGCGGAGGAGACCATGCCAGATCGGTTTGCCGTTTCCGCAACGCTATCTGACAATGCTGCGAGTGAAAGGGACACATCGCCAAGCTTTGCCGAAGCAAGCACCCCCCGACGACCCGGCAGCCAAGAAGCTGACCTAACCACCAGCAGAGGCCCGACCAATGAGCATGATAGCACCACGGCGCTCAGAGGGTGACACCAGAGTAACCTACCACACTTCAGTCGGCCAAGTCCGCACAAGGCGGTCAAAGAAGCTGAAGATCACAGTCCTCATCGAGGGCTGGCTCTCCATGCGAAATGGAGATCGACACGGGGTCATCGCTGATCATCATGCCGTGATCTATGCTCAAGCGGGCTATCCCTAGCCTGAAGAAGCAGCATCTACGCACCCCTGACATCCGCCTTCGCGATTACCAGGGGAACCGAGTCCCCAACATGGGCCAGGGCACCTTCCGGGTGAACTTCAACAATTTCAGTGGCCAGCTCCCAGTGACGGTGGTCACCAGAAACCTGCGGAGCCTCCTGGGGCTTGACTGGTTTGAAGTCCTGGGGCTAGAAGTGACGGGTGTCAACACCGACAAACTACTTGCAGACCCTACCCCTGAGATGCCAGTTTTTCGCATTGACTGTTTAGAGACTGGTTCCGTCTCGCTTAGTGATGTTACCTGCCACTCTATCAGAGACTCCACAATCAAACAGGTTTTGAACTGGGTGTGGAGGTGTGGTCCAAGGGGCCTGTTGGGTCTGATTTCAAAATGTATTATCATAAAAGAAATAACCTGTCTGTTGTTAATGGCTGTTTGCTGTGGGGGGACCGGGTCGTTGTTCCACCCAAACTGTGCATTGCAGAGACTTTACACGTAGGGCATCCCGGAATTTGCAGGATGAAGTCTTTGGCTAGGAGTTACGTGTGGTGGCCTAACATGGACAGGGAGATCGAAGAATGGGTGGCTACCTGCACACCGTGCCAGGAGTCCAGACCAGCTCCCCCAGAGCCACCTGCTAAGGAGTGGGAGCGACCTCAAACACCATGGTCTAGGGTGCACATTGACTTTGCTGGCCCAGTTCACGGTCAGACATTCCTCATAGTTGTGGACGCCTACTCGAAATGGCTAGAGGTAGTCCTGATGACCTCCACTACGGCAGAAGTGGTCATCAAGGTACTACGGAGACTTTTCTCCACGCACGGCCTGCCCGATGTCCTGGTCTCTGACAATGGGCCCCAATTCACGGTCATGCAATTTGAGACCTTCCTAGCAGCTCAGGGAATCAGGCATGCCCTGGTCGCGCCATTCCATTTGGCCTCAAATGGTCAGGAGGAGAGAATGGTGAGATCTGCAAAAAAGACCCTCACTAGGATGGGCCTGGGAGATTGGCAAACATGGGTTGACCACTATTTGCTAATTCAGCACATCACACCCAGTGCCACTACAGGGAGAAGCCCCTCCGAGCTTCTCATGGGTCACCGGCTAAGGTCCCACCCAAACTATTCTGCCGCATCGCCCCCTGACTCCACAAGCAAGATTCAGACATTTAGCGTACGCCCACAACTACGCCGGGGGAACTGTGGATTCCTGCCACAGTGATAGGCATCACCGGGCCTTGCTCTTATCTTGTAGAGCTTGAGGATGGTCGGAATTGGAGAAGGCACATTGACCAACTCCATGTCCGCCTCTCCAAGTCCACTCTTAGACAACCAGAGGTAACTCCTGCACGAGTTAGCCAAAGCCCTACCCAAATGGAGCAAACACTCACTCCTTCCATGGCCAGCTCAAGCCCGAGGGTACTGGGAAACTTATCTGGTTTTGTTGCAGGCCCGCAGCGAGCTCTGAGCGAACCGGCTCTAGAAGCTCCAGCCGCGGCCTGTGAAAGGTTCCAGGAGCTTCCACCAAGCGGAGTTGGGGAGCAAACAGGTCCGTCCAACCTGTCCAAGGAAATCCCTCCTATTGAACTGCGCAGGTCAGGCAGAGCTACCCAAAAGCCCGCCTACCTGCATGACTACGTAACAAGTAGGATTGTTCCATCCAAGAGGGGAGGGGTGCTAGATACTTGTTCTAACTACAGTGGTTTCCACCAAGGTCCTCTGTTCCGGAGGGAAGAGAGGTTTAATCCCATTGGTCGAAGGGTCTGACAGCTCCCTATAAAAGGGCTGCTGTCAGACTGAACCTTCGCTGGATTGTTCTCACTTGTTGTACTTTAATAAAGAGCTGTTGTTACCATTAGCCTTGTGTGCATTTCCATTACCCGATCTAACACTTTCTAGAGTCTCCACATCTTTTTTACATTGTGGTTTGCAAAACAGGATGCAGGATTCCAAGTGTGGCCTTATCAAGGCATTATAAAGTGGTATGAACACTTCATAGATCATAGATCTAAGCACCTTACGGGCCAGATCTGGCCCCTGGGCCTTGAGTTTCACACCCCTGCTCTACCATTTCAGACAAATGGTTAATATAAAGTCCATTTTGGAATACCGAACAACATTTACTCCACCACCACCACCACCTCCTCCTCCTCCTCCTCCTCCTCCTCCTCCTCCTCCTCCTCCTCCTCCTCCTCCTCCTCCTCCTCCTCCTCCTCCTCCTCCTCCTCCTCCTCCTCCTCCTCCTCCTCCTCCTCCTCCTCCTCCTCCTCCTCCTCCTCCTCCTCTTCTTCTTCTTCTTCTTCTTCTTCTTCTTCTTCTTCTTCTTCTTCTTCTTCTTCTTCTTCTTCTTCTTCTCTTATGCCCAAGAGAATTAGGGAATCCCCTTAATTTGCTTCTCAGTGTTTCCCCTCTGTCCTGGCCTTGATTCCCCTGCTACTAAGAGCTCTTGCGGTGTCTTCTCCAAGGTCACCTCTGCGCGGGAGCCCATCCCTGCCTGATTAGTTCACACCCACCACAACAATCTAGCGACACTAATTAATAGTTCCTAATACTCATTTCAACCCCTTCGTTCGTGATTAAAGCCGCCACCCCTTCGCGCGTCCCCCGTTCAACCAAAGCTGGAATCCCCTTCCTTCCGCAACTTTCTCCTTTCTCTCGCTTTCACGGGCACTCGATGTTCTCCTTTAACGCCACGTATTCATTCCCGACTCTTTATTCGTCCATACAATCCAAGGTACGACCTCCTGAACCCCGTAGATGTCATCGGAAGGATGAACCCATCGAGGTTTGACCTTCAGCACCCATTGTGGCATTGTGATCAATCCAAGCACTCTCATCCTTCTTTTTGAGCGCGAGAAAGAAGAAATGGGAGAATTCCATTTCTAACACTTGGCAGGGTAAGCGATGAAGTCCTTGGAAAAGATATATTCCAACTACCGTGAACGTTGCTTTAAAAAGGACAAAGATCAGAATCGTGCAGGCGATTTTATTTTTATTATCCGGATAATTACCTGGATGGAACAACATAACAAAAGAGGTGTTTTTTAACCCTTTAATCCCCGGGGCCTGCCAGGGTGAGAGGAGGCCACGGTGTTTACGAGTTTTCAAGGGCGTCCAAGATAAGGTAGCCTTTTGATCCGTTCTTATCCCAGCTGTTTTTTTTTTCCAAAGCGGCTCTGAAAATAATAAAGCAAAACCACAGAGTGTTTATTTGCTAGCTTTGAGCTTTGAGCTTTCCGTTCGGGCATCCAAGCGTACGTATTCGGGGGCCTGAAAATGCTTTGTTTTCCCATGTTAGAGTTTGCACCACGGTTTTTAAAAAATCGGGGGCAGCGATAAAATATTCAGCAGCTTTGAGCGGGGAAGTTCAGCCGTGCTTTGAAATATGGAAAAGGAGCTCTGGAGTGTTTCCCTCCGCTTCGGGTTTTTTTTTTTTTTTTTGCTCTTGCGGTGCAATCAAATCTTCCAAAAATGAAATAAAATTAAAATAAAGATCACCCTTGAGTTACAACAGTTCATTCAGGGACCGTTCCAGGTTGCGACAGCCCGGAAGAAAAGTGACTGACAATTGTTTTTCAGACCCTTGCAGCATCTCCCACGATCACGCAGTCAAAATTCGGGCGCTTGGCAGCCAGTTCGTATTTATGACGGTCGCAGTATCTCGTGTGTGTGTGTGTTTGTGTCACGCAATTCCCTTTTGCAGCCTTCGGATGAGCAGAAGCCTTATTCACTTAACAACCGCGTGAGTAACTTAACAACGGAAGGGATTTACTTAACCACCGTGGGAATAAAGGGAGTAAAATGGGAGCGAAACTCACTTAACAACTGCCTCGTTCAGCAGCGTAAATTTTGGCCTCTACTGCTGTTGTACGTTGAGTGGTGCGGTGGCCTAGAGGTAGAGCTCTCACCTCACAAATCAGGAGGCTGTGGGTTCGATCCTAGGTAGAGGTGGATATATTTCTCTCTCTCTCTCTCTGGGCACAATGAGAATAGATCTGCTGGAAAAAAACTCCGCATTGGCGACAGGAAGGGCATCTGGCCAGTAAACACGTAACTCCATTCGCTTGCCCAGACGCCAAGAAGAAGAAGATGATGATTGCGATTGTAAATTGCCTTGCCTGTCCAGGTTTGTAGGTTGACAGTGTCGTTCTTCGAACACACGACAAAAGCTCCGACTCATTCTGACGCTATTTTCTTTGAGGGGGAAAAAAATCTCTTTTTTTCCCCCTTTGACTGCATCCGTTGTTGCTCTGGTGAGCAATTTTGTGCTGCCCAAAATGAGCTTTTTCGAAATTGCTGCTTGTTCAGAATTGCGGGAGGAACGCTGATGAGAAAGTGGCACTAAACTGAACAACAGGGACTAGCACGCCGGGGTGTTTTTATACAAATTCCAGGCCTCCCAAGTGGGTACCAGCGTCTGCGGACTTACAATATTCCTTTATTTTATTTATTTATTTAGTAAGTTTGTCAAACATGTACGAGACAACAAGTATAAGTATGAACATGGACATGAACAAAGGATAGGTAGAAGATAGACAGATACTGATAGAGATAGATAGACAGACAGACAGACAGAGGGATAATAGATAGATAGATAGATAGATAGATAGATAGATAGATAGATAGATAGATAGATAGATAGATGATAGATAGATAGATAGATAGACAGATGATAGATAGATAGATAGATAGATAGATAGATAGACGGATGGATGATAGATAGATAGATAGATGGACGGATGATAGATAGATAGATAGATAGATAGATAGATAGACAGACAGACAGATAGATGGATGGATGATAGATAGATAAATTAATAGACAGATGATTGATAGATAGATAGACAGACGGATGGATGATAAATAGATAGACAGACAGACGGATGGATGAGATAGATAGATAGATAGATAGATAGACAGACAGACAGATGGATGATAGACAGACAGACAGACAGATGATAGATAGATAGATAGATAGATAGATAGATAGATGATAGATAGATAGATAAATTAATAGACGGATGATAGATAGATAGTTAGACAGACAGACAGATATATGATAGATAGATAGATAGACAGACAGATGATAGATAGACAGACAGACAGACAGACAGACAGACAAACGGATGATAGATAGATAGATAGATAGACAGACAGACAGACAGACAGACAGACGGATGATAGATAGATAGATAGATAGATAGATAGATAGATAGATAGATTAACAGACGGATGATTGATAAATAGATAGACAGACAGACATACATTTATTTATTTATTAGTTTGTCAAACATGTACAAGATAGCAGGTATGAGTATGAACATGGGCATGAACAAAGGATAGATAGATAGATAGATAGATAGATAGATAGATAGATAGATAGATAGATGATAGAAAGACTAGATAGATAGATAGATAGATAGATAGATAGATAGATAGATAGACAGACAGAAAGACAGACAGATGTAGATGACAGACAGACATTGATTTATTAGTTTGTCAAACATGTGAGAGATAAGAGGCATAAGTATAAACATGGACATGAACCAAGGAAATGAGGACAAATAAATGGGGACAGTAGGGCAGGGATGGTAGGCACCCTAGTGTGCTTATGCAGGGCCCCTTACAGACCTCTTAGGAATGGGGTGAGGTCAACAGTAGGCAGTAAGGTGAAAGTTTTGGGGGGTTTGAGGATGTAACAATGGAGTCAGGTAGAGCATTCCAGGCGTTGACCAACTCTGTTGCTGAAGTTGTATTTTCTGCAAACAAGTTTGCAGCCATTTACCTTGAGTTTGTATCGATCGTTTGCCCGTGTGTGATTGGTGTTATTGCGGTTGAAGCTGAAGTAGTAGTCATTGACAGGTAGGGCAAAAAAGGTTATTCTGTTCTGTATTGTTCTACTCTACTCCTATTCTACTCTACTCCTATTCTACTCTACTCCTATCCTACTACTCTACTCTACTCTACTCTACTCTATTCCTACTGTACTCTACTCCTATTCTACTCTACTCCTATCCTACTACTCTACTCTACTCTACTCTACTCTACTCTACTCTATTCCTACTGTACTCTACTCCTATTCTACTCTACTCCTATCCTACTACTCTACTCTACTCTACTCTACTCTACTCCTACTGTACTCTACTCCTATTCTACTCTACTCTACTTCACTGGTATTTATCCTACTCTACTCTACTCTACTCTACTCCACTCCTATTTACCCTACTCTACTCTATTCTACTGTACTCTACTCCTACTGTACTATACTGTACTATACTCTATACTATTCTATTCTCTATTTTCTTCTACTCTACCCTACCCCCTATTCTGCTCTACTCCACTCCACTCCCTTTTGTTTCTATTTCCATTTCCTTCCATTCCATTCCATTCTTACAAAATTGGAAGCGGTGATGCAATGCCTCAACTGCAGGCCTTAACTTTTCACTCCACTTTTCCAATCCCTCTTTTGATTGTAACTCAAGGACTACCTGTAAAGAGGCTGCAGTGTCTGAGGAATGGCTGGTGCATGCTGGGAATTGAAGTCCCCATGTCTTAAAGTTGCTGAGGTCGACAAACAGGGGCTCTCCCCAAAACCTTGGTTGCACTGTGTTGTTCATACGGTTTTAATTATTATGTGGGTGTTGCTATTGAAATTGCTGCATTTATTTTTATATTGTGTTCTCGGTGCGTTTGCATGCATCATTAGCCACCCAGAGGCTCCAGTTGAGATCAGCAGACATAGAACTGATTTGAATAAATAAATAAGGCTTCCTTTATATATAAGGCCACACTTGGGATACTGCATTCAGTTTTGGTTGCCACTATATAGAAAAGGTGTGGAGAGTCTAGAGAAGAGCAACAAAGACAATTAGGAGACTGGATGGAAGCTAAAACATAGGAAGAACGGTTGCAGGAACTGCGTATGTCTAGCTTAAGAGAAAGAAGGACTAGGGGAGACATGATAGCAGTCTTCCAATATCTCAGGGGTTGCCACAAAGAAGAGGGAGTCAAACTATTCTCCAAGGCACCTGAGGGTAGAATAAGAAGCAATGGGTGGAAACTAATCAAGGAGAGAAGTAACTTAGAACTGAGGAGAAACTTCCTGACAGTGAGAACAATGAATCAGTGGAACAGAAGTTGCCTCCAGAAGTTCTGAATGCCCCAACACTGGAAGTCTTTAAGAAGATGTTGGATAGCCATCTGTCTGAAGTGGTGCAGGGTTTCCTGCCTAGGCAGGGGGCTGGACTAGAAGACCTCCAAGGTCCCTTCCAACTCTCCTATTGTATTTGTATTTGTATCTGTATGTATGTAAGTATGTATGTATGTATGTATGCATGTATTTGTGTGTGTGTGTGTGTGTGTGTGTGTATACATACACACACACACAGCTGAAACTCAAAAAATTAGAATATTGTGCAAAAGTTCAGTTATTTCAGTAATGCAACTTAAAAGGTGGAACTAATATATGAGATAGACTCATTACATGCAAAGCAAGATAGTTCAAGCCATGATTTGTCATAATTGTGATGATTATGGCTTACAGCTCATGAAAACCCCAAATCCACAATCTCTGAAAATTAGAATATTGTGAAAAGGTGCAATATTCTAGGCTCAAAGTGTCGCACACTAATCAGCTAATTGAGCCATAACACCTGCAAAGGGTTCCTGAGCCTTTAAATGGTCTCTCAGTCTGGTTCAGTAGGAATCACAATCATGGGAAAGACTGCTGACCTGACAGTTGTGCAGAAAACCATCATTGACACCCTCCATAAGGAGGGAAAGCCTCAAAAGGTCATTGCAAAAGACGTTGGATGTTCCCAAAGTGCTGTATCAAAGCACATTAATCGAAAGTTATGTGGAAGGGAAAAGGTGCACAAGCAGCAGGGATGACCGCAGCCTGGAGAGGATTGTCAGCCATTCAAAAGTGTTGGGGACTTTCACAAGGAGTGGACTGAGGCTGGAGTCAGTGCATCAAGAGCCACCACACACAGACGGATCCTGGACATGGGCTTCAAATGTCGTATTCCTCTTGTCAAGCCGCTCCTGAACAACAAACAACGTCAGAAGCGTCTTACCTGGGCTAAAGAAAAACAGACCTGGTCTGTTGCTCAGTGGTCCAAAGTCCTCTTTTCTGATGAGAGCAACTTTTGCATCTCATTTGGAAACCAAGGACCCAGAGTATGGAGGAAGAATGGAGAGGCACACGCTGCAAGATGCTTGAAGTCCAGTGTGAAGTTTCCACAGTCTCTGTTGATTTGGGGAGCCATGTCATCTGCTGGTGTTGGTCCACTGTGCTTCATTAAGTCCAGGGTCAATGCAGCCGTCTACCAGGAGATTTTGGAGCACTTCATGCTTCCTTCTGCAAACGAGCTTTATGGGGATGCTGATTTCATTTTCCAGCAGGACTTGGCACCTGCCCACACTGCCAAAAGCACCAAAACCTGGTTCAATGACCGTGGGATTACTGTGCTTGATTGGCCAGCAAACTCGGCTGACTTGAACCCCATAGAGAATCCATGGGGCATTGCCAAGAGAAAGATGAGAGACATGAGACCGAACAATGCAGAAGAGCTGAAGGCCGCTATTGAAGCATCCTGGTCTTCCATAACACCTCAGCAGTGCCACAGGCTGATAGCTTCCATGCCACGCCGCATTGAGGCAGTAATTGCTGCAAAAGGGGCCCAAACCAAGTACTGAGTACATATGCATGCTTATATTTTTCAGAGGTCCGATATTGTTCTATGTACAATCCTTGTTTTATTGATTGCATGTAATATTCTAATTTTCTGAGATGGTGGATTTTGGGTTTTCTTGAGCTGTAACCCATAATCATCACAATTATGACAAATCACGGTTTGAACTATCTTGCTTTGCATGTAATGAGTCTTATCTCATATATTAGTTTCACCTTTTAAGTTGCATTACTGAAATAAATGAACTTTTGCACGATATTCTAATTTTTTGAGTTTCACCTGATTTATATATATATATATATATATATGTGTGTGTGTGTTTGTGTGTGTGTGTGTGTTACAACCCCTGGTATGCCTAAATATGGGAGGAAGGTCACTACTCCCTCTTTCTGTCCTTCGGCTCATCACAGAAGACCATGCAGGCAGAAAACCATATTTTTATTTTTAATGTTGCCTTTTTATATTTGTGTTGTATTTGTACTGATAAATAAATAAAGGGAGACTAGTATAGATCTATTTTGAGCTAATTAGCTCTCATCAGCTAGCCATACCCTTACTGGGATTTGAACCTGGGCTGTATTATATCTTAGGCAGGAGTCTTAGCCGCTAAGCCCAGGTTCAGATATAATACAGCCATTATGTAAAGATTCCAGGCATACATACAGTTGTAGCTATTTAGGCAGTTCCCCGAGTTACGAACATTTTTTTAGCGACCGTTCCAAGTTACTACAGTGCTGAAAAAAAAGGGGACTTACGACCATTTCCCACACTTACGACCGTTGCAGCATCCCCATGACTACCTGATCAAAATCCAGACGCCGGGCAAGTGGATCATATTTATGACAGCTGCCGCCTACTGGGGTCACTTGTTCCCTTTTTGTGACCTTCTGACAAGCAAAATCAACAGGGAAGCCGGATTCACTTAACAACCATGTGACAGTTGCAGTGATACACTTAACAACTCTCGCTAGAATGGTCATAAAACAAGGCAAACCTCAATCGTGTCTCACTTTGCAACAAAGATTTGGGGCTCAATTGTGGCCGTAAGTCAAGGACTGCCTGTATTGGTAATTTTATTTATCACTTGTGCTGTGAGTTTCCAAAACAATTCTGTGGTTTTATGTTTTGCTTATATGTTTTATAAGCTGTGTTTGTGAATGCAGTCATTCTGTAGTCTATATCTAATTTAATGAAAAGAATGACTAGGGGAGACATGATAGCAGTCTTCCAATATCTCAGGAGTTGCCACAAAGAAGAGGGAGTCAAGCTATTCTCCAAGGCACCAGAAGGCAGGAGAAGAAGCAATGGGTGGAAACTAATCAAGGAGAGAAGCAACCTAGAATTAAGGAGAAATTTCCTGACAGTTAGAACAATTAACCAGTGGAACAGAAGTTGCCTCCAGAAATTGTGAATGCCCCAACACTGGAGGCTTTTTAGAAGAGTCTGGACATCAGAAGGAGACCTTATGTCACTTGTCCAGAATGTCATAGGATCTCCTGTTTGAGCTGGGGGGTCAGACTAGAAGACCTCCAAGGCCCCTTCCCACTCTGCTATTCTCTTATCCAATGCAAAACAACAACAACAACAACAACAATAATAATGAGGGATCATCATTTGGAACACAACATGCCAGATATCACAGTTTTCGAAAACTGAAACGTACAATGTATTGATATTACTGTACCAGGAGATGCCAGAGTTGAAGAAAAAAAAAACTGGAAAAAAATCACTGGAAATATCGCGACCTGGCCGTCAAACTATGCAATTATGGATGAAGCATGTCACAGGGATACCCATTGTCATCGGGGCACTTGGCACCATGTCCAAGAATTTTACAAGATACATCAACAAATTGCAGCTTTCTGCAATAACAACAGCGGAACTGCAAAAAACTGCGCTACTCGGAACATCTTATATTTCAAGAAGGTCCTTGGTTGATACTTAGGATGCTTGCAGCAAACCCCTATCAACCATTAGCACCAGTCAATGGTATTTGCGACACATCTTTCAATGTTCAGTTGGCTGAGTTTCATATTATATGGATAAAAGAAATAATAATAATGGATTATCAAATCCCATTGTGGGGAGAGGGGGGGGAGAAGAGAAGGAGGGAGGGAGGGAGAAAGAGAGAGGGAGAGGGAGGGGTAGAGAGAGTGGGGAGGAGGAGTGGGAAAGAGAGAGATGGATGGAGAGAGAGAGGGAGGGAGAGGAAGAGAGAGAGGGGGGAGAGAGAAAGAGGGGAGAGAGAGGGGGCGAGGGAGGGGGAAAAGAGAGGGAGGGGTAGGGGTAGAGAGAGGGGGAGGGAAGGAAGAGGAGGGGGGGAGTGGGAATGGGAAAGAGAGAGAGATGGATGGAGAAAGAGAGGGAGGGAGGGAGAGGAAGAGAGAGGGGGGAGGAAAGAGAGAGAGAGAAGGAGAAAGGGGAATGGAGGGAAGGAGAGAGAGAGGGAGAGGGAGAGAGAGGGGGTGAGGGAGAGGGAAAATAGAGAGAGGGGGAGGGAGGGAAGAGGAGGGGGAGTGGGAGTGGGAAATAGAGAGAGAGATGGATGGAGAGAGAGAGGGAGGGAGGGAGAGGAAGAGAGAGGGAGAGGGAGAGGGGGGAGAAAGGGGAATGGAGGGAGGGAGAGAGAGCAAGAGGGAAAGAGAGAGAGGGAGGGAGGGGGAGAGGGGGAGTGGGAGTGGGAAAGAGAGAGATGGCTGGAGAGAGAGGGAGGGAGGGAGAGGAAGAGAGATGGAGGGGGTGAGGGAGGGGGAAAGAGAGAGAGAGAGAGGGAGAAAGGGGAATGGAGGGAGGGAGAGAGGGAAGAAGAGGGAAAGAGAGAGAGGAAGGGAGGGGGAGAGAGGGGGGTGAGGGAGGGGGAAAATAGAGGGGGAGGGAGGGAAGAGGAGGGGGAGGGGGAGGGGGAAAGAGAGACAGATGGCTGGAGAGAGAGAGGGAGGGAGGGAGAGGAAGAGAGAGGGAGGGGGTGAGGGAGGGGGAAAGAGAGAGAGAGAGGGAGAAAGGGGAATGGAGGGAGGGAGGGAGAGAGGGAGGGAGAGGGAAAGAGAGAGAGGAAGGGAGGGGGAGAGAGGGGGGTGAGGGAGGGGGAAAATAGAGGGGGAGGGAGGGAAGAGGAGGGGGAGGGGGAGGGGGAAAGAGAGAGATGGCTGGAGAGAGAGAGAGGGAGGGAGGGAGAGGAAGAGAGAGGGAGGGGGTGAGGGAGGGGGAAAGAGAGAGAGAGAGGGAGAAAGGGGAATGGAGGGAGGGAAAGAGAGAGGGAGAGGGAAAGAGAGAGAGAGGGAGGGAGGGGGAGAGAGGGGGAGTGGGAGGGGAAAAGAGAGAGAGAGCCATGCGCAGGTTACTATGGGAAGGACAAGATGTGGCGAGAAGCAGGGCTGGATCCCACCCACCCAATCGGTGCGTCTCTGGGAGAGGCAGGAGAGTTGTTGGATGACGGTGGTGTGGTCTTGCAGAAATTGTGTGGTGCGGGAGCAGAGGAAGCCTGCTGTGTTTCAGGGAACATTGTGTGACTGCGGTTAAACGTCCTCCCCCCCATTCCCCCCCCAT
The DNA here is from genome assembly GCF_964273705.1 of Natrix helvetica. Taxonomy (NCBI): domain Eukaryota; kingdom Metazoa; phylum Chordata; class Lepidosauria; order Squamata; family Natricidae; genus Natrix; species Natrix helvetica. The sequence continues at coordinate 174,238,933 of NC_138549.1, forward strand.
TCCTCGGTGTGCAGCCGTGTCTGAACCAAGAACAGAAAATGCTCAGCGTAGCACGAATCTCTTACAATGCCGAAGAGGCAAAAACAAGGATGCATCTCCGGCCCTCCTTTTGAAACTTTGAATCCCGGCGGTCCTCGACTTATGACCTCCACCGAGCTCCGAATCGCTCCGTGGCTAAGCGAGACAGTTCATGACAGAGTGTGCTCCCATTTTACGACCTGTGAAGTGAATCCCTGCAGTCATTCCGTCCGTCGCACGGTCATTAAGTGAACCCGCTTTCCCCCCGTTCGGCTTGTCTTGTCGGAAGGTCGCAAAAGGGGATCGCGGGAGCCCATGAGTCCATTCCCAAGCATCTAAATTTTGATCATGTGACCCCGTTGGGGTTGGGGGTTCAGTTGGGCCTGGAAGTCAAAGACTACCTTTATTCGTCATTTTATTTTTCACTTGCACTGTGAGCTTCCAAAATAATTCATTGCTGTGATGTTTTATATCTCGCTATACATTTTAAAGGCTGTGTTTGTGAATTCCTACGCACTTATGCTGCATTCTACATCTAGTTTAATGAAAAGAAGGACTAGGGGAGACATGATAGCAGTCTTCCAATATCTCAGGGGTTGCCACAAAGAAGAGAGAGTCAAACTATTCTCCAAAGCACCTGAGGGTAGAACAAGAAGCAATGGGTGGAAACTAATCAAGGAGAGAAGCAACTTACAACGGAAGGAGAAACTTCCTGACAGTGAGAACAATGAATCAGTGGAACAGAAGTTGCCTCCAGAAGTTGTGAATGCCCCAACACTGGAAGTCTTTAAGAAGAGATTGGAGAACCATTTGTTTGAAATGTTATAGGTTTCCTCCCTGAACAGGGGGTTGGACTAGAAGACCTCCAAGGTCTCTTCCAACTCTGTTATTACCGTTCTGTTAGTTTAATGAAAAGAAGGACTTGGGGAGACATGATAGCAGTCTTCCATTATTTGGGGGCCTGTCATGAAGAAGAGGGAGTCAAACTCGTCCTTCTTTCTCTTAAGCTAAACATACCCAGTTCCTGCAACCGTTCTTCATATGTTTTAGTCTCCAGTCCCCAAATCCTCTTTGTTGCTCTTCTCTGCACTCTTTCTAGAGTCTCCACATCTTTTCTACATCGTGGCGACCAGAACTGTTTTCTCCTGGTGCTTTTTGTGGCAGATGGACTTAAGTTTCAATGAGGTCATTTTGCATTTGACGGCGGATTGTCCGACTCCCTGGACAATCTGGAGCCACTACTTTGCCGGCCAGTGACATTGCCTTGATTTACGAGGACAACATGCTTCACTTCGCAGGGCTTTGAAGGCAACGCTCACAATGCATAAAGTCCCTTTTTGTGTTAGCTTCCCTTTGATGAAGTCCAGGGAAATGAGGCAGTTCAGTCCCAGAGCCAAGAGCACGTGGGCTGAGTGAGCGGACAATTGGCCCAAGGGTTCTTCTCAGGTCAACGTGATCTCAAATACGTTTGGGATTTGCAAATCAATCAGTCAATCCATCCATCCATCAATCAAGCAATCAAAATAGAGGTGGAAGGGACCTTGGAGGTCTTCTAGTCCAGCCCCCTGCTCAAGCAGAATAGTTGGAAGGAACCTTGGAGGTCTCCTAGTCCAGCCCCCTGCTCAAGCAGGATAGACCTGGAAGGGACCTTGAAGGTCTTCTAGTCCAGCCCCCTGCTCAAGCAGGATAGAGCCAGAAGGGAGGTCTTCTAGTCCAACCCCCTGCTCAAGCAGGATAGAGCTGGAAGGGACCTTGAAGGTCTTCTAGTCCAACCCCCTGCTCAAGCAGGATAGAGCTGGAAGGGACCTTGGAGGTCTTCTAGTCCAACCCCCTGCTCAAGCAGGATAGAGCTGGAAGGGACCTTGGAGGTCTTCTAGTCCAGCCCACTGCTCAAGCAGGATAGAGCCGGAAGGGACCTTGGAGGTCTTCTAGTCCAGCCCTCCACTCAAGCAGGAGACCCTGTACCATTCCATACAAGTGGATTTCCAATCTCTTCTTAGAAACCTCCACTGGTGAAGCGCCCACAACCTCTGGTGGCAAGCTGTTCCACTGGTTAATTGTCCTCACTTTTAGGAAGTTTCTCTTTAATTCCAGGTTGCTCCTCTCCTTCATTAGCTTCCATCCGTTGCTTCTTATGGTGCTTTGGAGAATAGCTTGACTCCCTCTTCTTTGGGGCAACCCCTGAGATATCGGAACAATGCTATCATGTCTCCCCTGGTCCTTCTTTTTTCTAGACTGGCCAAACCCAAATCCTGCAACCATTCTTCGTAGGTTTTAGTCTCCAGGCCTTTAATCCAGAGGTAGTGGTTTTCCGGTTACCCAGGAACCAGCAGCCACCGAGTCCTGCCACGCCTCCGAACCGGTTCTCCAGTTGGGGCAGCATGTTTTTTCCCCCTTTTAACGGTTCTGTGCATGTCCAGATCTATTTTTGAGCAATTACGCATGCACAAGCAAAGCATATGCACATGCGCAAACCTGCGTGTGCACCAAACCGGCAGTAGTGCCGGCGGTGACCCACCTGTAATTTAATCATCTCAGTTGCTCTCCTCTGCACTTTGGCTGAAATCAGAGGTGAGATTTCAAGAATGGGGGAAGAATGTGCAATGTGCATCAGTCAGAGGGGAAGGAGTTTAAGAGCCCACATCTTTGGGAAGGTAAGAGAGCAGAGGTGGATTTCACGTGAGTTTATCACCGGTTCGACTCACGTGCATGGGCGCTCGCTTTAGGAGCATGCGGACCTTCCGTGCATGTGCTTTGCTCAGGCACGTGGCTTGCACGCATGTGTGCAGCTTAGAAAACGTGGCTAAATAGGACGGCATAGCGCGGGGGTGGGAGGGCAAGTTGCCACTACCTACCGGTTCTCTTAAACCGGACCGAACCGGCTGAATACCATCTCTGTAAGAGAGGCGGCCAAAAAACTATCCTGCCGACAGGTAAGACAACCTTAAATATTCTCAGTGGCGCAGTGGTCAGAGCGCGGTACTGCAGGTGACTTCTGCTGACTGCCGGCTGCCCACAATTGGGCAGTTCGAATCTCACCAGGCTCGAGGTCGACTCAGCCTTCCGTCCTTCCGAGGTGGGTAAAATGAGGACCCAGATTGTTGGGGGCAAGAGGCTGACTCTGTAAACCGCTTAGAGAGGGCTGTGAAGCGGTATATAACTCTAAGTGCTGTTGCTATTGCTACTCTGGCATCTGTCTTTCTTCTCAGTGTGTGTTGCAGAGTGGTGAGAAATCCTGATATTTGTTTATAGTATAGGACCTATTTTTCGCCCTCCCCAGGCTCCAGAGGCTTTATAGGAGCCTGGGGAGGGCGAAAAGAGCCTCCCCTGCCCCAATGGAGGCCTTCCAGAGGCTTCATGAGCTTCACTAAAGCCTCTGGAGTGCAAAAAAATGCCCGTACGGGCAAACTGGAAGTTCGGGAGCGGACTTCCGGTTTGCTCAGAGGGTCGTTTTGACTGCTCCCAAGGCTTCAAAGAAGCCTCCTGAAGGTCCCTGAAGCCTTCGGAGCGCTTAAAATGACCCTCCGAGCAAACCAGAAGTGATGATTGCTTCAGAGGCTTCAGGAAAGCCCCCCGAAGGTCCCTGAAGCCTCCGGAGGGCATCCGAGGGGGGCAGGGGAGGCTGTTTTTGCCCTCCCCAGGCTCCTATAAAGCCTCTGGAGCCTGGGGAGGGCGAAAAAAGCATGCAAAAATGGGGGGGGGGGGTTTCGCACCTGTAGTGCACGCATGTGCACTGGGGGTGGGGTTTCACACATTGCATTATGGGTGCGGCATGCCTGCAAATGACCCCCCTGCGCTCCCCCCACTTATGGCACGCGAGCCAAAAAAGGTTCGCCATCGCTGGTATAGGTAGTCCTCGACTTACAATAGTTGATTTAGTGACCGTTCAAAGTTACAGCGGCACTGATAAAAGGGACTTACCACTGTTTTTCACACTTACGACCGTCGCAGCAATAGTCATCGTCACAATTTGGATGCTCAGAACTGGCTCGTCTTTATGAGTCCTGGGGTTATGTGATTCCCGTTTGTGACCTTCTAATAAGCAGAGTCCAACGGGGGAGCCAGGTTCAATTAACAACCGTGTTACTAACTTAACAGCTGCAGTGATTCGCTTAACAACGGTGGCAAGAAAGGGCGTAAAAGGAGGCAACATTCACTTAACAATGGTCTCATTTAGTAATGGAATCTTTGGGCCCCGTTGTGGTTGCAGGTCAAGGATTAGCTGTAGTGTTTCTCAGCATTGCTGGCTGGGGAACTCTGGGAGTTGAAGTCCTCTTAGTCTGAGGGGATTACAATTACAATAAGCAGAGTTGGAAGGGACCTTGGAGGTCTTCTAGTCCAACCCCCTGCCTAGGCAGGAAACCCTACACCACCTCAGACAAAGGGCTATCCAACATCTTCTTAAAGACTTCCAGTGTCTTCCAGTGTACAATTCTTATGGCCACAATAGAGTCCAAAATTCCTGTTGCTACGCAAGACAGTTGTTAAGTGAGTTTTGCCCCATTTTACGGCCTTTCTTGCCACGGTTGTTAAGCGAATCACTGCAGTTGTTAAGTTACTCACACGGTTGTTAAGTCAATCGGGCTTCCTCATTGACTTGGCTCGTCGGAAGGTTGCAAAAGGGGACCACGTGACTCTAAGAACACAGCGACCGTCATAAATGCGAATCAGTTGCTGAGTATCCAAATTGTAAATCATGTGACCTTGGAGATGCTGCAATGGTCATAAGTGTGAAAAATAAATAGGGTCTCCCGTTGGAGCAGGGTGTTGGACTAGAGGACCTCCAAGGTCCCTTCTGGCTCTATCCTGCTTGAGCAGGGGGTTGGACTAGAGGACCTCCAAGGTCCCTTCTGGCTCTATCCTGCTTGAGCAGGGGGTTGGACTAGAAGATCTCCAAGGTCCCTTCCGGCTCTATCCTACTTGAGCAGGGGGTTGGACTAGAAGATCTCCAAGGTCCCTTCTGGCTCTATCCTGCTTGAGCAGTGGGTTGGACTAGAAGATCTCCAAGGTCCCTTCTGGCTCTATCCTGCTTGAGCAGGGGGTTGGACTAGAGGACCTCCAAGGTCCCTTCTGGCTCTATCCTGCTTGAGCAGGGGGTTGGACTAGAAGATCTCCAAGGTCCCTTCCGGCTCTATCCTGCTTGAGCAGGGGGTTGGACTAGAAGATCTCCAAGGTCCCTTCCGGCTCTATCCTGCTTGAGCAGGGGGTTGGACTAGAAGATCTCCAAGGTCCCTTCTGGCTCTATCCTGCTTGAGCAGGGGGCTGGACTAGAAGATCTCCAAGGTCCCTTCTGGCTCTATCCTGCTTGAGCAGGGGGCTGGACTAGAAGATCTCCAAGGTCCCTTCTGGCTCTCTCCTGCTTGAGCAGGGGGTTAGACTAGAAGATCTCCAAGGTCCCTTCTGGCTCTATCCTGCTTGAGCAGGGGGATGGACTAGAAGACCTCCGAAGTCCCTTCCGGCTCTATCCTGCTTGAGCAGGGGGATGGACTAGAAGACCTCCAAGGTCCCTTCTGGCTCTATTCTGTTTGAGCAGGGGGTTGGACTAGAAGATCTCCAAGGTCCCTTCTGCCAGTCCTCGGCTTACAGCCGTTCATTTAGTGATGGTTCAACATTACAACGGCACTCCGAAGGCCACGAAAGACTTGACCCAGGAGACTGCAACCGTGGTTAAATATGAGTCAATTGCTGAATTTTGATTGCCATGGGGAGGCCGTAATGGAGGTAAGTGTGAAAAATGCCCATAAAGTCCCATTTATCAGTGCCGTTGTAACCTTGAACCGTCACTAAATGAACTGTCGTAAGTCGAGGACTACCTGTGTTTAAACAGCTTGCTCTTAAATGCTCTCTAGTTTTGTCTCGATAACCCAACCAGCCGGCAAAAGGAATTAATTTGAGTGCAGTAATTTCTTACGTCCCAATTTTCACCCCGCGCGAGGAATAAACGCAATTGCTTTCCCAAAGTTCAGCATAAAGGCCGTTCAGGGAATAAATAACCTTCTGTGATGTTCCAAAGAGGCAAGCTAAGTGCAGCCGCACATGGAAATTGCCACGTTTCCACTAAGAATTCAGGAGAATGCAAGAGATGGGGGCACTCCTGCTAGGAAAATGGCAAGAAAAAACAAATTAAACCTCCTTTTTTTTTTTACCCGAGTGCAGCGAAAGATGTTGTGAATTCCCTCTACTGTATTGCAAACGGCGGTTAACGTTGCAAAGAACAATTCTGTGCATGTTAGGTAGAAGAAAGGAGAAAATGAAGATAGATACAGATTAACAAATTTGGAAGGGACCTTGTAGGTCATCTAGTCCAACCCCCTGCCCAAGCAGGAGACCATTTCTGACAGAGGGAGGTCCAGTCTCTTCTTGAAAGCCTCCAGTGATGAAGCTCCCACAACTTCCGAAGGCAAATTCTGTTCCCTTTTTATTGTTCTCACTGCCAGAAAATGCCTCCTTATTTCCAGGTTGAATCTCTCCTTGTTCAGTTTCCATCCATTATTCCTTCTCTGGCCTTCGGATGCCTTGTAAAATAGCCTTGACCCCCTCCTCCTCTCTATGGCAGCCCCTCAAATATTGGAAGATGCTCTCCTGTCTCCCCTGGTCCTTCTCTTCCCTAGACCAGCCATGCCCAGTTCCTGCAACCGTTCATTGTATGTTTGAGCTTCCAGTCCCCTCATCATCCTGGTTGCTCTTCTCTGCACTCTTTCTAGAGTCTCATCTTTTTTATAGTGTGGTGACCAAAACTGGATGCAGGATTCTAGGTGTGGCCTTACTAAGGCTTTATAGAGTGGTATTAGTACCTCCCTTGATCTTGATTGTATCCCTCTGTTTATGCAACTGAGGATTGTGTTGGCTTTTTTGGCTGCTGCCGCACACGGCTGGCTCCTATTTAGCTGGTTGTCCACTAAGACTCCAAGATCCTCTCCCAGTCCCTGCTATTAAGCCTGGTTTCATCCAGTCGATATGTGGACTTTGGTTTTTTTTTACCTAAGTGTTAAGACTTTACTTTTCTCTACATTGAATTTCACTTTCTTAGATAAGGCCCAGGGTTCAAGTCTGTCCAGGTCCATCTGGATCGTGAGCCTGTCTTTTGGGGAAGACATGGAAACTCCACCTTGGATTTGTGCATTCAGGCCGTGCTACTGTAATGTGCTTTAAAGATCGTCCTCGAGTTACAACCGTTCATTTAGCGACTGTTCGGAGTTACAACAGCAGCGGAAAAAAGGGGACTCATGGCCGTTTTTCACACTTACGACCGTGGCAGGAGCCCCATGGCCACGTGATCAATATTCAGATGTTTGGCAGCTGATTCGTATTTATGACGGTTGCGGTGTCCCCTGGGCAGGTGTGTGTGTGTGTCACGTGGTCCTCTTTTGTGGCCTTCCGACAAGCAAAGTCCACGGGGGAAGCCAGATTCGCTTAATAACCAGGTTACTAACTTAACAACTGTACTGATTCACTTAACGACTATGGCAAGAAAGATCGTAAAATGGGACAAAACTCACTGAATAAATGTCTCCTTTAACAACATAAATTTTGGGCTCAATTATGGCTGAGGACTACCTGTACTTGACAACTGTCTCACTTAGCAACGGAAAGTTTGGACTGCATTGTGGTCATAAGTCGAGGACTACCTGTACCTGACAACTGTCTCACTTAGCAACGGAAAGTTTGGACTGCATTGTGGTCATAAGTCGAGGACTACCTGTACTTGACAACTGTCTCACTTAGCAACAGAAAGTTTGGACTGCATTGTGGTCATAAGTCGAGGACTACCTGTACTTGACAACTGTCTCACTTAACAATGGAAAGTTTGGACTGCATTGTGGTCATAAGTCGAGGACTACCTGCACTTGACAACTGTCACACTTAGCAACAGAAAGTTTGGACTGCATTGTGGTCATAAGTCACTAAAGGGGATCACGTGACTCCCCCCCACCCCACCCCCACCCCGTGGATACTGCAACCGTCATAAATGTGAGTCAGTGGCCAAACCCCCGAATTCTGATCACCTAACCCTGGGGATTCCTGCAACGGTCGTAAGCGTAAAAATGGCTCCTAAGTCACTTTTTCCAGTGCCGTCGCAACTCTAAATGAAATGTTGTAAGTGGAGGACTGCTTGTAATGTGGTTGATCAGGGGTTTTCTTCGAACAACAAGGAGCCAACGCTGCTCCCAAAAATCACTGGAGGAAAAAAACTTGGCAAGCTGAGCGAGGCTGCGATTTAAACCTCTTATTTTTGGCAGGAGAAGGACGAAAATACATTTATCCCCCTTCCAAATGTTTTTTGCCGCCAGCAAAGGTGTCAACAGAATTGTTTTCTATTTTATTTTAATGCAGACTTTCTTTTTCGGGGAAAAAAATAAGGCGTAGACTCCATAGTAACATGCAGTACAGTGTCATATTTTATGGGTCTCTGTGTCACGAATCTCTTTTCAAAGATGCCAGTCTTGTTTTTGCCAGAATAGGAAGACGGACAAAATGAACCTTGGAGCTTTTGCAAGAAAAGATTCACGACACACACAAATATTATATGCTACTGCAGGTTGCTGTGACTTTTGCATCTTTAAAAAAACAAAGTCTGCAGGTTTTCAACCGAATATATAAGGGAATTGCTTTTTCAAGGACATATTTGTTTTTCTGCAGCTGTGCCACGTAGCCACATTTGTGTTAAGAAGTGTTGTTGTTTTTTTAAAAAACAAAGTGCAGATTGTTAATTTTCCTTACTGTTGCACAGGGGTTTAGATGCGTTTTCCAATGCTTTCCATGGGTTTCCTGGAGGAAGGGGAGGGGAGGGAAGGGAAGGGAAGCTGATGTAGAAGAGAAGGGAAAAGGGAAGGAGGGAGGAACTGAAAGGAAAGGAAAAAGAAGGAAAGGAAGGAAGGAAGGGAAGGAGGCAGGGAGGGGAGGGAAGAAAGGAAGGAAAGGAAAGTTGATGTAGAAGAGAAGGGAAAAGGGAAATGCAAGGAAAGGAGATGAAAGGAAAAAGAAGGAAATTGGAGAGAGGGAGGGAGGAAAGGAAAGGAAGGAAGATTGATGTAGAAGAGAAGGGAAAAGGGAAATGCAAGGAAAGGAGATGAAAGGAAAAAGAAGGAAATTGGAGAGAGGGAGGGAAGAAAGGAAGGAAAGGAAAGTTGATGTAGAAGAGAAGGGAAAAGGGAAATGCAAGGAAAGGAGATGAAAGGAAAAAGAAGGAAATTGGAGAGAGGGAGGGAGGAAAGGAAGGAAAGGAAAGTTGATGTAGAAGAGAAGGGAAAAGGGAAATGCAAGGAAAGGAGATGAAAGGAAAAAGAAGGAAATTGGAGAGAGGGAGGGAGGAAAGGAAAGGAAGGAAGATTGATGTAGAAGAGAAGAGAAAGGGGGAAAGAGGGAGAAAAGGAAAGGAAAGGAAAAAGAAAGGGAGGGAAGGGAGGGGGAAGAGGGACAGTGGGTGGAAGGAAAGAAGGAATGGAAAGGAAAGGAAGATTGATGCAGAAGAGAAGGGAAAAGGAGAAAGAGGGAGAAAAGGAAAGGAAAGGAAAAAGAAGGGAAGGGAAGGGAGGGTGGGTGGAAGGAAGGGAAGGAAAGGAAAGGAAGACTGATGTAGAAGAGAAGAGAAAGGGGGAAAGAGGGAGAAAAGGAAAGGAAAGGAAAAAGAAGGGAAGGGAAGGGAGGGTGGGTGGAAGGAAGGGAAGGAAAGGAAAGGAAGACTGATGTAGAAGAGAAGGGAAAAGGGGAAAGGGAGGAAACGAAAGGAAAGGAAAGGAAAGGAAAAAGAAGGGGAGGGGAGGAAGAGGAGAGGAGGAAGGAAGGAAGGAAGAAAGGAAGGAAGGAAGGAAGGAAGGAAGGAAAGTTGATGTGGAAGGAAAACAGGAGAAAAAGGAAGGAGAGGATTCAGATTCACTTAACAGCCGTGCTACTAATTTAACAACTGCAGTGATTCCCTTAACAACTGCGGCAAGAAGGCCAGTTGTAAAATGGGGCAAATAAATCTACTCAACGACTGTCTGGCTTTGCAATGCCGTCGTACGTCGAGGACTACCGGCAGCTGTTCCCTTGGAGTGACAAAAAGAGAGCTGAGCTCGATTCAAGGGAGTGTTTTATTTTTATCCAAATTGCCCGTCTTTGTTAGGTGTGTGTTTCTGGTGCACCGACAGCAACCCCCCCTCCCACCCCCCCTGCACCCTCGCCTCCTATCTGTTGTGAATGCTAATAGGCAACCCGACAATATTTAGCTTGACAAAATTATAAAGTGCACGAGAAATAATTAAAGGCACGTAGAAGAGGAGCGCGAGCAATCCCACCGTCGGTATCGCATTAATTTGATGTTCATTGGAATTAAAATTCAGGTTCTGCCCCATCCTGGTTTATTTCTTGGACCGGATCCTGGGCTTGCAAAGACCAAGTTTGCCCCCCTCCCCCCACCCTACATACACCCTGGTTTCCAAGACAAGTAACATCCAACCTTTGCACGCTCGGTGCAAGCTTTGGTTAGAGATTCACGCACGAGCAAATGTGTTAATTAATCCTGAAGGTGCTACAAGACTGGAGGGATATTATGCCTCCCCCCCCACATTTCATATGGGTGCCTGTGCGCCCCCCTCCCTTCCTCCCTTAACAAAGAGTTGTTTGGATTGGTTGCCAACGTGCAAAATAATCTTTCCCAAATTGGAAGGAGAAAACGGCTGTTTAAGCTTGCAAAACTCCTTAGAGGCCTCTTGAACGCGTGGGAAAACATTTGGATTTTTTCCCCTTCAGAGATGGACAAAACGGGGACAGCTGCACCTGGCAGGAAGGATGCTCTGCTCTTAAGTGTCATTTGCCCCTTTGCAACCGCTTGTAGAGGTGGAAGACCCAGGTGGCCGAATTCACACAATAACCTGGGTACTGAGTTGATCTGGATTTACACGATGAAGTGAACGTTAAATACCCCCCCCCCAACAGAAGTTAGGATCCCTGGTGCTTTTTCAGGTTGTTTGCTTTCTTGCAGATGTTTCATGGCCAAACTAGGTAACAGCATCAGTGTTAGAAGAGAGTGGGATTTGTGGGAGGAGGAGGAGGAAGAGGAGGACTGTGGGGTCCTTGGTGCTCTCTGAGTTTGGCTGTTTTCTTGAAGGCGTTTCATGACCCAATGAGGTAACGTCATCAGTGCTAGAAGGGAGTGGGGTGAAGAGGAGGAGGAGGAGGAAGAGGAGGAGGAGGGGGAGGGGGAGAAGGGAACTGTGGGGATCCCTGGCGCTCTCTGAGCTTGGCTGTTTTCTTGCAGATGTTGCATGACCCAATGAGGTAACATCATCAGTGCTACCAGGGAGTGGGGTTTACTCTCTATTTATAGACTAGTGACTTTTCTTATCAATTTCGGTGGGAATGTACTTGGTGATTCCTCGATTAGGCTGCTGTTTACTGCTTGATTGTTTGTCTGAGTTGATAGTTCCTTGACTGTTCCATCAATACTTAAAAAGAGAGCAAATCCCACACCCTTCCAACACTGATGACATGACATAGTTTGGTCATGAAATGCCTGCCAAAAAACAACCACGTTTAGAGAATCCCAGGGACCCTATATTCCTCCTCCTCCTCCTCCTCCTCCTCCTCCTCCTCCTCCTCCTCCTCCTCCTCCTCCTCCTCCTCCTCCTCCTCCTCCTCCTCCTCCCCCCTCTCCTTCCTCCTCCCCCTTTCCACATTTTTTATTTTTATTTTCATGTATTTATTTATTTCTTCAAGAATGAATTAGATAACAGAGATAAGTATAAACATGATTATGAATACGTGAAATGGATACGAATAAAAGGGAAGATTAGGACAGGGACAGAAGGCACATGAGTGCGCTTATGCATGGCCCTTAAAGACCTCTTAGGAATGGGGGGAGGTCGACAGTAGACAGCCGAAGGTGAAAGTTTTGGGGGTTTGGGGAAGAAACCACAGAGTCAGGTAGAGCATTCCAGGTGTTGACCACTCTGTTGCTGAAGTCATATTTTCTGCCATCGAGTTTGGAGCTGTTTACCTTGAGTTTGTATCTATTGTGAGCTCGTGCGTTGTTGTGGTGGAAGCTGAAGTAGTCATTGACAGGTAGGACGTTGTAGCAGATCATTTTATGTACTACGCTTAGGTCGGATTGGAGACGGTGAAGTTCTAAATTGTCCAAGCCCAAAATTTCAAATCTGGTGGCATAAGGGATACTGTTGCGAGCAGAGGACTCTTCTCATGGAATATCTGCTGGCTGGGGAATTCTGGGAGTGGAAGTCCTTCCCTCTTAAAGCCTGCTGGCTGGGGAATTCTGGGAGTGGAAGTCCTCCCATTTTAAAGCCTGCTGGCTGGGGAATTCTGGGAGTGGAAGTCCTCCCATCTTAAAGCCTGCTGGCTGGGGAATTCTGGGAGTTGAAGTCCTCCCATCTTAAAGCCTGATGGCTGGGGAATTCTGGGAGTCGAAGTCCTCCCATCTTAAAACCTGCTGGCTGGGGAATTCTGGGAGTGGAAGTCCTCCCATCTTTTTTTTAAAAAACAAAGTTTTATTGGTTTTTTGATGTTTTACATAGGGAAAAGGTAAGGGAGAGGTTACAAATTTTGGCAGCTGCGAAATGCGGTAGGTGCACCCCCCCTCCAAACTCATAGTATACATTTGCTTAAAATTCAATATTAAGTAGTAACATATAGTCAGTGTGGTAAATTCAATTGGTAATTTCGATCAGTTTATATCAGGTGAATTTTCTTACTCATTTGTGTGATCTGAGCTTTCTTGATGTTGCCCCATCTCCCCCCGCTGGCAGAGCTCTGGCCCCTCCCGTGTCTTGTATGTCTGTCGAGGAGTCTTCTGGTTTTTCTAGGAATAGTTTGTTTTTCTCCATAAAGGCCTGCGCCTCTATGGGTGTATTAATTCTAACTCTTGTCTCCTCCCAGAATATTAACATACCTTCAGGCATCAACCATCTAAACCACACCCCCTTCTGGTGTAATTAATTCGCCAATTGCGAATAATGTTTTCTTTTTTCCCTTACTTTCTTGGGGATCTGTTTCAGAATGGTTATCTCCTTATCTTTGTATATCAAGGCTTGCCCCCTTTGTGCATTCAGAATTTCATCTCTTGTGGTTTTCCTAAGAAATTTAATGTGTACCTCCCTGGGAACATTGTGTGTTCTAGCATAAGCTGAGTTCACTCTATAAGCCAGGTCTATTTCCCACCCCATCTGTTGTTTCTCCTTCTGGATATACTCAGCCAAAATGTTTGTCATGATGTCCCTTATATTTTCATCATCTGTCTCCATCACATTTTGAAATCTAAGATGAAAAGACATTCTCTCAAACTCTATTTTCATTTGTTGGGTGTCAAGTTCTTTGTTTCCCTTCTGCACCCCCTCTATCCCCTCCCTCATCTCAGCCGCCCCGCCCTCCAGAAGATCCAGTCTCTGTGAGTTCTTATTAATTTTATCCTGGTTCTCTTTAATTTCTTCTTTCATCTCCTTCAGTTGTCTCTTTATTTCCTCTTGTCCCTGTAGAATTTGCTGAAACATTTGATGAAACTCCAGCTCTGTAGATTTAGGTTGCTTTAAGGCTGTTATCGTTGATTGTGTACTAGGACTGGAGGTTGCAGATGTCGGGGCAGAGGCAGCAAAGCCTGGCTTTCCAGGGGGTGGTCTTTTAGATGACATTGTTTATAAAGTAAAGAGTCCAGTCAGTATAGAGGAGGATCAGTCAGGAGGGTAGAACAGCCAGGAGAGTCCAAGAGACAGAAGGTTCAAGCAGAAGAGAGCTTTTGTTTCCACTGGCCCTGGCAATAGAGCCAAATTTCCACTCCAGGGAGTTCAAAAAACAGCAATCCACAATAGATTTGTCTGAGTAGCACGGAGACAAAGACCGGAAGCCTGAAGTTTTAAAGGTGGAGTCAAATTTCAGATTTCATAAAGACAACGGAAGTGTGCCATCTTGCCCTGCCAGCTTCGGGTTTAAAGGCAACAAATAAAGTTTTCAAAGTTCAAAAGTTCAAAGTTTCCAAAGCTTCCAGATCTTCATTATATTATGAGTTTAAGTCCAAAAATCCACTTAGTAAGGGTGTGACATCATTGGTTTGGCTCTCCCCCTCCTCCTTCCCTTGGGGCTGAGAGCACGCTTGTTTCCAGCCGCTTGTCCGAGGGGGGGAGAAATCCCCCTCCCCCCAGCCGCGCCTCTCCAAATCAAGCCGAAAAGTAAAGTTTACACAACTGACAGGTTTTAAAGTTGGTAATGGGAATGGAGGAAGTCTATGCCTCACCGCACCGCCGCCGCTTCCTTCAGCTTTCTTTATCTCCGCACGGCATCACAGCGAAGACGCCGGAGCGTCTCCCCATCGTGCTCCCTGGTGCCTGGAGCGAGGCGGGGGACCTCCCGCCGGCCGCCGCCGATCCTGGGATCTCCCGCGGTGCCGCCCCTTCGGCAGGACGCCTCTACGGGGCGTCCTGTGCCCCCCAAGGAGTGGGAAGCCCACCGGGGAAGTGGGGGGCGAGCAAGGCTTGCTCGTCGCCGTCGGCCGCTGGAACCGGAAGTCGAAGTCCTCCCATCTTAAAGCATGCTGGCTGGGGAATTCTGGGAGTGGAAGTCCTCCCATCTTAAAGCATGCTGGCTGGGGAATTCTGGGAGTGGAAGTCCTCCCATCTTAAAACCAGCTGGCTGGGGAATTCTGGGAGTTGAAGTCCTCCCATCTTAAAACCTGCTGGCTGGGGAATTCCGGGAAGTCTTAAGGTTGCTTCTTCAGCGGGAGAATTAACCCCTTCCTCCCAGACGTGGCCATTCATTTAGGAATATAGTCAATGATCATCATTATTCCGAACGCATTCAATAGCTGGAACCCTTCCGTTCTCATCAGGTTTTTCTTCTCACCCATCTCAGCAGTCCTGAAATATTAATTGAAGCAAGTGCCTTTTTCAGAGTCTCGTGATGAAGGCCTGAGTACTTTTCTCCGTGGCTTAATTGCCACATTACAAGGAAGGGGTGGGCAGGAGAGAGTTAATTTTCCTAGCTCTCTCTCTCTCTCTCTCTCTCTCTCTTTTTCTTGTTAAAATTGTCTTTGTTTTGTTTCCTTTGCTTTCTTGCAGGAGCAAAAGGCAAATAGAGCACTATGGAATTCAGGTATTGGCTGGCTACCGTAGTATCTATGGAATATAAAGTGCAAAGGGTTCATGCTATGACAGTTTCAATAGGTTACATCTTCAAAGGTAAGGAGATAGGAGTTGATATAAATGTTAAATATAAATAGAATTTCAAGATGGTGACATTAAAGTGACTTGACACCGTGAATTCTTCATTAAAGCTAAAGGTGGGATAGATAAATGCATAGAAAGATACAGTAGATAGACGATCAAGGGTAGGTAAGTGATATAAGGTAAAGGTAAAGATTCCCCTCGCACATATGTGCCAGTTGTTCCTGACTTTAGGGGGCGGTGCTCATCTCCGTTTCAAAGCCGAAGAGCCAGCGCTGTCCAAAGAGGTCTCCCTGATCATGTGGCTGGCATGTCTAAACGTTGAAGGCGCACGGAACGCTGTTCCCTTCCCATCAAAGGTGGTTCCTATTTTTCGACTTGCATTTTTACGTGCTTTTGAATTGCTAGGTTGGCAGAAGCTGGGACAAGTCACGGGAGCTCACTCCGTTACGCAGTGCTAGGGATTCGAACCACTAAACTGCCAACCTTTCTGATTGACAAGCTCAGTGTCTTAGCCACTGAGCCACCGCGTCTCTCGAAATAGATCCTTAGAAATAGATAGATAGGTAGAGATAGATAGATAGGTAGAGATAGATAGATAGATAGAAAGATAGATAGATGGAAGGTAAGTAAGAATCGAATCAAATAGAATAGAATGTAGGAATAAAATAGAATACAATACGATAGCAGAGTTGGAAGGAACCTTGGAGGTCGTCTAGTCCAACCCCCTGCCTAGGCAGGGAACCCTATGCCGTTTCAGACAAATGGCTATCCAACATCTTCTTAAAGACTTTCAGTGTTGGAGCTTTTACAACCTCTGGAGGCAACTTCTGTTCCACTGATTCATTGTTCTAACTGTCAGGAAATTTCTCCTCAGTTCTAAGTTGCTTCTCTCCTTGATTAGTTTCCACCGATTGCTTCTTGTTCTACTCTCAGGTGCCTTGGAGAATAGTTTGACTCCCTCTTCTTTGTGGCAACCCCTGAGATATTGGAACACTGCTATCATGTCTCCCCTAGTCCTTCTCTTCATTAAAGTAGATGTGCCCAGTTCCTGCAACCATTCTTCATATGTTTTAGCCTCCAGTCCCCTAATTATCTTTGTTGCTCTTCTCTGCACTCTTTCTAGAGTCTCCACATCTTTTTTACATCGTGGCGACCAGAACTGAATGCCGTATTCCAAGTGTGGCCTTACCAAGGCCTTATAAAGTGGTATTAACCCTTCACATGATCTTGATTCTCTCCCTCTGTTGATGCAGCCTAGAACTGTGTTGGCTTTTTTGGCAGCTGCTGCACACGGCTGGCTCATATTTAAATGGTTGCCCACTAGGACTCCAAGATCCCTTTCACAGTTACCACTACTGAGTAAGGTATCATCTATACTGTACCTGTGCATTCCGTTTTTGTTGCCTAAATGTAGAACCTTACTATATAGATATGTATAGATCTATCTGGATGGATAGAGAGAGAGAGAAAGAGAGAGAGAGAGAGATGGAATGTAAGTGAGCTATCCATCCATCCATCCATCCATCCATCCATCCATCCATAGCTAGCCAGCTACAGTGGATAGATGGATAGATGGGTAGATGGATAGATGGATAGATGGATAGATGGATAGATGCATAGATAGTATGTCAGACAGACAGAGACAGACAGAGTTAGACAGACAAAGACAGACAGAGAGATAGGAAGACAGATAGACAGACAGGCAGAGGTGAGGGGTCCTTGGTGCTCTCTGGATCTGGTTGACTTCTTGCAGATGTTTCATTACCCAAATCAGGCAACCGTTAGCAGCCACTCCGTTGGCGTATGTTATTTTTAAAATAAATATTAAAAAGTTAAGCTTCCCAGCTTTCCTTTCCCTTAAAAAGCAGACACTTCATTGGCATCGGACGGTCCCGGAGGGCTCAGAGAAATATCCTCTCCAAGCCCTTTTGATGAGAGATCCAATCTGCCCATAAACTTTGATGGAGCCGACGTGCAGTTTAATAAACTGGCAAGGAAGAAAAAAAACAAACAAAAATGAACAAACATGTTGGTGATTGATCCAATAAATATGCTTCGGAATGATGTCAAAATAACTCAACACTTTTGAGTTTTCTTTAGAAGCCTCGGAAAAAGCACTTCCTCCCATTAATATTTCAAAAGCTTTTTAGCTCGTATTTTCTAGCTCATTGCTGGGACAGGTGAGAGGGAAATCCGACTCAGTCTAGGGGAGGAAAATAATCCAATTTTTTTCGGTGCAATTGCGGATGAGGCTAAGGGTGTCTAGGTAGTCCTTGACTTATGACCACAATGCAGCACCAAATTTCTGTTGCTAAGCAAGGCCCATTTGTTGTTGCCCCCCAGCTGCCAGCGGAGCTGGTGACAGACTCATATGATGAGGAGGTTGGGGAGGAACTTTTGCCAGTTCTGGAGCCTGGGGGAGGCCCTGATGGATGCTCTCTGTCGGACGCAGAGATAGAGCCAGGGCCGTCTGACATTTCCCAGCCACTGGAGAGGCAGCTGCCTTTGGAGGCTAAGAAGAATGAGGAGGAAGAACAGCTGGGGCCTGTTCCAGATGCACGAGGAGAGGAGAACAACGGAGGACAAGGAGTCGACTCAGGAAGCAAAGCACACATGGATGCTGAATGGCCCCTGCCTGGCTGGGGAATAAATAGAAGGAAAGGGGAGTGGTGGTTCGTAGGAGACAACAGTTCGTATTTCTGAAGATTTTGCTCATGGTGTTTCGTGCCACAGTGACTGCTTGCCAGAACTTAATTTGCAGCCTTTCGCCTGGGAGCTCACGGCCTTGCAAATATCGCAAGGAACTGATAAGGTCTGTTACTGCAATTAACTCCTCGAAGGACTCTTGTCTGGAGTTTTCGGTGTGCGAATGCCGTTAATTCACAGGAGGTAAATAAAGAGGTTTTTTTTTTTCTGTGACAAGGAGTCTGTTTCTTGCTTCTGCTAAGGCTGGGTCATAACACCATTATTAAGGAAGTTGTGCCCGTCTTATGATCTTTCTTTAGAGTCATAGACTTAAAGGAACTTTATTGTCAATTTAAATGTACACTAATCGGCCTACATTAAAATGAAATGTCATTGCATGCAGCTCTGAAAAGGGTCACCGCCTCCAAAATACACTACATAAACATGACAACAATATAAATAAAATAAAATAAAATAATAATCATAAATTAGGCATATACCCACATATATTACCTGGCACAACTTTCTTGCCAAAATTGTGAAGTGAATCCCTGCAGGGGTTAAATCAGGGGTGTCCAAACTTGGGAACTTTAAGACTTGTGGACTTCAGGAGTTGAAGTCCACAAGTCTTAAAGTTCCCAAGTTTGGACACCCCTGGGTTAAATTGTTCCCTTGGTTGTTAAGTAAATCTGGCTCCCTCATCCACTTTGGAAGGTCGCAAAAGGGGGAAGACTGGGGATGAGATGATAGCCATGTTCCAGGAGTTGAGGGACCAGGGAGAAGAAGGGATCGGTCTATTCTCTAAAGCACCTGAAGGCAGGGCAAGAAGCAGTGGGTGGAAAATAATCGGGCAGAGATCCAACCTAGAATTAAGGAGAAATTTTCTAACATTGAGAACTATTAACCAGTGGAACAACTTGCCTCCAGAAGTTTTGGGCGCTCGATCACTGGAGGTTTTTAAGCAGAAACTGGACATCCACTTGTCTGAAATGGTATGGAGTCTCCTGCTTGGGCAGGGGGATGGACTAGAAGACCTCCAAGATCCCTTCCAGTTCTATTCTATTCTATTCTATTCTATTCTATTCTATTCTATTCTATTCTATTCTATTCTATTCTATTCATTTCTTTCTGTATTCTAATATATCATGTCCCATCCTATCCTATCCTATCCTATCTTATCCTATCCTATCCTATCCCCATCCCTATCCTTATCCCTATTCATTTCATTTCTTTCTGTATTCTAATATATATATTGTCCGATCCTATCCTATCCTATCCTATCCTATCCGATCCGATCCTATCCTATCGTATCCTATCGTATCCTATCGTATCCTATCGTATCCTATCGTATCCTTATTCCTACCCCTACCCCTACCCCTATCCCTACCCCTACCCCTACCCCTATTCTATTCTATTCATTTCATTTCATTTCATTTCATTTCATTTCATTTCTTTCTGTATTCTAATATATCCTATCCTGTCCTATCTTCTCTTCTCTTCTCTTCTCTTCTCTTCTCTTCTCTTCTCTTCTCTTCCCTTCCCTTCCCTTCCCTTCCCTTCCCTTCCCTTCTCCTCAATTTCCCAGCCATTCGCAGATTGTTTAGCATTTCTCCATTTATTTACAACAGTTTGCAACGGACGGGTAAGGCTGCAACGTGAGTGAGAAAGCAACGTAGATCTCCGCTCGTTGGAGCTCGTCTGCACCCTACCCGCCTGGCAACCCTCCCAAATCCCCCCCCACTCTTTACTGAAGACGGTGCCAAACTCCGCGAGAACACTTCGAATACGTCGAAGGTAAAGCACTAAAATCAGTTGCTGTGACGACAAGGAATTTTCCCCCAACCGAATGTCAGGTGAGGGATGAGCAAAGCTGCCCTCGTGCAAGATCTGGAAAGGAGAACAAAGGGCCAATTTTGAGGGTCTTCTGGCTGGGGGAGAATTTCATTTATCTTGGGGGCAGGACTGGAAACAACACCCCATGGTTTCGAGTCTGAGACTCTGTATTCCTGTGTCCTGAGCAAATGTCTATGAAGATTCTCCGTCTTCCAGGCTAATAGACGGTGACAAACAGACCAGGGAGTCTTTTGTAGCATCTAAACAGAATGGAAGCTGTCTTTGGAAATTCTCCCTCATCCAGGATGTCCCAAAGATGCTTTTTTTCAAGAGGCAACTGGTTTTCCTTGTTTTTTCTTTTGAAGATGTTTCGCTTCTCATCCGAGAAGCTTCTTCAGCTCTGACTAGATGGTGGGGAAGGGAAGGATTTCTACTTCTTGCAGACATCTGGTCATTTGCATCCTTTTTAGAGAGACGTTGAGGCCACTTGGAGGTTTTATCTGTGTCCTCAGGATAACATGAGTAGCACAAAATTGCCTTAGTCAAAATTGACAAAACAGAGGGGGAGGGACACAACATCACCTATCTCCAGTTTACAACACAGTCCTTTCAGCAGCCCCAAGAAGGCTCCACACCCATTTGCTCCACTCAGGTGACCCTGAGGTCACAGACATAACCTCCAAGTGGCCTCAACGGCTCTCTAAAAAGGATGCAAATGACCAACTGTCTGCAAGGAATATAAAACCGTCCTGTCAGAGCTGGTGAAGCTTCTTGGATTAGAAGCAAAACATCTTCAAAAGAAAAAAACAAGGTATCAGCGTTCCAAATATCATGCAGAATTAAACCAGAGTCCAAGGCAGAGCTATCCTTAAAGTTCCAATTTAATAAGTCAGACATGTTGGCACATCTGTGGAAATCCCAAATCTAAAGCTTCCTGGGATTCCACCCAGTTGAAAGTTCATGATCTTCTCCCCACGCCCATAAATCCATCACACGGTCCAATCTTCTTCGGCCACGCTGGCATCTCCACCCAGCTGGTTCCGGTCAGGTGCAGAGGTGCGGAGACAAAAGATGACCTTGGCTTCTAGAAAGGAATGACAACAACCCATTCCACAATTCTACTCCTTTCTGTTCCCCCCTCCCAACCTCTACACTAATGAAACAGCATAATGAAATAATAGAGAGTGTGGCAGGCCAAAGATCCTAAAAAGGAATAGAACTGCAGGCCTGACACAAGGAAGTCCATTCCCCCCGGAAAAAGCACCTTTGGGACAATCATGACCTGGAAGACTGAGAATCTTTACAGACTTTTAGCTATACAATTTGCGATGGACACCCTTGGAATGGAAGGAGGAATGGATTTCCAGAGGGAAAAAAAATGGCAGGCTGCAGGAACCATTTGCACCAAATGGTTGACCCTGAGGACAGAGAGAAACCTCCAAGTGGCCTCAAGGACCCTCTAAAAAGGATGCAAATGACCAGCTGTCTGCAAGGAGTATCAATCCTTCCATTCCCCACCATCCAGTCAGAGCTGAAGAAGCTCCTTGGATGGGAAGGGAAACATCTTCAAAAGAAAAAAAGAAGAAAGTTTAGTTGCCTTTTGAAAAAAAGAAAGAAGCACCTTTGGCTTCCTCTGGAGCAATTTCCTTCGGACTTGGTTCAAGGTTGCCAGGCACCTCCAACATTTATAAAGTGCCATTTTTGGAAGCAACTTGTCAGCACCGATTCCAGAATCTTTGCTGCAAAAAATACTCCATGTTTTTCTCCTTCCTGCAGAGAAGCGGAGAAAAGGTACCTTTTCTACACTCGAAGGAAGCTGGGGATGCTTCACATAGCAACATGAACACAAAGCTCGCAGCCTTGAAAATTGGATGGAGAAATTCCGGCACGTTGTAGGTGTCAGTCTTTTAAATTTAATGAGGAAGTCTACAATCCTGTTCTGAATTCCAGGCAGCCAAGCCTTCCTCGTTATTACGTTCCATTTTCTTTGGATCCAGTTTGAATCACAGAGTAACAGAGTCGGAAGGGACCTCGGAGGTCTTCTAGTCCAACCCCCTGCTCAGGCAAGAGACCCTAGACCAGGGGTGTCCAAACTTGAGAACTTTAAGACTTGTGGACTTCAACTCCCAGAATTCCCCAGCCAGCATAGCTGGCTGGGGAATTCCGAGAGTTGAAGTCCACAAGTCTTAAAGTTCCCAAGTTTGGACACCCCTGCCCTAGACCTTTACCATTTTTTAAACAAATGGCCGTCCAATCTCTTCTTAAAAACCTCCAGTGATGGAGCTCCGTTACCGGTCGGCATCACAATTTTGAGAGGAGCTTCCGGTGGGGGTGGGGAGGGTGGGGGGAGAGAAGCACAGTGTGCCAGGAGAAGACTCTATGGCAAGGGGAGGGTTTTCCAGTTGACTCTACAATTGATAGGGCTTCCGATTATGACAGGTAGAGGAAAAACGATGCGTTCTAGGAGGAGACTCTATGGTGGAGGAATTGAACTTCCGGTCAGCTCCAGAATTGAACGGGGGGGGCTTCCGGTTAGGACCTTTGGGGCTCCCGGTGTTTTCTTTTCTGTGGGAAACGGGTCCAAATGGCTCTTTGAGTGTTGACGTTTGCCGACCCCTGGAATAGCCCAAAAGTGGTACAAAGAAATTCCTTGAAGATGGGCTCTATGCATGTCCGAAAGGTTGGAAGACTAAACGTTTGGTTCCGGTAACCGGAACCTAGATTGGATCCTGTGTAGGTTGTGTGGTGACAAAGGATGAGATGGTTACATAGTGTTGTCAATGCAATGAGCGTGAATTTGCACAAACTCCGGGAGATTGTGAATGGCACGTTGGCCTGGCGTGCTATATAGTTCACAAGGTCACGAAAATTTGGACATGATGTAGAGCAGGGGTGTCAAACTCAATTTCATGGAGGGCCACATCAGGGTTGTGTTTGACCTCGGGGGGGGGGGGGGTGGGTTTGGGCGTGGCCAGGGTGGGCGTGGCCAGCTCAGTATCATCCATGTCGGGGAGGGGGCACCTGTGGTAGCCAAGTGCTAAGCAAGACCTTTGCTCTCTCATTATAATCTTCCTTCCTTCCTTCCCTCCTTCCCTCCCTCCCTTTTTTCCACCCCTCTTCCTTCTCCTTTCTTCTTCCTTCTCCTCTTTCCTTCTTTTTCCTTCCTTGCTCTCTTCCCATCGTCCCTTCTTTTTCTTTGCCTTTTCTCTTTTCCTTTCTCCCTCCTGCCCTTCCTTCTCATTCCTTCTTCCTTCCTATCTTCCCTTCTTTTCTTTATCTTTCTTCTTTCCCTTTCTCCTTTCCTGTCCCTTCTTGCATGCTCAAATGGCATGGCATGTCAGGGGGCACATGTGGTGGTCCTCCCTCCCTTCTTCTTTTTCCTTCCTTCTTCATTCTCCTTTCTCCTTCCTTCCCCTCTTTCCTTCCTTTTCCTTCCTTGCTGTCTTCTCATCTTCCCTTCCTTTTCTTTATTTTTCCTCTTTCCCTTTCTCCTTTCCTGTCCCTTCTTGCCTGCTCAAATGCCAAAAGGGGAAACACTTCTCCTTTGATTTTGTGTTTAGTTTGTTTTGCTAGCTCTCTTCCTGCGTGGCCTCCCTGGGCCCTGTTTTCGGCCAGGACGGCCACCTGCAGCCTTCTGCCAGCAAAAACAGATCTCATGTGTATGTGTGTCACACCCAGCCTCCCCAGCAGAGGTGGGTTCCTCCCGGTTCAGCCCAGTTCGGCCAAAGCGGTGGTGGAATTCAGGCCTGAGTTGCAGACCTGGGAGAGACCCAGGCCTGCCACACCCCCAACTGCTTCCCTCACCGCCACTGGGATGCCGCCATTTTGACTTTTAGTGACTGCGTGTGCGCAGTTCACTGTAAATTGTTCTGCGATTGCGCGAAGAACAATTTACAGTGAAAAACACACATGCGTGGGTTGCAAACCGGTTGTAAAACCGGCAGCAATCCACCCCTGCTCCCCAGGCCCCGTTTCTGGCTGCAGCGGCCTCCTGCAGCCTTCTGTTAGCGAAAACGGAGTTTCGTTTTTTTTCTGGCAGAGGTACCGCCGGCTGCTCCTTCACTGTTTCCAAGGTGGCTGCGTGGGCCAGATCTAAGCAACGCCCCCAGGCTGGATCCGCCCCCTCCAGGACTTGAGTTTGACACCCCCGACTAAGAGCGACTGAATGCCAACATTGATGGTGTTGTGTGAAGCAGTATCGCCAGCCCCCTCCTTAAATATTCAGGGCTAAGTGGCCTACAGCCGAGTATCTTTCTCGCCCATCACTTTTCATTTAGTAAGTCTAGCACTCTGCCGATCTCTAATAAAAGACACGCAATGCAACTATGGCAGGTATTTAAAAAAAAATACGACGATCTTCCAACTTTCTTTTTTTGCACACAAACAAAAAAACTTCTCTAGCAGCCTGATCCAGAAATAGTGTCTGCAGATCACACCTGCCTGACTTCCTAAAAATAAACAAAAATAAAATCTGGAACTCAGCTGATTTTTCAACCCTGATTGGGGAAAGCAGGCGAAGTCCTTAATGGCTGACCATTCACTGCTATGGAGCCGAATTTGGAAAAGCCAAGAAATCAGCCTGGCAACTGAATAAAAGTTCTCCTGGACTTACAACACTTGATTTAGTTACCACTCAAAGTTACAACGGCAATGAAAGAAAGCGACCGTGGACAGTTTTTCACACTTACGACCATTACTGTATCCCCATGGTCAAGTGATCAGACTCTTGGCCACTGGCTCGTACTTATGACGGTCGCAATGTATCCTTGATCCCCTTTTGCGACCTTCTAACCAATGTTGTTGCATTTATTTTGTACAATGACAATAAAGGCTATACTATACTGACAAGCAAAGTCACTTAACAACCGGGTCGCCTGCTTAAGAGCTGCAATGATTCACTGAACAACCGTGGCAAGGAAGGTCGTAAAATGGGGCAGAACTCACTTAGCAAATGTTTCATTTAGCAAAATAAATTTTGGGCTCGGTTGGGGTTAGAATAGAATAGAATTAAAACATAGAAATAGAATAGCATAGCATAGAATAGAATAGAAATAGCATAGCATAGCATAGCCTAGCATAGAACAGAACAGAATAGAACATAGAAATAGAGTAGAGTAGAATAGGAATAGAATAGCATAGCATAGCATAGAACAGAACAGAACATAGAAATAGAATAGAATAGAATAGAGTAAAATAGAATAGAGTAGAATAGAAATAGGAATAGAAATAGAATAGAGAATAGAATAGAAATAAGAACGAAAGAATAGAATAGGAGTAGAATAGAATAGAACATAGAAATAAAATAGAATAGAATAGAATAAAACATAGAAATAGAATAACATAGCATAGAATAGAATAGAAATAGCATAGCATAGATGGCGTAGCGTAGCATAGAATAGAAATAGCATAGCATAGCATAGCATAGTATAGCATAGCATAGAACAGAACAGAACATAGAAATAGAATAGAATAGAGTAGAATAGAATAGAGTAGAATAGAATAGAGTAGAATAGAAATAGGAATAGAAATAGAATAGAGAATAGAATAGAAATAAGAATGAAAGAATAGAATAGAATAGTAATAAGAATGAAAAAATAGAATAGGAATAGAATAGAATAGAAATAAGAACAAAAGAATAGAATAGGAGTAGAATAGAATAGAACATAGAAATAGAATAGAATAGAATAAAACATAGAAATAGAATAACATAGCATAGAATAGAATAGAAATAGCATAGCATAGCATAGCGTAGCATAGAATAGAAATAGCATAGCATAGCATAGCATAGTATAGCATAGCATAGAACAGAACAGAATAGAACATAGAAATAGAAATATAATATAATAGAATAGAGTAGAATAGAGTAGAATAGGAATAGGAATAGAATAGAGAATAGAATAGAATAGAAATAAGAACGAAAAAATAGAATAGCAATAGAATAGAACAGAATAGAACATAGAAATAGAAATAGAAATAGAATAGAATAGAGTAGAGTAGAGTAGAGTAGAATAGGAATAGGAATAGAACAGAGAATAGAATATAGAATAGAATAGAAATAAGAATGAAAAAATAGAATAGGAATAGATTAGAATAGAATAGAAATAAGAATGAAAGAATAGAATAGGAATAGAATATAACAGAATAGAACATAGAAATAGAATAGAATAGAAACAATCGTTCTGTATAGCAACAGAAATGCTGGTCCCAATTGTGGTCGTAAGTTGAGGACTACTTGTAGATTTCCTCTCAAAAATAATTTTCTTCTTTCCAGTTGGGGAATTTTATCACCAGGCTCCTCTATTCCATATTAGCTAAATTGCAAATTTTCACTTTCAGTGGATAAATGTTTTTGGAAAACCACAGGCAGTCTTATTAGCACAATACGTTTCTGTGTGGTCTAGACTTAATAAGAAGCATAAGGATTGAATTAATCCCATCTTGATACTAAATTAGATACTATATGGATCTTTTTTTTTTTTACAAAAAAAAATCTATAATTACTTTTCCCCCTCCTCCTTTCTTTCACATTTTGTTTCTTTTAATCTCTGTAATTAGTGGAGGTGTTTGTAAAAAAAGGCTAATCTCTGGTGTATTTTGGAGTTCTTCTAGCGGTTTGTTAAACCTCATCAATGAAACATAAGAAAAAAAGAAAATGAAAAAGGACTTATTTTCATTAGCGGGACAATTTTTATGCATTAGAAACTACGGAGGTCTGTTAAATTGGAGGTGACACCTGGTCAGGTGCTTTGGAGAATTGAATAACAGGAGTTAGAAGGGACTTGAGAGGTCTTCTAGATCAGCGGTCACCAACGGGGGGTCCGCGAGAAAATTTTGGTGGTCCACAGAAAAATTATTTGCATTTTTTATATTGCACTAAATCAGGGGCCCTCAAACTACGACCCCTGGGATGGATACGTGCAATGAACGCTTGTGTTGCTGCAGAGAGTCTCCCCCTTCGGGGTCTTTTTGTGTGGGTCGGAAGGGGGCAGAAATTCCGAGTTGGGGTCTGCTTCAGCCTCCTGGTGGGGGGCTTTGGGCGAAGGCTGGAGGGAAGCGCCGCTGGTGGGGAAGAGCCGGAGGGCCTCGTTCCAGTGGGACTGCATCATGGGCTGGAACTGGCTGACCATCTCAGCCCGCTGAGCCTCCAGGCGCCGGTACCTGGCCTTGCAAACCCGCAAGTCTTCCCTCTGCTTGGAAAGCCTATGCTCCTAGTCCTCAGTGAGGTGCTTCTGCTGAGCCTCCTTCTCGGTCAGATCCAGTTTGAACTGAGCTGTTTTGCCAATTCTTTCTCGTGGAGGCTGCTTAGCTCCAGCAACGGCTTCCTGTTGGGGCACTAAGGAGCCCGGGCGGGCAGGCGAGGCATGGTGAGTAGAGTGGTGAGGCACCCCTCAACGTGAGTGACATTGAGTTGGCCACACCCACCCAGTCACATGACCTCCTAGCCACGCCCACCCAGCTGGTCATTAGGCAGATCATATTGGTGGTCCACGGGATTTAAAATTATGAATTTAGTGGTCTCTGAGGTCCAGAAGGCTGCTCAAGCAGGAGACCCCATACCATTTCAGACAGTCTCTTCTGAAAAAACCTCCAGAGATGTAGCAGCAGCACCTATGACTTCTGGTGGCAAGCAGTTCCACTAGTTAATTGTTCTCACTGTCAGGAAATTTCTCCTTCACTCTAGTTTGATTCTCTCCTGGATTAGTTTCCATCCATTGCTTCTTGTCCAGCCTTCAGGTGCCTTGGAGAATAGCTTGACTCCCTCTTCTTTGGGGCAGCCCCTGAGATATTGGAAGACTGCTATCATGTCTCCCCTAGTCCTTCATTCTATTAAACTAGACCTACCCAGTTCCTGCAACCGTTCCTCATATGTTTTAGTCTCCAGTCCCCTAATCCTCTTTGTTGCTCTTCTCTGCACTCTTTCTAGAGTCTCCACATCTTTTTCACATTGTGGCGACCAACACTGGATGCTGTATTCCAAGTGTGGCTTCACCAAGGCATTAAGTAAAGGTAAAAGTTCCCCTCGCACATATGTGCTAGTCGTTCCCAACTCTAGGGGGCGGTGCTCATCTCCGTTTCAAAGCCGAAGAGCCAGCGCTGTCCGAAGTCGTCTCCATGGTCATGTGGCCGGCATGACTCAATGCGGAAAGCGCGCGGAACGCTGTTACCTTCCCACCAAAGGTGGTCCCTATTTTTCTATTTGCATTTTTTACGTGCTTTCGAACTGCTAGGTTGGCAGAAGCTGGGACAAGTAACGGGAACTCACTCCGTTACACGGCGCTAGGGATTCGAACCGCCAAACTGCCGACCTTTCTGATCAACAAGCTCAGCATCTTAGCCACTGAGCCACTACGTCCCTTCACCAAGGCATTATAAAGCGCTATTAACACTTCACATTATCTTGAGTCTCTTCCTCTGTTAATGCAGCCTAGGATTGGATTGGCTTTTTTGGCTGCGGCAGCACATGGCTGGCTCATATTTAAATTATTGTCCACTAGGACCCCAAGATCCCTCTCACAGTTACTGCCACTGAGCCAGGTACCATCTACTACACTATAATTTGGTTTTTTCTTGCCTAAATGTAGAGCCTCACTTTTCTCACCACTGAATTTCATTTTGTAAGATAGGACCCAGTGTTCAAGTCTATCAAGATCCTTCTCTGTCTTAAGCCTATCTTAATGTTGGTTAAGATGTTGGTTATTGACACCTCCTCGGAATCCCCCCAGATCACTCCACATGAGCACTCCAGGGGCCTCCCCTGCCCTCCCCTGCCAGAGTCCAATCTGGAGGTAGAATGTGTTGAATGAAGAGTTATGGGACTTCTTGTGAGATGGAACTTGGAGTCCTAGTGGACAATCGCTTAAAAAATGAGCCAGCAGTGGGCGGTGGCAGCCAAAAAAGCCAGTGCAATTCTTGGTTGTATAAACAGAGGCATAGAATCAAAATCACGTAACATATTAGTACTGCTTTATTGAGCCTTAGTAAGGCCACACCTGGAATATTCTGCATCCAGTTTTGATCACCACATTACCAAAAAAAGATGTTGAGACTTTGGAAAAAGTGCAGAGAAGAGCAACTAAGATGATCAAAGACTAAAACATAAGAAGAACGGTTGCAGGATTTGGGTTTGGCCAGTGTAGACAACAGAAGGACTGGGCGCGGGGGTGGGGGTGGGGGGAAGAATAGCAGTGTTCCAGTATTTGAGGGGCTACCCCAAAGAAGAGGGGGTCAATTTATTCTCTAAAGAACCAGAATGCAAGACAACAAACAACGGATGGAAACTAATCAAGGAGAGAAACAACCTGGAATGAAGGAGAAACTTCCTAACAGTGAGAAGAATTAATCAGTGGAACAACTTGTAAACCAAAAGTTGTTGATGGTCCATATGTGGACGTTTTTAAGAAGAGACAGGACAGCCATTTGTCTGCTTGAGCAGGGGGTTGGACTAGAAGACCTCCAAGATCCCTTCTGACTCTGTTATTCTGTTAAAACACATTTTGTGGTACAGGGACCAAAAAGAAGGACTAGGGTGACATTATAACATTATTCCTATAAGGATCTCCTGCTTAAGTAGGGGGTTGGACTAGAAGACCTCCAAGGTCCCTTCCGAGTCTGCTATCCTGTAATTCTATGAGGATCTCCTGCTTAAGTAGGGGGTTGGACTAGAAGACCTCCAAGGTCCCTTCCAACTCTGTTATTCTACGCACTCTATCTCAGAGATGCGAAGGAGAAGGACGAGAATTACTCCGCCTTTCCTGCTGTTTTGTCCCATTACGGCCACTTTGCATGTTGTCCTTGCATTAACAGTCCCTGGAGCAGAGCCAGGCTGAACTTTTTATCACCAATTAACTCCTCTTAGCAACAGAACGTTCTCCCCCCCCCCTCAAAAAAAAAGTCTGAATAATGCAGCCTTTGTGTCTGTTCGGGCTGCTCTCTCTCTCTCTCTCTCTCTCTCTCTCTCTCTCTCTCTCTCTCTCTCTCTCTCTCTCTCTCTCTCTCTCTCTCTCTCTCTCTCTCTCTCTCTCTCTCTCTCTCTCTCTCTCTCTCTCTCTCTCTCTCTCTCTCTCTCTCTCTCTCTCTCTCCTCATTGGTGTCTTTTCCATTTCCATTTGCAACCAGGAGTTGCTATGCCTGGGGCTGCAGTTTGCAAGGTTCCCAGCGTTTTTTGGGGGGCAACAGACTGGAGGGGCTGCTAAGGCAGGCTGGGTGGGACCCTTTTATGATGGATGCCTTGTGTCACGGTTCCAAGTTGCTTTGTGCGAGAGGAAATGAACCCTGGGCTCTGGGAGGAAATGCAGAAGGATGAGAAAGGGACCCCGTCAGCGATTTTTGGGGCCGGCGTTCTCATTAGGCGCCGTTTCCCCCCCACCCTCTAATTTGCTATTTATGCATTTGGTTCTTTATTAGGATTTTTTTTCCCTCCCGCTGTGGCTTTCGTTTGATGAATAGGCTGGGCTCCGATGGCAAGCTGGGATGGGAAGCGGGGAGCTAAATGAAAATAAATCACTGCCTGTTTCTGGGGGTGAGTTAATATTCGAGTTGATCTGAGTCAGCTTCAAACCAGGAAAGGAATGGAAAGCACCGACACGCAGACCTGCAAACATGGACAAGAGATGTGTATCAGGAGTGGGGTTGAAAATTTTTAGCAACTGGTTGTCTGCCTGTTTGCTGGGTGGGCGTGGCCATGGGGGCATGGCCTAGTTGACTTCCTACACCGGAGGCTGGGAAGGGGGGGGGCTTTTCGCCCTCACCAGGCTCCGGAGGCTTTTGTCGAACCTCCGGGGAAGTTAAAATGTCCTCTCCCAGCTCCGGAGGTTCTCCGGAGGCCGAAACGGGCTCATTTCTGGACTTCCGATACTTCCGTAGGCCCGTTTTGTGCCCTCCCTGAGCCTCTGCGCATGCCCTGCACGTAACTGGCATGATGATAGGCTAAAGATACAGAAGGATCTTGACAAACCTGAACATTGGGCACTATCTAATAAAATGAAATTCAATGATGAAAAGAGTCAGGTTCTACACTTAGGCAACAAAAACGGAATGCACAGGTACAGTATAGGTGATACCTTATTCAACAGTAGTAACTGTGAAAGGGATCTTGGAGTCCTAGTGGACAACCATTTAAATAGGAGCCAGCAGTGTGCAGCAGCTGCCAAAAAAGCCAACACAGTTCTAGGCTGCATCAACAGAGGGAGAGAATCAAGATCACGTGAAGGGTTAATACCACTTTATAATGCCTTGGTAAGGCCACACTTGGAATACTGCATTCAGTTCTGGTCGCCACGATGTAAAAAAGATGTGGAGACTCTAGAAAGAGTGCAGAGAAGAGCAACAAAGATGATTAGGGGACTGGAGACTAAAACATATGAAGAACGGTTGCAGGAACTGGGTATGTCTAGTTTAATAGAAAGAAGGACTAGGGGAGACATGATAGCATTGTTCCAATATCTCAGAGGTTGCCACAAAGAAGAGGGAGTCAAACTATTCTCCAAGGCACCTGAGGGCAGGACAAGAAGCAATGGGAGGAAACTCATCAAGGAGAGAAGCAACTTAGAACTGAGGAGAAATTTCCTGACAGTGAGAACAATTAATCAGTGGAACAGAAGTTGCCTACAGAAGTTGTGAATGCCCCAACACTGGAAGTCTTTAAGAAGATGTTGGATAGCCATTTGTCTGAAACGGTATAGGGTTTCCTGCCTAGGCAGGGGGTTGGACTAGAAGACCTCCAAGGTCCCTTCCAACTCTGCTATTGTATTGTATTGTAAATGAACTCCATGCGGCCCGACTCCTGGGATGGGCAGGTTGGGTGGGGCCAGCCGGTCCTTGTAACCAGCGGTTTGGCAAACAAGATTAAAATTAACATCTGGTTCGCTAAACTAGTCCGAACCGGCTGAATCCCACCCCTGAGATACATCCACCTGCCCCCTTGCTGAAAATCTACACAAAGGCTGAAACTGTGGTTTTTTAAATTGAAACTTCCTAAAATGGGAGCACGTCTATGGGGATTCTCAGTCATCCAGGGGATGAGTTTTCCCAAGAGGCAACTGGACTTTCTGGTTTTTCTTTGAAGACATTTTGCTTCTCATCCAAGGAGCTTCTTCAGCTCTGGCTGGAAGGTGGGGAACGGGAGGATTTATATTCCTGCAGGCAGCTGGTCTGGGACAAGTTGCTTCTAGAACTTTCTCAGCAGGATAACGGACTGATGGTGTTGGAAGAGACCTTGGAGGTCTTCTAGTCCAACCCCCTACTCAGGCTGGAGATCCTACACTATCCCGGACAAATGGCTGTTCAGTCTCTTCTTAAAAGTCTCCGGTGAAGGAGCACCCACAACTTCTGGTGGCAAGCTGTTCCACTGGTTAATTGTTCTCCCTGTTAGGAAGTTTCTCCTAAATTCCAGGTTGCTTCTCTCCTTGATTAATTTCTATCCATTGCTTCCCATTGTCCTGCCTTCAGGTGATTTGGGGAAGGGAACAGAATAACAGAGTTGGAAGGGACCTTGGAGGTCTTCTAGTCCAACCCCCTGCTCAAGCAGGAGACCCAATATCATTCCAGACAAATTGTTGGCCAATCTCTTCTTCAGAACCTCCTGTGTTTCGTAGCATTCACAACTTCTGGAGGCAACTTCTGTTCCACTGATTAATTGTTCTGTCAAGAAATTTCTCCTTAGTTCTAGGTTGCTTCTCTCCTTGATTAGTTTCCACCCATTGATTCTTGTCCTGCCTTCAGGTGCTTTGGAGAATAGCTTGACCCCTTCTTCTTTATGGCAATTCCTTCAGCAGACTTTGGACTTTCCAGAAAACCTGGGACTTTCGGTAAAAATCAGAAGCTTTTTGTTCTCATGTGCTGTTGAGTCAGAAATGGGTGGTTCCCACCATATTTTATAGGAGGTCTGTGATATGGCTGAGGTTATTTCAAAAACATACTAACTTTGTAGAAAGTTGATGTTATAAGTCTTGTGAGTTTAGTGTGTACTTAAGTGACTGGGTGTATTAACGGTTCAATGAACAATGGACAGGAAAAAGGTATCTTAGTGTTATGACCTGGGCTTCCCCAGCAGCACGAAGCCGAGTCCTCATCCCAATAAACCTCTTTTATTTAATTGACAGTCTTTCCAGATAGTTCCCAATTACCGACCTTTCTCAGGCTTGGAGAGCGGACAGGCCGATATCTTTCAGATGCTGCAATACTTGGCAAGAATGCAGGAATGAATTAATTGTCTCCTGCAAACTTTCGCTCCTCTTCTATTCCCTCTGGGAGGGGCTATTCATTGTCCACCTGTGGCCTTACTCCCAAGTCGACCCTTATACTTTAGCTGTTTCCTTCGTCTGGCAACTCTGCGCATGTGCACACTGGGAACAGGCTCCAGCTGTTCGTCTGCCCCACTGATCTCCGACTCCGAAGGCAGCTGATAACTGTCAGACAGCCCTGGCCCCCTCTCTGCCTCCGACACAGAGCCCTCGTCAGAGCCTTCCCCAGACTCCACGACTGGCCCAGGTTCCTCCCCAACCTCCTCACTATCCCACTCTGCTACCATCTCCACTGGCGGCTGGTTGGCCACAACACTTAGGTCAATTCAGGTGACATGTCTTACAATCATAACAGTGAAGATTGGGACCTTTGAGACCATCTATACCAACCTTCTGCCCAACCTACTGCAGAAAACAACCACCCTCTATCTGTACATTGCTTTTATGAACTTTTCTGCCTACCTTTCTAGCCTATACAGGTGGTCCTCGACTCACAACAGTTCATTTAGTGACTGTTCGAAATTACAGCAGCACTGAAAATGTGATTTATGACCATTTTTCACACTTGTGACCACTGCAGCATCCCGCCATGATCAAAATCGAGATGCTTGGCCACCGACTCATATTTATAACGGTTGCGGTATCCCGGTGTCAGGCCTGCCTCCATCAATAACCAAGAAAGAAATCTCCCAACTCCATTGTTCGTGGAATCAAGGTACTTTGACTGGTTATGGAAAGATAGCAGCGAAAGTGAAGCAAGATCTGAGCCAAAAAGGCGCGAACAAGTACATATCAAATGATAACCCAGCCTCCTCCCTCCAATAACCCCACCCCAGTGTCCAATCTGCAACTCCCTTAGGTGTCATGTGGATTGCATCTCCAAAAGGCATCATCATGTTGGTATGCAGGACGGTTGGCCTTGACCAGGTCTAAACACTGGCCACCAGCATGCACAGAAGATGTTGAGAAGAAAACTCCCTTTTCCATATCACCTCCGGTACCATTTATTCCCACCCCAAATACCAAGCCCCCACCCTCCCCATTTCTATGGCAGCCGATAGCAAGTAAGCGAAGCAGAGGCTGACCCCCGGGGATTATAGCAAGGAAGATAAAGCAGGAATGATGAAATTGATTACTTCATTATTTAAAGAGGAAAATATATTCCTATTTGGGGTATCACTTCTGGAATTTGTGCTTGTGATGAAGAAGAAATAACGACACTTTATTCTGGTTTTTGTTGATTAGAAAGTTTTGGTGTTGTAGACATGGCCAGTTATATATTAATGTGTAAAAGCAAAAGGGTGGATTGTGGTCCCCTTTTGTGACCTTCCATGGGGAAGCCAGATTCACTTAACAACCGTTTTACTAAGTTAGCACCTGTAGTGCTAACTGTGAAATGGAGCAAAGCTCACTTAACAACTGTATCGCTTAGCAGCATAATTTTGGGGCTCGCTTTTAGCCATGCATACAGGAAATCCTCAAATTCTACCTGTATACAGATAGTTCTGGACATCCTCGAGTTACGACTGTTGCTAAGTGAGATTTAAGGCCACAAACCAGGCTTCAATTTCCATTGCTAACCAAGGAGGTGTTTAGTGAGTCACACCCAAGGTTGCGCACATTTTTCGCCATGGTTGTTAAGCAATGATCCACTATTTGAGGGGCTGCCCCAAAGGAGAGGGAGTCAAGCTATTCTCCAAAGCACCTGAAGGCAGGACAAGAAGCAATGGGTGGAAACTAATCAAGGAGAGAAGCAACCTGGAACTAAGGAGGAATGACAGTGAGAGCAAATAATCAATGGAACAAGTTGCCTCCAGATGTTGTGGGTACTCCAACACTGGGAGTTTTTAAGAAGAGATTGGATAGCCATCTGTCCAGTATGGTATAGGGTCTCCTGCTTGAGCAGGGGGTTGGACTAGA
Source organism: Natrix helvetica (assembly GCF_964273705.1). Lineage (NCBI taxonomy): Eukaryota > Metazoa > Chordata > Lepidosauria > Squamata > Natricidae > Natrix > Natrix helvetica. The sequence continues at coordinate 174,273,776 of NC_138549.1, forward strand.
AGACCTCCAAGGTCCCTTCCAACTCTTGTTATTCTGTAATTCTGTAAGGGTCTCCTGCTTGAGCAGGGGGTTGGACTAGAAGACCTCCAAGGTCCCTTCCAACTCTTGTTATTCTGTAATTCTGTAAGGGTCTCCTGCTTGAGCAGGGGGTTGGACTAGAAGACCTCCAAGGTCCCTTCCCACTCTTGTAATTCTGTAATTCTGTAAGGGTCTCCTGCTTGAGCAGGGGGTTGGACTAGAAGACCTCCAAGGTCCCTTCCCACTCTTGTAATTCTGTAATTCTGTAAGGGTCTCCTGCTTGAGCAGGGGGTTGGACTAGAAGACCTCCAAGGTCCCTTCCAACTCTTGTTATTCTGTAATTCTGTAAGGGTCTCCTGCTTGAGCAGGGGGTTGGACTAGAAGACCTCCAAGGTCCCTTCCCACTCTTGTAATTCTGTAATTCTGTAAGGGTCTCCTGCTTGAGCAGGGGGTTGGACTAGAAGACCTCCAAGGTCCCTTCCCACTCTTGTAATTCTGTAATTCTGTAAGGGTCTCCTGCTTGAGCAGGGGGTTGGACTAGAAGACCTCCAAGGTCCCTTCCAACTCTTGTTATTCTGTAATTCTGTAAGGTCTCCTGCTTGAGCAGGGGGTGGACTAGAAGACCTCCAAGGTCCCTTCCAACTCTGTTATTCTGTAATTCTGTAAGTGTCTCCTGCTTGAGCAGCGGGGTTGAACTAGAAGACCTCCGAGGTCCCTTCCAACTCTGTTATTCTGTCATTCTGCTACGCTACTCTTCTGCTAGCCTGCTAGTCTGCCATTCTACTGTTCTGTTATTCTGCTATTCTGTTATTCTGCTATTCTCTTATTCTGTTATTCTGCTATTCTCTTATTCTGTTCTGTTATTCTGCTATTCTGCCATTCTTTTATTCTATTATCCTGCTATTCTATTATCCTGCTATTCTGTTATACACAGAGTCATAAATGCTTCGGGAAGTTTTTATTCTGTTATTCTATTGTATTATTGTATAATGCTATTCTCTTATTCTATTCTGTTATTCTACTATTCTATTATTCTGTTCTGTTATTCTGCTATTCTGCTATTCTGCTATTCTGTTATTCTGTTATTCTGCTCTTCTATTATTCTGGGCAAGACTGTGCACTTTGACACACACACAGCGTACACAAAGGCATAAATGCTTAGGGAAGTTTGCCTCCTTTCAACTGCAAAAGGGTTTTCCCCCACTCAATTCTAACCTTCGCTGCAGGGAAGGTCTCGTTCCCTGTGAGATCATTAACCAACACAATTGCCCAGCCAGAAATTCACGTCCACTGAAAAGTAAATTGGATGGATGGCGGAATATCAGAGGGAGGCTCGTAAAAAACGATTAAGCTCCAAACAGAACAGAAAACCTTTGAAGCATCTTCCTGGCAGCTGCTCCTTTCATAGACATTGACGGCTCTGGGTTCAAGTTTTGCCTTCTTCGGCTAACAACTCTTCAGCTTCTTGGCTTTTTAGGTGAAAATTCCCTCCTTAAAGGCACAAGAAGAATAAGTGGAGTTTTTTTTTCCAGTCGGATGGCGACTCCAACTTTTCTTTAGGCAAGAAAAACCAAATGCACAAGTACAGTATAGGTGGCACCAGTAGTAATTGTGAAAGGGATCTTGGAGTCCTAGTGGACATCCATTTAAATAGGAGCCAGCCGTGTGCAGCAGCTGCCAAAAAAGCCAACACAGTTCTTGTTAGATATTAACATATATCGGAGGAAGTCTCCTCTCTGGTCCGCTGCTACAGCGGGAAACAGGTATCGCTCTGATTGGTCGAGAGGCGTACCCGAGTACTATAAAAGGGGAAACCTCCGGCCACAGAGCAAGCTGGATCACTACTACTACTAATAAAGAGCTGTTAAGTCACTTCGTGTCCGCAGTCTGTTCTCTCGTTGCCCAGATCCAACATTGGCGACGAAGGTGGGATCGAGAGACAGATAGGACGAAGAACGCTACCTCCAGAATCTCCGGATTTGATCCAGCCTAGGAATTCGGCAGAAATTCCGGCAGCCATCTCAGGTCACCACAGCGCGGCAAATTCAAACGAGAGAAGATGGCGATGCACACTCCCCCCGCTCCATTCGACCCAGAGAACGACGAATGGGAAGCCTTCATGATTCGTTTCGAGTGTTTTCTCGAAGCGAACGAATACACGGGGATCACCGACGCCCGGAAGAAAAACATCTTCCTCGACTACTGCGGAAAAGAAGTCTTCAACACGGCCAGAGACCTCACCGCGCCTACTCCAATACAGGCAGTATCGTGGGCGGCGTTGCAACAGGCTCTACAGACTCATTACGCGCCAAAACCCTCCCGCCATGTTTGCCGCCAAGCATTCAACACAAGGAACCAGAAGGCGGGAGAATCTATCAACCAGTACGTTGCAGCCCTACGAAAAGCAGCCACACATTGTGGATTCAGAGACCTGGATGAGCAGATTATGGATCGACTCGTTAGTGGGCTGAGAGACATTTCCCTACAAAAACGGCTGTTAGCCAAAACCAATTTAAGCCTACAGATTGTACTCGACGAGGCAAGAGCTTCAGAAGCAGCAGACAGATCAGCAGAGACCATTCAACGCGGATTCAACACAGGCCAGCCAGCGCCAAGACACACCAGAGTCCACTACGAGGACACCATCCCAGATTTCGGGGATCCCGAGCTCGAGGAAAGTCACCTGATGCGGAGCAGTCACGTGAGACCTGGGGGGAGACCCGGATCCCGTTTGCCGCCCTGCGCAAGCTGCGGAGGGAATCACCCCCGGTCTACCTGTCGGTTCAGGAACGTTGTTTGTTCGCACTGCAACAAACTGGGGCACATCGCACGAGTGTGCCGGAGCGGAGTCCCTGCCTCAAGGCAACCACCCATGTACCGCCAACAGAAGCCCAACCCAGGGGCTTGGCGAAATCATAAAGGGCGCCCAGAGAGAAATCCACAAGTGTTTACCCAGAGAGAAAATTCCCAAAGAGCTGAGCGAGCGTATCCCCAGAGAGATCACACACAAAGAGCTGAAAGAGTGTTCTATCAAGACGCTCAACGAGAGTATTTTCAGGATTCAGATGCTGAGATAGAGTTGACCCAGAGAGAGGAGTTGCGAACTTATCTCACCACAATAAGTCAGGTCCGCACCAAGCGGCCAAAAAAGCTGAAAGTCACAGTCCTCTTGGAGGGCTCACCTTGCGAGCTGGAAGTTGACACAGGATCGTCCCTGATGATCATTTCATGGGCATCCATGAAACAGGCTATCCCTAGCCTCAAAAAGAGCCAACTACGCGTTCCAGACATCCTGCTTCGAGACTACCAGGGGAACCGAGTCCCCATCGTGGGCCAAGGCACGTTCCAGATCCGTTTCAAGGACATCGTAGCCCAGCTGCCCGTGACCATCGCCAGCGCACCATTACAAAACCTCCTAGGACTGGATTGGTTTGAATCCTTGGGGCTAGAAGTCACCGGAATCAACGCCGTGGAAAACAGCAGCTCTGAGCAGATTTTTAAGGAGTTCGAGGATGTGTTCAGCCCCGGTCTTGGTAAGTATGTGGGTAAACCGATTTCATTCAATTTAGACCCCAAAGTGGCGCCAATCCGACTTAAACCGAGACGGGTGCCCTTTGCACTCCGACCAAAAATAGATAAGGAAATAGATAAGTTAGTGGAACAAGGAATCCTTGAGCCGGTGGATCACGCGCGCTGGGAAACGCCCATCGTGACCCCAGTCAAACCGGACGGATCAGTCCGCATCTGCGCGGACTATAAATGCACAATTAATGTCGCGCTACAACAAAGCGCATATCCTGTGCCTGTAGTACAGCACTTATTGCACTCGTTGGGGCCAGAATCAGAGAAAACGGTCTCCGCCTCAAAAAGGAAAAATGCCAAATTAACGTGCCTAGCGTAGAATTCCTGGGTTATAGAATCGATGGTCAGGGAATACACCCCACTTCAAAGAAAATTAAGGCGATCCAGGACGCCCCCACACCACGAAATCAGACCGAGTTGCAGGCCTTCCTCGGACTACTTAACTTCTACAGCGTTTTTCTGAGACAGAAGGTGACCGTTGCTGAGCCACTACACCGTCTACTCCAGAGGAACACACCATGGAAATGGGGACGATCCGAAGCTGCAGCTTTTGCCGGAGTAAAGCGCCTGCTCACCACTGACTCACTGTTAGTCCAATACAGCCAGACACTACCGCTGGTATTGACCTGCGACGCATCACCTTTTGGAGTCGGCGCAGTCCTCAGCCACCGGATGCCCGACGGAAAAGAAGCACCCATCGCCTTCTACTCCAGGACTCTTTCATCGGCCGAGAGGAATTACAGCCAGATGGACAGGGAAGCGCTAGCTGCTGTAGCTGGAGTAAAACGCTTCCACGAATACCTCTACGGCCGCGATTTTGAACTGATTACAGATCACAAACCGCTGTTGGGACTTTTGGCGGGAAACCGCTCCACTCCGGTCTCCCTTTCCCCACGCATGACCAGGTGGACTGTTTTCCTGGCTGCGTACTCCTACAAGTTAATTCATCAACCGGGCTCCACTCTCGGACACGCAGACGCACTCAGCCGTTGCCCATTACCTGACATTCTGCCAGACCCCACTCCAGAAGTACCGGTATTGCTCATTGACTGTTTGGACTCTGGACCGGTTTCTTCATACGACGTTGCAAGGTTCTCCTCTAAAGACAATTTAATAAAGCAAGTTCAAACTTGGGTTTGGAGGGGGTGGCCGAAGGGAAACGTGGGCCCGGGATTCAAAGTGTTTTGGTCTAAACGGGACGAACTCTCAGTGTTACAAGGTTGTTTATTATGGGGGGATCGAGTTGTTATTCCTTATGCATTACGTAGAAATGTGTTAGATGCTTTACATGTTGGGCACCCAGGTATCGTTAGGATGAAGGCGTTAGCGAGAAGTTACGTTTGGTGGCCAAACATGGATAAAGAGATAGAGGAGTGGGTGGCCACTTGCGATCCATGCCAAGAATCGAGACCAGCACCCCCGGAAGCGCCCGCCACAGAATGGGAGAAACCTAAAGCACCCTGGTCGCGAACACACATCGACTTCGCAGGGCCATTCCAAGGTCAGACCTTCCTTATAGTTGTGGATGCATACTCCAAATGGCTAGAAGTAGTCCTAATGACTTCAACCACGGCAGAGGCAGTCATTAAGGTTCTACGGCGACTTTTCGCCACTCATGGCCTGCCCGACCTCCTGGTCTCCGATAACGGGCCCCAGTTCACAGCCATGCAATTTGAGACATATCTAGCAGGTCAGGGAATTCGGCATGCCCTCGTCGCGCCATTCCATCTGGCATCAAATGGACAGGTGGAGAGAATGGTGCGATTCGCAAAAGAGGCCCTCGCTAGGATGGGTCCAGGAGATTGGCAAACACGCATTGACCATTACCTATTGATCCAACACATTACCCCCCGCGCAACGACGGGTAGGAGCCCCGCTGAACTACTCATGGGCCGCCGTCTACGGTCTCACCTGGACTGTCTTCACCCAAATTACTCTGCCACAGCTCCCCCAGACTCTACAAGCAAAATTCGGAGTTTTAGCATAGGGGATTCAGTATACGCCCACAACTATGCAGGGGGGACATTGTGGATGCCGGCAAAGGTCATTGGCATCACAGGTCCATGATCGTATTTGTTGGAACTGGAAGATGGGCGGAACTGGAAAAGGCACATCGATCAACTTCGGGGTCGCCTAGCACACTCAGACCTTCGAACCGAGGACGAGAGCTACCTACCAACGCAAAGTCAGCCACTCGAGAGCCCCAACGCAGAGAACTACGACACCTGCGAGCCCAGATCTGAACAAGAGATCGAGCACGAAGCAGAGCAACCCCCAAGCAACGTAACCGAGCAGACTCCGGAACGCCCTAGCAACGAAGGCACGAAAACCCCCGAACGCGAAGCAGAAAAAGCATCCGATCCTGCAACCACTTCTAACCAACCCGAACTGCGACGCTCCTCCCGAGTAAGGCAAACTCCAACATACCTAAAAGACTATGTTACTAACCGCAACGTTCTGTCTAGGAGGGGAGGGGTGTTAGACATTAACATATATCGGAGGAAGTCTCCTCTCTGGTCCGCTGCTACAGCGGGAAACAGGTATCGCTCTGATTGGTCGAGAGGCGTACCCGAGTACTATAAAAGGGGAAACCTCCGGCCACAGAGCAAGCTGGATCACTACTACTACTAATAAAGAGCTGTTAAGTCACTTCGTGTCCGCAGTCTGTTCTCTCGTTGCCCAGATCCAACAGTTCTAGGCTGCATCAACAGAGGGAGAGAATCAAGACCACGTGAAGTGTTAATACCACTTTACAAGGCCTTGGTAAGGCCACACTTGGAATCCTGCATTCAGTTCTGGTCGCCACGATGTAGAAAAGATGTGGAGACTCTAGAAAGAGTGCAGAGAAGAGCATCAAAGATTATGAGGGGACTGGAGACTAAAACATATGAAGAACGGTTGCAGGAACTGGGTATGTCTAGTTTAATGAAAAGAAGGACCAGGGGAGACATGATAGCAGTCTTCCAATATCTCAGGGATTGCCACAAAGAAGAAGGAGTCAAACTATTCTCCAAGGCACCTGAAGGCAGATCGACTGCATCGTTCTAATCTGTTTAACAGTACTAAACCCTTATAGTATTGCATGTATCATTCTATTATTCTTAAAATATAAAAAGTTCTCCCATTTTTCCCATTACCATGATTTTTTATCTAACCATTGATAAAACAAATCCTGAACCAAAATTGTTCATCTTCTTGTTCTCTAATTTCAAATGTCAATTTACTCATTTCCGCACATTCCATAATTTTTTGGATAGTTTCCTCCTGCGTTGGTATTTTCTCATTTTTCCAATTTTTTTTTGGAAATATAATTCTAGCTGCAGTTAAAACATTTGCAATCAGATATTTCAAATCTCTATTATATATTTCTGGTATAATTCCCAATAAAAAAAAATCTCTGGTTTTAAGTCTGTATGTTTTTGTGTCATTTTCTACAACCACGTGTGATTCTTAGTCCAGTATCTTTTAGCTTCTGTGCAAGTCCACCACATATGGTAATATGAACCCGGTGTCTGATGACATTTCCAACACTTTTCTGATTTATTCTTGAACATTCTTGCTATTCTTGTCGGGGGTCAATGACACCTGCAAAACATGCAAATTTTCTTTCTATGCTGTTGACATTGTCATTTTATAATTTTGAGACTACAATTTCTGCCACATCTCTAATTCAATCCCATGCCCAAAATCCCCCCCCCCCAATACCAGCTTGTATTCTTGAGGGCCCAATCCATCCTCAGGGTTTCGTCTCCTCGGAAAACAGCATCTGTAAGATCCACAGCATCTATTCCCTGCTTAGAATAGAATGAGGAATAGAGCAGAATAGTGTAGAATAAGGAATGGAATGGAACAGAACAGAAGAATAGAGCAGAGTAGAATAGCATAGTATAGAATAAAAGTTGAAATAACAGAATAGAACAGAACAGAAGAATAAAATAGAGCAGAATAGAACAGAATAAGGAATAGAACATAACAGAACAGAAGAATAGAGTAGAATAGAATAGAACTGAACAGAAGAATAGAACAGAATAGAATAGGGAATGGAACAGAACTGAACAGAAGAATAGAGTAGAATAGAATATGAAATAACAGAGTAGAACAGAACAGAAGAATAAAGTAGAGCAGGGCAGAATAGAATAGAATAAGGAATAGAACAGAACAGAACAGAAGAATAGAATAGAATAGAACTGAACAGAAGAATAGAGTAGAATAGAACAGAATAGAATAGAATAGGGAATGGAACAGAACAGAAGAATAGAGTAGCATAGCATAGCATAGCATAGAATACAATATGAAATAACAGAATAGAATAGAATAGAACAGAGCAGAACAATAGAGTAGAGTAGAGTAGAGTAAATAGAATAGAATAGAATAGAATAGAATAGAATTCTTTATTGGCCAAGTGTGATTGGACACACAAGGAATTTGTCTTTGGTGCAGATGCTCTCAGTGTACATAAGGAGAATAAAATACATCCATCAAGAATCATAAGTTACAACAGTGATAGTCAAGGTTACTAATAAGCTCTGCAGAACTGAATCAGTGGGGAGTTTGAACTTTCTGAGTTGGCGCAGAATCGTGAAGGAACGCAATCACACAGCCTTATCTTTCATCATGCAAAATCTGGGTTGTAATTGGAATTAGAAGGGGGAAGGAAAGGGAAAAAACCTTCCGCGTCTAGAACAAAATTCAATTTGCACCTGAGATTATGATAGGGAGCCCCCCACCCCCACCCCTTACTCCTCAATTTGTAGCTTTGGAATCATAAAATGTAAATGCTAGCCGTGATCCCCCCCCACTTTCCTTCAGGCTGACTGACAGGGAGCTACCTAAATGTAAGGGAGAGCGAAATTAATTTGGTTGGTAAGAGGACTACGTCATAACCTCAGCTGTCTTGCCACGAAGCGGGATTTGGCTCATATGATGTTTTAATTGGTCTTTTTGTTATCCAGCGCAAAAACTTTTCAGTATACTAAAAGAGCAGGTTTATTTCTCTTTGAAAATCTGTGGAATTTCTCTGTCTCTGTGATGAGCGGAGGCAGCTTCACCAAATTAAAATGAACATGTTAAATTATTTTTTAAAAAAAGTGTGCGTATGAATGGTTAATTGGAAATTAATAAATATAATAAGCTGTGGGTTTCCCCCCCCCCCCCTTAGGCCTCAACGCAGTTCTTAACCACGATTGAAGAACTGACTTCGGCAACCTGGTGCCCTCTAAATGGGCTGGATTTTAATTATAATTTCAGAGCCAGTTGTTCTGACCGAGGCTTCCCAAGAGCATGAAGCAAATTCCTTGTCCTCACAAAAAAAACTGTTTTATTAATTTCCTATGAAATCTGCCTGTTCACATCCAGCAAAGTCTTTCAAAGGAGGATTTACGGTCACAGACCTTCTCTGGCTTGGAGAGCTGCCAGGCCAATATCTGGAAAACTTGGCAAGGAGTCTCGGTCACGAACCAATGAAGCGAACTAATGGTCTCCTGCAAACTCCACTCCGCTTTCGCTCCTCTTTTATTTCCTCTGGGAGGGGCCATTCATTGTCCACCTGTGGCTTTACTCCCAAGTCGGCCCCTATACTTTAGCCATTCCCTTCATCTGGCCACTCTATGCATGCGCACACTGGGAACAGGCTCCAGCTGTTCTTCTGCCTCACTGATCTCTGATCTGAAGGCAGCTGATAACTGGTATATGGCCCTGGCCCCCTCTCTGCCTAAGGCAGGACTAGAACTCCCGGTCTCCTGGTGATTGGCCTAAAGTCACCCAGATGGCTTTCATGCCTAAGGCAGGACTAGAACTCCCAGTCTCCTGGTGATTGGCCTAAAGTCACCCAGATGGCTTTCATGCCTAAGGCAGGACTAGAACTCCCAGTCTCCTGGTGATTGGCCTAAAGTCACCCAGATGGCTTTCATGCCTAAGGCAGGACTAGAACTCCCAGTCTCCTGGTGATTGCCCTAAAGTCACCCAGATGGCTTTCATGCCTAAAGCAGGACTAGAACTCCCAGTCTCCTGGTGATTGCCCTAAAGTCACCCAGATGGCTTTCATGCCTAAAGCAGGACTAGAACTCCCAGTCTCCTGGTGATTGCCCTAAAGTCACCCAGATGGCTTTCATGCCTAAGGCAGGACTAGAACTCCCAGTCTCCTGGTGATTGGCCTAAAGTCACCCAGATGGCTTTCATGCCTAAGGCAGGACTAGAACTCCCAGTCTCCTGGTGATTGGCCTAAAGTCACCCAGATGGCTTTCATGCCTAAGGCAGGACTAGAACTCCCAGTCTCCTGGTGATTGGCCTAAAGTCACCCAGATGGCTTTCATGCCTAAGGCAGGACTAGAACTCCCAGTCTCCTGGTGATTGCCCTAAAGTCACCCAGATGGCTTTCATGCCTAAAGCAGGACTAGAACTCCCAGTCTCCTGGTGATTGCCCTAAAGTCACCCAGATGGCTTTCATGCCTAAAGCAGGACTAGAACTCCCAGTCTCCTGGTGATTGCCCTAAAGTCACCCAGATGGCTTTCATGCCTAAGGCAGGACTAGAACTCCCAGTCTCCTGGTGATTGGCCTAAAGTCACCCAGATGGCTTTCATGCCTAAGGCAGGACTAGAACTCCCAGTCTCCTGGTGATTGCCCTAAAGTCACCCAGATGGCTTTCATGCCTAAAGCAGGACTAGAACTCCCAGTCTCCTGGTGATTGCCCTAAAGTCACCCAGATGGCTTTCATGCCTAAGGCAGGACTAGAACTCCCAGTCTCCTGGTGATTGCCCTAAAGTCACCCAGATGGCTTTCATGCCTAAAGCAGGACTAGAACTCCCAGTCTCCTGGTGATTGCCCTAAAGTCACCCAGATGGCTTTCATGCCTAAAGCAGGACTAGAACTCCCAGTCTCCTGGTGATTGCCCTAAAGTCACCCAGATGGCTTTCATGCCTAAAGCAGGACTAGGACTCCCAATCTCCTGGTGATTGGCCTAAAGTCACCCAGCTGGCTTTTCTGCCTAAGGCAGGGCTAGAACTCACCAAATCCAGGTGATTGGCCTAACAGTGAGAAGTCACTTCCTTCAGTGGGAACTTTGAACGGTCGCTAAATGAAGTGTTCTAAGTCGAGGACTATCTGAATTATGCTTGCTTTTGCACAGCTCATTCTACTGAATTTGTTTCGGAGACAGATATGTATGTTCCCCAAGTCATATTTTGCGGTCACACCTGCACACCTCCGATTTCTAGGTTGAACGGTGTGTTAATAATTCATAACTTGTTGTACAAATTGCCTCTGGAAGGATTCTGGATGGATGGATGATACCTGCCTTCTGTTCTCCATACCAGGGTTTGCCAAGCTTGAAGATGAGCAGACTTCAACTCCCAGAATTCCCCAGCCAGCTCAGGGAGGGACAAAGTTTGATGTGGAGGGAGGGAGGGAAGGAGGGAAGAAGGAAGGAAGATGAGAGAAAGGTATGAAAAATAGGAAGGAAGGAAGCAATGTAGGGAGGAAGGAAGGAAAGAAGGATGGAAGGAAGGAGGGAGAAAGGAAGGAAGATTAGAGAAAGGTATGAAAAATAGGAAGGAAGGAAGGAAGGAAGGAAGGAAGGAAGGAAGGAAGGAAGGAAGGAAGGAAGGAAGGAGAAGGATCGGAGGAAGGAGGGGGGAGGGAGAAAGGAAGGAAGATTAGAGAAAGGAATGAAAAATAGGAAGGAAGAAGGGAAGGGATGTAGGAAGGAAGGAAGGAAAGAAGGATGGAAGGAAGGAGGGGGGAGGGAGAAAGGAAGGAAGATTAGAGAAAGGAATGAAAAATAGGAAGGAAGGGATGTAGGAAGGAAGGAGGGGGAGGAAGGAAGGAAGATCAATATAGAACGACGGAGTTGGAAGGGACCTTGGAGGTCTTCTAGTCCAACCCCCTGCTCAGGCAGGAAATCTTATACCATTTCAGACAAGTGGTTATCCAACGTGCCCTTAAAAACTTCCAGTGTTGGAGCATTCACAACTTCTGGAGGCAAGTAGTTCCACTGTTTAATTGTTCTCACTGTCAGGGAATTTCTGACATACCCGTATAAAATTATCCAGATAACTTAAATGGCTAAAGTTGAAAAACACTCTTCTAGAGATTCAGAGAATGATGAAGTTGGAAGGAATTACTGAAACGGTGTAAGCCTTTGATGGTGAACCTATGACATGCGTGCCCAAAGTGGCATGTAAAGCCATGTCGCCTGGCACCCGCATCACCACCCGTGCCTTGTCTGAGTTTCTGGTGCATATGTGTGTGCGACAATCAGCTGGCCTTTGTGTGTATGGCAGTCCTGGAAACAGGAAGAGCTGGCATTTATGAGCCAGCCGTGTGCAGCAGCTGCCAAAAAAGCCAACACAGTTCTAGGCTGCATCAACAGAGGGATAGAATCAAGATCACGTGAAGGGTTAATACCACTTTACAAGGCCTTGGTAAGGCCACGCTTGGAATACGGCATTCAGTTTTGGTCACCACGATGTAGAAAAGATGGGGAGACTCCAGAAAGAGCGCAGAGAAGAGCAACAAAGATGATTAGGGGACTGGAGACTAAAACATATGAAGAACGGTTGCAGGAACTGGGTATGTCTAGTTTAATGGAAAGAAGGACCAGGGGAGACATGATAGCATCTCCCAATATCTCAGGGGTTGCCACAAAGAAGAGGGAGTCAAACTGTTCTCCAAGGCACCTGTGGGTGGAACAAGAAGCAATGGGTGGAAACTAATCAAGGGGAGAAGCAACTTAGAACTGAAGAGAAATTTCCTGACAGTTAGAACAATTAATCAGTGGAACAGAAGTTGCCTCCAGAAGTTGTGAATGCCCCAACACTGGAAGTCTTTAAGAAGATGTTGGATAGCCATTTGCCTGAAACGGTGTAGGGTTTCCTGCCTAGGCAGGGGGTTGGGCTAGAAGACCTCCAAGGTCCCTTCCAACTCTGCCATTGCATTGTATTGCGCACTTGCACACACATGGGGAGTTTATTCCACTCTTTTTCAGATTGGGACATTTTTCGTTCTTATTAAATGAAATCTGAGAAGCTGCCCTTTTTTAATATTTTTTTACAAATGTTTACAAATTTACAAATAGGTCAAGGCCCTGAACATATCCAAAAGACCTTACCCCTCGCATTTCCCCCCACAACAACAACCCTGTGAGGTAGGTTAGGCTGAGACAGAGGGACTGACTCAGTGAGTCACCCAGCTGGCTTTCCTAAGGCAGGGCTAGAATTCCCAATCTCCTGGCAATTGGCCTAAAATTCCCCAGCCGGCTTTCAGGCCTAAAGTGCGACTAGAACTTACAATCTCCTAGTAATTGGTGCAAAGTCACCCAGCTGGCTTTCATGCCTAAGGCGGGACTAGAACTCACAATCTCCTAGTAATTGGTGCAAAGTCACCCAGCTGGCTTTCAGGCCTAAAGTGGGACTAGAACTCACAATCTCCTAGTAATTGGTCCAAAGTCACCCAGCTGGCTTTCATGCCTAAAGTGGGACTAGAACTCACAATCTCCTAGTAATTGGTCCAAAGTCATCCAGCTGGCTTTCATGTCTAAGGCGAGACTAGAACTCACCCGTCTCCCAGTCTCTAGCCTGGTGCCTTAATCCCTAAACCAAACTGACTCTGTTTAGTATTGCTGGACCTAATCCCTGTAGTTCTTCCTCCGCTTACGTTCGCCTTGAAGACAGCCACCCCATCCCATCATTCACAGCTCCTCCCGCCCCATCCCTCAAAACCTCCCCCTCCCCGTTGGAGGCTCAGGGGGCTTCATAACTCGCACAACAAACAGATATCCCCGAAGGCATTTGGCATTTACATGAACAGAAATTAGTTTCTGCCTCGCTTCCTCCCGTTCCACGGGTAGGTAGAATTTGAGCACGCTGCTGCGGTGTGCAGGGAAATGCAGGATTCCTTGCATCAGCAGCTCCTGCGCAGCCAGATGCTGCAGCCCAGATCAACGCATTCAACAGCAGTCAAGAGCTATCCAATTTCGACCTCCTGCTGCGAGCATCCATCCCCAGACCTGCCTCCTTACAAATTGAGCTACACAATCCGCCTCGGAGTGTTTTCCTCCCTGGCAGAGAGCCGGTGTGCAACCAAGCTCATTTCAGACAATTCGGCATCAGAATAACAGAGCTGGAAGGGACCTTCGATAACAGATTAACAGAGTTGGGAGGGACTTTTTAGGTCATCTAGTCCAACCCCACCTCCCGCTGCCCAAGCAGGAGACCCTACAGCATTTCTAACCGATGACAGTCCAGTCTCTTCTTGAAAGCCTCCAGTGATGAAGCTCCAACGACTTTCGAAGGCACCTTCTGTTCCATCGCTTGATGGTTCTCACTGTCAAAAATAATTTCTCCTTATTTCTAGGTTGAATCTCTCCTTGTTCAGTTTCCATCCATTCTTCCTTGTCTGGCCTTCAGGTGCCTTGGAGAATAGCTTGACCCCCTTCCTCCTCTCTGTGGCAGCCCCTCCAATATTGGAAGATGCTATCCTGTCTCCCCTGGTCCTTCTCTTCCCTAGACTAGCCATGTCCAGTTCCTGCAACCGTTCTTCGTATGTTTGAGCCTCCAGTCCCCTAATCATCCCGGTTGCTCTTCTCTGCACTCTTTCTAGAGTCTCCACATCTTTTTTATAGTGTGGTGACCAAAACTGGATGCAGGATTCTAGGTGTGGCCTTAATAAGGCTTTATAGAGTGGTATTAGTACCTCCCTTGATCTTGATTGTATCCCTCTGTTAATGCAACTGAGGATTGCATTGGCTTTTTTGGCTGCTGCTGCACACGGCTGGCTCCTGTTTAGCTGGTTGTCCACTAAGACTCCAAGATCCTTCTCACATTTACTGCTATTAAGCCTGGTTTCACCCAGTCTATATGTGTCCTTTCGGTTTCTTGCCTAAGTGTAAGAGTTTACTTTTCTCCACATTGGCGGTCTTCTAGTCCAACCCCCCTGCTCAAGCAGGAGACCTTGTATCTGGGGTGTCGAACTCAAAGCCCGGGGGCCAGATCTGGCTGGCTTGCAAGATGCTGAGATCTGGCCCGCAGGACCAGCCTCTGCCAGCCCGTGGGGGCATCGCCAGAGCTCTGTTTTCACTGGCAGAAGGTTGCAGCTGGAAGCAGAGCTTGGAAGCCTGTTTTCGCTGGCTGAGCATTCGGGCCTCCCCAGGCGCCCCTCCCAACACGAGTGATGTTGAGCTGGCCACGCCCCCTGGCCACGTCCCCCTGGCCCTGATGCGGACCTTAATGAAATTGAATGATATACCTTATACTATTTTAGATAAGTGACTGTCCAGTCTCTTCTAAATGGGCAGTGATGGAGCACCCACAACTTCTGGTGGCCGGCTGTTCCACTGGTTAATTGTCCTCACTATCAGAAAGTTTCTCCTCAGTTCCAGGTTGCTTCTCTCCTTGATTAGTTTCCATCCGTTATTTCTTGTCTTGCCTTCAGGTGCCTTGGAGAATAGCTTGACTCCCTCTTCTTTGCAATCATGTCCCCCAGTGGTGGGCTTCAAAATTTCTTAGAACCTCTTCTGTAGGTGTGGCCTGCTTTGTGGGAGTGGCTTCCCAGCCATGTGACTGGGTGGGTGTGGCCAACTTGTAAAATATGATGAAACTCACTTAACAACGCTCTTGCTTAGCAACCAAAATGTTGGCTCAGGAACTCTGGCATTTGAAGCATGCACGTCTTAAAGTTGTCAAGTTACAAGACCCTGGCACCCCTAACCCTTTAGAAAAAAAAGCTCCAGGGGTGTTCAAACTTGACAGCTTTAAGACTTGTGGACTTCAACTCCCAGAATTCCTCCTCCAGTCATGTTGGCTCAGGAACTCTGGCATTGAAGTGTGCAAGTCTTAAAGCTGTCAAGTTACAAGACCCTTGCACCCCTAACCCTTTAGAAAAAAGAACCCCAGGGGTGTTCAAACTTGACAGCTTTAAGACTTGTGGACTTCAATTCCCAGAATTCCTCCTCCAGTCATGTTGGCTCAGGAACTCTGGCATTGAAGTGTGCAAGTCTTAAAGCTGTCAAGTTACAAGACCCTTGCACCCCTAACCCTTTAGAAAAAAAACTCCAGGGGTGTTCAAACTTGACAGCTTTAAGACTTGTGGACTTCAACTCCCAGAATTCCTCTTCTTGCTCTTCATCTTGATGATGTGCGGATGGGCGAGGGGAGGGAGCTGGAACCAGTTCTAAACGGCACGGTAGATTTGTGGAACCTCTTCTAGAGAAGAGCTTAGGACTGGCAGGAACCCAGCCCTGGTGTCCCCCCTAGTCCTTCTTTTCTCTAGACTAGCCAAACCAACGACGTGAGTGAAAAATAATAATAATTAAATACGGGTAGTCCTCGACGTACGACCACAATCGAGCCCCACATTTCTGTTGCTAAGCGAGGCGGCCGTGAAGTAGAGAGTGTGGTGGCCTACCAGTTTCCACGTCATCTGGAGGAAAATGATTATCTAGACCCACGCCAGTCCGGCTTCCGCCCCGGTCACAGCACGGAGACGGTCTTGGTCGCGTTGGTGGATGATCTCTGGAGGGCCAGAGATAGAGGTTGTTCCTCTATCCTGGTCCTATTAGACCTCTCGGTGGCTTTTGATACCATCGACCATGGTATCCTGCTGCGCCGGCTGGAGGGGTTGGAGGTCCGGGGCACCGTGTTGCGGTGGTTTGGCTCCTACCTTTCTGGCCGGACGCAGCGTGTGTTGGCAGGGGAGGAGAGGTCGACCCTACGCCCCCTTACTTGTGGGGTGCCACAGGGGTCGGTCCTCTCGCCACTCCTGTTCAACACATATATGAAGCCGCTGGGTGAGATCATCCGTGGTTTCGGGGTGGGATACCACCTGTACGCTGATGATACTCAGCTGTACTTTTCCACCCCGAACCACCCCAACGAGGCCATCGAAGTGATGTCCCGGTGTGTGGAAGCCGTACGGATCTGGATGGATGACAACCGACTCAAGCTCAACCCCTCCAAGACGGAGTGGCTGTGGGTACCAGCTCCCCGGTTCAGCCAATTAACTCCATCATTGGCCATTGGGGGCATTCAACTTGCCCCCGTGGAGCGGGCGCGCAATTTGGGCGTCCTCCTGGATGCCCGGCTGTCCATGGATGACCATGTGACAGCCGTGGCAAGGGGGGCGTTCCACCAGGTTCGCCTGGTGCGCCAATTGCGCCCCCTACTGGACCGGGACGCCTTACGCACAGTCACTCATGCGCTGGTGACGTCTCGCTTGGACTACTGTAACGCTCTCTACATGGGGCTTCCCTTGAAATGCACCCGGAGGCTACAGTTGGTCCAGAACGCAGCCGCGCGGGTAATTATGGGGAGTACTAGGTACTCCCATGTGACACCGTTCCTGCGCGAGCTGCACTGGCTTCCTGTGGTCTATCGGGTGCGTTTCAAGGTTTTGATAACAATCTTTAAAGCGCTCCATGGCTCAGGACCTAGTTACTTGCGGGATCGTATTCTGCCCCATACATCCCTGCGACCAATCCGCTCGCACAGAGAGGGCCTCCTCCAGGTGCCGTCCACTAGACAGTGTCGGGGGGGCGGCGCCTAGGAGTAGAGCCTTCTCTGTGGCGGGCCCAGCCCTGTGGAATGACCTCCCTCCGGATATTAGGAATACCTCTGACCTCCGCTCCTTTCGTATTAAGCTTAAGACCCACCTATTCCAAGTAGCTGGCCTGGCTCAACTTTGATCTAACCATATCGCTCCTGACGGGTTTTTAATTGGGTATTTTAATTATATTTAATTATTTAGGGGTTTTTTAATCACTGTATTCTAATTGTTTTTTATTCATCAGCCGACCTCCTCCTTGTGTATGTCTCGGTATATGTCTCTGTTATATGTTTGTTTTGTCCACATATTTATTTCATATGTTTCATTGTACGCCGCCCCGAGTCCTTCGGGAGAGGGTGCGGCTAAGAAATAAATATTTATTTATTATTTATTTATAAGTGAATTTTGCTCCATTTGAACGACCTTCCTCGAACACCGTTGTTAAGTTAAGTCACCGCAGTTGTTCAGTTAGACCAGGGGTGTCCAAACTTGGGAACTTTAAGACTTGTGGACTTCAACTCCCAGAATTCCCCAGCCAGCCATGCTGGCTGGGGAATTCTGGGAGTTGAAGTCCACAAGTCTTAAAGTTCCCAAGTTTGGACACCCCTGAGTTAGACGCATGGTCCAATTAGCCGCATGAATCCTGTTGCTAAGCGAGACGGTTGCAAAGTGAGGTATTCCCCCCCCCCCAATTTTACCTTGGTAAAGGTACGTTTTACCTCAGTTGCCTCAGTTGTTGAGCGAATTGCTAAGCTAGTCATGTCGCCATTAAGTGGATCTAGGTTCTTCATTTATTTTGGTTACGTGACCAAAAATTCAGACGTTGGACCACGGGTTCCTATTTATGACGGTCGCAATGTCCCGGGCCCCCCTTTTTTGCAACCTTCTAACCAGCAAAGTCAATGGGGGGAAGCCAGATTCACTTAACGGCCGCAGGAACGTTGGGCCACATTGCCGGGCGTAAGCCGAGGGCCACATATTTCCATAAAGGGTCCTTTGTCAGCTTGCTGCTAACTAACCCCCTGAGTTTGGAATAAGACTTTATTTTCATCGGAAAAGATGCTAGCAAGCTGGTTGCCTGTTTTTTTTTAAAATTCTCCCTTATTTAAAAATAAACTGACCCCAATTATGGAGGTTGCAGAAGCATCACGATGGGTCCAGAAAGCGAGAATTTCTGAGTTGGCGGTGGCAGAGGGGATCCTAAGACATTTTGCTTTCTCGGCACTGTGGGCAAGAAGGTTGGTGCGCCCTTGGCAGATGGCAAAGCGCCCAACGGGCAGCGTCTCCTGAGACGAAGGAGCCCTGCATCCATGCACGCTCCCCCTTCCTTTAATTGCTCGTGATGCGTGTTGGACTCGGTTTGCCGTCATGGGGAGGGGTGACTTCGTCGCTGTGGCTGCAGCTGGTTGTCCTCCCCCACTTATCTCTCCTCTCCCCGCCAAGAGGAGGAGAAAGGGAGGAGGAGGAAGGGAAGGAAGGGAAAGGTAGACGGAGAAGGGGGGGAGGTAGGAAGAAGGGGAGTTTGTGGGACAGGAGGAGGAGAAGGAAGGGATGGGGGACAGAGAGAGGGGGGGGAGAGGGAGGAGGAGAAGGAAGGGGAAAGGGGAAGGAGAAGTGAAGGAGAAGAGGAGGAGGAAGGGAAAGAGGAAAGGGGAGAAGGAGGAGAAAAGAAGGAGGAGGAGAGAAGGAGAAAAGGAGGAGAGATGGGAAGGGGAAAAGGAAGAAGAGAAGGAAGAGGAAAGGGCAAAGAGACAGGGAGGAGAAGGAGAGATGGAGGAGGAGGCTGAGGTGGAAGGAGAAAGGGAAGAAGGAGAAGAGAAGGAAGAGAAAGGGAAGAAGGAGAAGAGAAGAAGGAGAAGGATTGATGGAGGAGGAGGTGGCCGAGGAGGAAGGGAAAAGGGAAGGGGACAGAGGAGAAGAGAAGGAGGAGAGATGGAGAAGAAGGGGGGAAGGGAAAGAGACGGAGAAGAGATAGAGGAGTAGGAGGAAGGGGAAGAAGAAGAGAAGGAGGAGGAAAGGGCAAAGAGACAAGAAGAAAGAGGAGAGAAGGAGGAGAAGGAGAGAGGGAGCTGGCAGAGGAGGTAGACGACAGGGAAACAGAAAAGGGAGGAGAAGAGAAGGAGGAGAAGAGATGGAGGAGGAGGAGGGTGAAGAGGAAAGGGAAAGAGAAGGAGAAGAGGGGGAGGAAGAAGGGGAAGAGGAAAGGAAAGAAGAAAGCAACCATTCAGCCTTGTCCAGAGAGAAACTCTGCTGTGGTCAAGGAAGTTGGAAGATGTCCATCCATTCCCCAGACCTGGAGATATCAAACTTAAAAGCAGGACTTGAGCCCTTTTAACTCAACGGACGCAACAATCACGCAGGTTCTGAGCAACAGTGTGGAAGGCATAGGGGGCTGCCTTGCTCCAGGATAGTTTCATTCTTCTCAGGCCCATTCTGCAGCCCTGGCATTTCCTGGTGGTCTCCTATCCTAGCACTTCCTGCAGAGGACATTGGTTGCGTTTGGATGGTTCAGCCAAAGCTGGCAAGGTGCTGCCCCCTGCTGGGAGAAAAGGCGGAGGACTAAAGACGGCTATGATCTCTCCAAGATCCTCGAATTTAAGCGGAATTGGACTTAAATTGACAATCGTTTTGGTCCTCGATTTATGACCACGCTTGCCAAAATTTCCCGCTTGTTAAGTGAGCTTTGTTGTGAAGTTGATAAGACAGTTGTTGAGTGAGGTTTGCCCCTTTTGATAACCTTTCTTGCCACAGTGGCTAGGTGAATCCTTACAGTTGTTAAGTGAGTAACAGGGTTGTTAAGTGAATATGCCTTCCTCATTGGCTTTGTTTGTCAGAAGGTCGCAAAAGGAGACCACGTGACCCCGGGACACTGCGACCCTATTTCCGTTACTTCCAGAGAAACGTTGCTATGAAACCAGGGCTGATAAGAAGAGGGAATTATGGGCTGGTAGCCTAGGGAACAACCCTCCATCTCCAGACAGTCTCTTTAGGTAGTCCTCGTCCTTACGACCGTTCGCTTAAAAAAGTGCTGAAATGCTGAAAAAAGGGACTTATGGCTAGATCCACTTGGCAAGACGATGGAATTATGGGCTGGCAGCCTAGGGAACAACCCTCCATCTCCAGACGGTCTCTTTAAGTAGTCCTCGTCTTACGACCATTTGCTTAAGGACCGTTTGAAAATAAAATGGTGCAGAAAAAAGGGACTTATGGCCAGATTCACTTGGCAAGAAGATGGGAATATGGACTGGCAGCCTAGGGAACAATTTTCCATCTCCAGACAGTCTCTGTAGGTAGTCCTCGACTTACGACCATTCACTTAATGACAGCTTGAAGTTGCAATGGTGAGCACCAAGGACGCCACCGTCCTCCTCCTCCTCCTCCTCCTCCTCCTCCTCCTCCTCCTCCTCCTCCTCCTCCTCCTCCTCCTCCTCCTCTTCCTTCCCTTTCCTCTTCCCCTTCCTTCTCCTTTTCTCCTTCTCTGCTCCTTCCCTTTCTCCTTCCTCCTCTCCCTCCCCCTCCTCCCCCCCTCTCTGTCCCCCATCTCTTCCTTTGCCTCCTCCTGTGCCATAAACACCCTTTCAGCCTACCTCCTCCTCCTAACTGGGACCTTATGGGGCCATGACTGAAGCCAACTGGGCCAATCACCAGGAGACGGTGAGTTCTAGTCCTACTTCTAGTCCTACTTCTAGTCCTACTTCAAAGCCAGCGGGGCAATCCTGGGCCAGCCCCTTTCTCTCCTTCCAAAAAGAAGGAAGTAACGGCACAACAAGAAGTGGGGCAAAAAAAATCAGAATATGGATTTTAAAATAAAACGGTTCTCAGTTTGGCTCTTGAGTTTTCCTTTGCAAAGCGAAATTATCAACAATAAACCCTTTAAAAAAAATACTTACGAACCCCTTTCAGATTTGGCCAAAAAAAAAATACAGTCACTCTATTTATGGCGATCCCTCCCTTCAGCTACAGCCGCTGCTGGACGAAGTGTTGACCGCCACGGGGAAAACTCCAGGCCAAGCAATGCTTGTTCCTTCTGCTGCTACTTGGATGGCATGATCGGGGCTGGTATTGGATTAGCAGCTGCCGCTTCTGGATTTGATCCCGTGAACTGCTACGAGACAGTCCCCTGTGGCAACCCCCCCTCCCGATATTTTAAACTTGGATTCCTCACTGTTTGCACAACTTGGGATGAAACAAGTGGGTCAAACTAAAAAGCATCGAAAATCAAAATAAGCATCTATGTGTTCTCACCCAGTCTTAGCAGAAGCAAGAAACAGACTCCTTGTCACGGAAAAAAAACCCCTCTTTATTTACCTCCTGTGAATTAACGGCATTCACACACCGAAAAGTCCAGGCAAGAGTCCTTCGAAGAGTTAATTGCAGTACAGACCTTATCAGTTCCTTGCGATAATTGCCAGGCCGTGAGCACCCAGCCGAAAGGCTGCAAATTAAATTCTGGCAAGCAGTCTCTGCGGTACGAAACACAATGAGCAAAATCTTCAGAAATACGAACTGTTGCCTCCTACGACCACCACTCCCCTTTCCTTCTATTTATTCCCCAGCCAGGGAGGGGCCATTCAGCATCCATGCAGGGGTAACAGGATAGCAGTCTTCCGCTATCCCAGGGCCTTCCCCAAATAACAGGGGGTCCACCTCTTCTCCAAAGCGCCTGAAGGCAGGACCAAGAAGCAATGGATGGAAACTAACCAAGGAGAGAAGCAACCTGGAACTAAAGAGAAATTTCCTGGGAGAACAATCAGTGGAACAGCTTGCCTCCAGAAATTGTGGATGCTCCATCGCTGGAGGTTTTCAAGAAGAGATTGGGCAGCCATTTGTCTAGAACGGGGTAGGGTTTCCTGCTTGAGCAGGGGGACAGACTAGATGACCTTCAAGGTCCCTTCCAATTCTGTTATCAGCTTGTGGTTGAAGAAAGTTCAATAACTGCCATTTGGTGGGCTGTTCATTTGCCCAGTTGCCTCCCTATGTTGTCCACAGCTCCTTGTTGGGCAATCCTCAAACATCTAGAGACCACTTCTGGTGCCAGCTGTCAGCCTTGGCAGATCTGGTGCTTAGTAGTAGATTAGTAGATCTTTCATGTCAAAGTCCAGGATGGAATCTGGATCAAGATCAAAGTACAGGCTTGGACAGAAGACAGACTAGGAAGTTCTTCCTCTACTGTTAGATCAGGGTTTCTTCAATTGAGCTAGTTTTAAACCGTGTGGACTTCAACTCCCAGAATTCCCCAGTCCGCATTCTGGGACTGGAAGGCCACCAAGCTGGATGGGGGGATTCTCAGAGGTGACATCAAACCATGCTGGCTGGAGAATTCTGGGAGTTGAAGTCCACCCATGCCAGTTGGGGAATTCTGGAAGTTGCTGGCCCGCTATGCTGCCTGGGGAATTCTGGGAGTTGAAGTTCACCTACAGTGTCTGGAAAATTCTGGGAATTAAAAGTTCACCCAGGCTGCCTGGGGAATTCTGGGAGTTGAAGTCCACCCAGGCCAGTTGGGGAATTCTGGGAGTTGGTCCACCCATGCCAGTTGCGGAATTCTGGAAGTTGAAGTTCACCCAGGCTGCCTGGGGAATTTTGGGAATTGAAGTCCACCCATGCTAGTTTGGGAATTCTGAAAATTGCTGGCCAGCTATGCTGCCTGGGGAATTCTGGGAGTTGAAGTCCACCTACATTGTCTGGAAAATTCTGAGAGTTAAAAGTTTACCCGGACTGCCTGGGGAATTTTGGGAGTTGAAGTCCACCCATGCTAGTTTGGGAATTCTGAAAATTGCTGGCCAGCTATGCTGCCTGGGGAATTCTGGGAGTTGAAGTCCACCTACATTGTCTGGAAAATTCTGGGAATTAAAAGTTTACCCGGGCTGCCTGCGGAATTCTAGGAGTTGAAGTCCACCCAGACTACCTGGGGAATTTTGGGAGTTGAAGTCCACCCATGCCAGTTGGGGAATTCTGGGAGTTGCTGGCCAGCTATGCTGCCTGGGGAATTCTGGGAGTTGAAGTCCACCTACATTGTCTGGAAAATCCTGAGAGTTAAAAGTTTACCCGGGCTGCCTGCGGAATTCTAGGAGTTAAAAGTTCACCCAGGCTGCCTGGGGGATTCTGGGAGTTGAACTCCACCCACGCTGGCTAGGGAATTCTGGGAGTTGAAGTCCCCCTGTCTTAAAATGGCCAAAGCTAGGAAACATGCATTTGAAGACCCCACGCAAACAGATGGACCAGAAACTCGGCTGATTATCGCAAGACTGATGGCGGGTTTAATATTTTGGATTCCATTTATCTTCCCCCTGTGAAAGTGGCAGGACTTTGGGCGCAGGTGAGGCGTATCTGGAGCGAGAGACGGACTGACGCTTCCTGCAACCTGCTGTGAACCTTTTCCGTACATCCATTTTTAATGTTCGTTGGCAGATGCTCTTCTTATCAACAATTGCTGAGCTGGGAAATTCAGCAGGCCTTTTTAAGAAAGGACGAAAACAAAGCAAAACAAGAGGCTCAGCGAGTTTGCTTTCTCTTAAATCAGCAATTTATATAGGATTTTTTTTTTAAAGAGTGAACGTGATAAGGGTAGTAGGCCTCAACTTAGGACCTGAATGGGGAGCAGAATTCCCATCGCTTGTTCTGACCGAGGCTTCCCCAAAAAGCGCGAGGCAGACTCCTGGTCCAGACAAAACCCCTTTTATTAAACGAATGTGAATTCCTCTCATTCCCCTTCAGCCAAGGCCTGGCAAACAGTCTTTCAAAGGAGCATTTATGACCACAGACCTTATCTAGCTTGGAAAGCTGCCATGTAAATAGTTTCCAAATGAAGTGCTGTGCAAGGAAAGACTGGGCACAGAGTCTCTCAGATTCACGGACAGATCTTCACACTCCTGAAACGAATCGAACGACTGAATGAACAAATTATAAATCTAATAAATAGATTTTACATATAAATCTAATAAATCCAATCCAATCCAAATTGTTTCCTGCAAACGCCCCCTTCCCTTTCGCTCCTCTTTTATGTCCTCTGGGAGGGGCCATTCACCGTCCCCCTGTGGCTTTACTCCCAAGTCGACCCCTGTTCTTTAGCTGTTCCCTTCGTCTGGCATCTCTGCGCATGTGCACACTGGGAACAGGCTCCAGCTGTTCTTCTGCCTCACTGACGTCTGACTCCGAAGGCAGCTGATAACTGCCAGACGGCCCTGGCCCCATCTCTGTCTCCAACACAGAACCCACATCAGAGCCTTCCCCAGACTCCAGGACTGGCCCATGCTCCTCCCCAACCTCTTCACTGCCCGACTCTGTTGCCAGCTCCGCTGGTAGGCCACAACATTGCGAAGCAAGACGGTTGTTAAGTGAAATGGAGTCAATTTTGCGACCTTTTTTACCGTGGTTGTTAAGCGAATCACTGCAGTTGTGAAGTGAATCGCATCGTCATTAAGTGAATCAAGCTCCTCCCCCATTGATTTTGGTCGTGGGAAGACAGGTGGGAAGATTCGCAAATGGTGATCGCGGGTCTCCCTAGGATGCTGCTGCGGCCATAAATACATACCAACCATCATGCAATCGTGGAAATGCTGCAATGGTCATAATTGCAAGGACCGACCACCAGTCACTTTTCTCACTGCTGGGGTCCCTTCAAATGGTTGCTAAGTGAACTCTCTCTGTAGCATCAACCCCATGGCTGAAGCAATAAATACAAATAAGGACAATTTTCAATTATTTTATTTCTCTTCATTTTATTATTTTATTATTATTTATTTTATTACTTTATTATTTATTTTATTACTTTATTATTTTATTATTTTATTGTTTTACTATTTTATTATTATTTTATTATTTTATTATTTTATTGTTTTACTATTTTATTATTATTTTATTATTTTATTATTATTATTTTATTATTATTTTATTATTATTTTATTTTATCATAATTTTATCATCATTTTATCATTTTATCATTTTGTCATTTTGTCATATTGTCTTATTTTATTATTTTATTATTTTATTATTTTATTATTTTATTATTTTATTATTTTATCATTTTATCATTTTATCATTTTATCATTTTATCATTTTATCATTTTATCATTTTATCATTTTATCATTTTATCATTTTATCATTTTATCATTTTATTATTTTATTATTTTATTATTTTATTATTTTATTATTTTATTATTTTATTATTTTATTATTTTATTATTTTATTATTTTATCATTTTATCATTTTATCATTTTATTATTTTAATATTTATCATTTTATTTATTATTATTTTATTATCTTATTATCATTTTATCATTTTATCACTTTATTTTATTATTACTTTATTGTTATTTTATTATTATTTTATTTTTTATTTTTCATTTTTTAATTTATTTTTTATTGCATTGCATTGCATTGAGCCATGGTGGCAGTTTGGCAGTTTGAATCTCACCAGGCTCAAGGTTGACTCAGCCTTCCGTCCTTCTGAGGTAGGTAAAATGAGGACCCAGATGGGTTGGGGGCCTCTCTAAACTGATTAGAGAGAGCTGTAAAGCACTGTTAAGCGATATATAAGTCTTATTGCTATTGCTATTGCCTTGTTTTGTTTATTTTGCTGTAGCCCTCCTCATCAGATGCCCAGAAGTTTTCCAAAATTGCATCAGTTCAAATTTGTGCATTTCCCCTACCATTTCTGTCTCCTCCTTGGTTAAAAAGGTGAAAAATGCCTCTGTGGGAAGCTCCCTTCCCTCCCTAGAAGAATGAAATATTTGGGGCAGTATTAAAAAGGCAGGATAGAACATTTTCCCCAAAGTAGAAATGGAAAAAAAAATTCTCAAAGGAAGTTTCCCCATCCCCAAGCAGAAACTGAGGAGGCCAGCTTTTTAGAAATGCAGATTTGACAATCCATTCAGAAAGACTGGGCCAGAGAGAAATTCCAGATAAGCAACACAATTAGGCAAGACAAAGGCTGACAAGATTAGCTCAGACGAACACTTAGGATTTGCATTTCCCCTTTTGCCTATAGAACCAGCCATAGGAATCTGACAACAGCCAATAGAATATTGAAGGACATGTTCTTGCACAGGAACAGAAAGTCAAATACAAAGCCCAAAGAAAGTAAAACAACCCCCCCCCCCTCTCAACTCCATTTGGGCCAGCTATTCCAGGACTGCATGCTGTGTGGTTCTGTTCATCCATACACTTCCTTCCCAACAGCCTCCATGTTGTTTCCAGCATCTTTCTCCCAGATATTTTCCTTCCTACATCTCTTTCTTTCTTTCTTTCTGAATGGCTGAAATGTGTTAGTCGTGAACAGTTCAGAGAAGGGTTGAAAAACACCTTGATATTTCAAACCGCTCAGCCAAAGGTTGCCTCCACTCTCAAATGCTCACTTGAGGAAGGAAGAGGTAAGGAGAGGAGGGTGGAAGGGAGAGAAAGAGAAGAAGGAGAAGGAGAGAGGGTAGGAAGGGGAAGAGGAAGAGAGGAGTAGGGGAGTGGTAAGGGAAGAAGGGGGGAGAAGGAGCGAGGAAGGAAGGAAGTAGAGGAGGGAGGGAGAAAAGAAAGGACCTACAACAATAGAAAAAGAAAGGAAGAGAGGAGGAGAGGAGAGAAAGAGGAGGGAAGGAAGATAGAGGTGAGGAGAGGAAGATGGAAGGGAGAAGGAGAGAGGGTAGGAAGGGGAAGAGGAAGAGAGGAGTAGGGGATAGGTAAGGATAGAAGGAAGGGAAAGGAGAGGAGGAAGGAAGGAAGTAGAGAAGGAAGGAGGAAGAAAAGAAAGGACCTACAACAATAGAAAAAGAAAGGAAGAGAGGAGGAGAGGAGAGGAGAGGAAGAGGAGGGAAGGAAGATAGAGGTGAGGAGAAGAAGATGGAAGGGAGAAGGAGAGAGGGTAGGAAGGGGAAGAGGAAGAGTAGGAGGAGGGGAGTGGTAAGGGAAGAAGGGAGGAGAAGGAGTGAGGAAGGAAGGAAGTAGAGGTGGGAGGGGGAAAAGAAAGGACCCACAACAATAGAAAAAGAAAGGAAGAGAGGAGGAGAGGAGAGAAAGAGGAGGATAGAGGTGAGGAGAGGAAGATGGAAGGGAAAAGAAGAGAAGGAGAGAGGGTAGGAAGGGTAAGAGGAAGAGAGGAGCAGGGGAGAGGTAAGGAAAGAAGGAAGGGAAAGGAGAGGAGGAAGGAAGTAGAGAAGGGAGGAGGGAGAAAAGAAAGGACCTACAACAATAGAAAAAGAAAGGAAGAGAGGAGGAGAGGAGAGGGAGAGGAGGGAAGGAAGATAGAGGTGAGGAAAAGAAGATGGAAGGGAGAAGGAGAGATGGTAGGAAGGGGAAGAGTAGGAGGAGGGGAGTGGTAAGGGAAGAAGGAAGGAGAAGGAGAGGAGGAAGGAAGAGAGTAGAGAAGAGAGGGAGGGAGAAAAGAAAGAGAAAAGGAGGTGGTGTTACAACAGGGATGGTAAATAAAGCAACCAAAACTGTATATTATAACCTATTAAATGGAATAACAAATATACAAGAATGACAAATGTAAAGAAGAATCACAATTATGTGTGTGTATACTTACAATGGTATGTAAGAGAATAAAAAAAAATTGGGGGAAAAAAATGAAATGCTCGCTTGAGGATGAATAATTGCACTCCCCCCTCCCCCATTCTCCAGGGCGAAAAGGTTCAAGGAAAAAGGAAGCAAACCATTCAACAGAACGGCGTGAGAAAAATCCCCTTTCCCAGGGACTTGGCGCTTGGAAAACCTGCAGAAATCGAAAGCAAGGCCAAAGCTCGCATAGCATCCCTGCAGCAGCAAACACAGAGAGAGCGCTTGCTTGCCAAGATCCCCTCAAACCTATTATCAAATTAGGCAAAGAGAAGTTAAAATGGGCCTGAGCGGTGGGGGGGAGGGGGGGAGAGAGAGAGGAGAAAGAGAGTATTATCTGCAAAGTTGATAATGGAACGGCTTTTGAGCTTGCACTTTGCAGCTCGGTGCTGATTCAGGGGAAAGAATAAGGTGCTATTTGCAGGAAAGTGCTTCCAGGCGGCAGGCGGTTTTTCATTTTGCAACGAAGTCCAAACCCGTCTGTGCTTTGATGTCACCCATTGTATGCAGACAATACAGAGAGTCATCCCCAACAGACCGCGCCCGGGTTCGACAGGGAAGGGGCACAGGGCAGAGAAAAACATCCTGCAGAAAGCACAGCTCCACAACCCGGTCTTTTCAGGAGTTCCAAGAAGGCTCCGCACCTATTTGCACCGCTCAGGTGACCCTGAGGACGCAGATAAATCTCCAAGTGGCCTCAACGGCTCTCTAAAAGGATGCAAATGACCAGCAGTCTGCAAGGAGTAGACTCCGGATAATGTGGTGGATGGCAGCAGTGTGGAGGAAGTGAAAACTGTCTTAGTTACCACCAGTGACGTGCAGGGAGGTTTATGGCTGGTGAGGCTGGTGACATCATCAGGAAGGCAGAGAATGGGAACACGTGTGCAGGAGGCTGAGGCTGCCTCAGCCTCCTGCACACATGGTCCCATTCCCCACCTTCCTGAGTCAACATGAAGGGGACCGTGGAGCGCGAACCAGCGGAGCACGCTCCGCAGTCCCCTTCATGTTGACTCAGGAAGGCAGGGAATCGTACCACGTGTGCCTTTTCCCTTTTCCCTTTTTTTTCTTTTCATGATGAGAGAAGTGAGGCTCTGCCTCCCCTGCCTCTCCTGACCGCACGTCCCTGCCACCAACCTGTCCCAGCATGAGTGAGTCAAAAGATGAATTCTTGAGCTGGTAGGATGGATAGATTCCCAATTGGAGCTACTCTAGTGGTGTACCTAGAATATTTCATGCCTGGAGCAAATCATCATTTAACATCCCCCCTCCTTCGTTGTTGAGATCCAGTTTGGGGTAGTAGTTAAGACATCAGGCTAGGAGACGGTGAGTTCTAGTCCCGCCTTAGGCATGAAAGCGGCTGCGAGACCTTTGGCCAGTCAACCAAGAGGCAGGGAGTTCTAGTCCCACCTTAATCATGAAATCACCTGACTGACTTTGGACCAGTCACCAGGAGATGGTGAGTTCTAGTCCTGACTTAGGCTTGAAAGCTGGTTGGGTGACTTTGAGCCAATCTCCAGGAGATGGTGAGTTCTAGTTTTGCCTTGAACACCCTTGGAATGGTGTGGGAGTAGGGATGGATTTCCAGAGGGAAAAAACTGCACACTGCAAGAACCATTTGCACCACTCAGGTGATCCATAGGACACAGACGAACCTCCAAGTGGCCTCAACGGCCCTCTAAAAAGGATGCAAATGACCAGCTGTCTGCAAGGAGGATCAATCCTTCCATTCATCCATCATTCAGTGAGAGCTGAAGAAGCTTCTTGGATGAGAAGAGAAACACCTTCAAAGAAAAGCAAAGATGTCCAGTTGCCTCTTGAAAAAGGCACCATTGGGACAACCATGATGAAGGGAACAGCTAAGGAACAAGGGTCGACTTGGGAGTAAGGCTGCAGGTGGACAGTGAATGGCCCCTCTCAGAGGAAATAAAAGAGGAACGAAAGGGGAGTGGAGTTTGCAGGAGATCATTAATTCATTCCTGCATTCTTGCCAAGTATTGCAGCATCTGAAAGATATCGGCCTGTCTGCTCTCCAAGCCTGAGAAAGGTCGGTAATTGGGAACTCTTTTGAAAGACTCCGGGAAAGGAAAGACTTTGCTGGAGAGGAATTCGCTGTCAATTAAATAAAAGGGGTTTATCCAGATGAGGACTCAGCTTCGTGCTCCTGGGGAAGCCCAGGTCATAACACTAAGATACCTTTTTCCTGTCCATTGTTCATTGAATCGTTAATACACCCAGTCACTTAAGTACACACTAAACCCACAAGACTTGTAACATCAACTTACTATAAAGTTAGTATGTTTTTGAAATAACCTCAGCCGTATCACACACCTGCTATAAAATATGGTGGGAACCACCCGTTTCTGACTCAACAGCACATGAGAACAAAAAGCTTCTGATTTTTACGGAAAGTTCCAGGTGTGTTTGTTACCTTCTATTAGCCCAATGTTTGGAATCACAACACAGGTAGTCCTTTGCTCACAATACAATCGAGCCCCCAAATTTCCATTGCTAAGTAAGGCAGGGGTTCAGGGATTTGTGCCCCACTTCTATCCCACTTACACACAACCAGGTCACGTCTGAGTGCCTACTCCACTCACCCAGCGGGCCACCCCTGTTTCTATGGCAGCCTGTTTTGTTGTGAGTTTGTTGAGGCCTTGCGGCTCATCGGCCAAAACTGTTGAAGTTCATCACTCCACTTGGATAAGGATAAAATGTGAGGTTTCTCTTGAGGCAATTCAGGAATCGGTACAAAATCCTGGCCGAATACAACTTTAAAAGGGGTCATTCCGGTACTGCTATGTACTGAATTATTGTACTCCACCTCTGCATGCGGCAAGAGGCCCAGGACTCTTCAACATCTTCATCAATGATTTGGATGAGGGAATAAATGGGGAACTCATCAAATTTGCAGATGACACCAAGCTGGCAGGAAGAGCCAACACTCCAGAAGACAGGCTTAAGATACAGAAGGATCTTGACAAACTTGAACATTGGGCACTATCTAACAAAATGAAATTCAATGGTGAAAAGAGTAAGGTTCTACATTTAGGCAACAAAAACGGAATGCACAGGTACAGTATAGGTGATACCTTGCTCAGTAGTAGTAACTGTGAGAGGGATCTTGGAGTCCTAGTGGTCAACCATTTAAATAGGAGCCAGCAGTATGCAGCAGCTGCCAAAAAAGCCAACACAGTTCTAGGCTGCATCAACAGAGGGATAGAATCAAGATCATGTGAAGTGTTAATACCACTTTATAATGCCTTGGTAAGGCCACACTTGGAATACTGCATTCAGTTCTGGTCGCCACGATGTAAAAAAGATGTGGAGACTCTAGAAAGAGTGCAGAGAAGAGCAACAAAGATGATTAGGGGACTGGAGACTAAAACATACGAAGAACGGTTGCAGGAACTGGGTATGTCTAGTTTAATGAAAAGAAGGACTAAGGGAGACATGAAAACAGTCTTCCAATATCTCAGGGGTTGCCACTTTATTGAATTTCTAGACTTAACTTTATTGAATTTCTAGACCGCCCCTCTCTCAAAAGAGACTCGGGACGGTGTACAGTCATATTAAAACAGCCGAACAGTAAACATACATGTTATAAGTATGGAATAAATAAATTAAACATAGACCACAAAGAAGAGAGAGTCAAACTATTCTCCAAGGCACCTGAGGGTAGAACAAGAAGCAATGGGTGGAAACTAATCAAGGAGAGAAGCAACTTAGAACTGAGGAGAAACTTCCTGAAAGTGAGAACAATTAATCAGTGGAACAGAAGTTGCCTCCAGAAGCTGTGAATGCCCCAACACTGGAAGTCTTTAAGAAGATGTTGGATAGCCATTTGTCTGAAATGGTATAGGGTTTCCTGCCTAGGCAGGGGGTTGGACTAGAAGACCTCCAAGGTCCCTTCCAACTCTACTATTGTATTGTATTGTAAGAGTTCAGCCCAATTATCCTGTTGATAATGGATAAAACACCGAAGGTACTGCTCCAGAACCGAGTTAGCCCATTTGCAAGCCCCATTAGTCTGCGGATGGTGGGTAGAACTTAGTCCCTGGGCGGAGCCCATCAATTTCAGGAACTCTTTCCAAAAGTGGGAGGTGAATTGGACACCCGCCCCCCCTGTCGGAAATAATGTGTTCAGACGGGGAGGACAATTATGGAAGTGGAAGAGCTTGCCTTCAGCGGTTGGAAAACACTGGAAGTTTTAAAGAAGAGATTGGAGAGCCATTTGTCTGAAATGGTATAGGGCGGGAATATCAAACTCACATCGTCATGGCATTGTCATGTGACGTATTGGGACTTCCCCCCCTTTCGCTAAACCGAGCGGGGCGGAGCCAGCACATGACGCATCCAGCCTTCAGGCCGTGTGTTTGACACCCCTGGTATAGGGTCTTCTCTTTGAGCAGGGGGTTAAACTAGAAGATCTCCAAGGTCCCTTCTAGCTCTATTCTGACTGAAATTGAAACTCTACAAGCTTTTTTGCCCACAGCTGTTAAGCATATCACTATTGGGTTTCCTGCTCGAGCTGGGGGTTGGACTAGAAGACCTCCAAGGTCCTTTCACACTCTATTATTCTAAAATTATGGGACCTGAACCAGAGGTGGGATTCAGCGTTTTTGGACTCATTCGCCCGAACCGGTAGCGGAAATCATGGGTGGGTGGCGCATCCCAGCTCTATGCCGTCCTATTTAGGCACGTTCTTGATGCCGGGCGCATGCATGTGTGTGTGTGTGTGTGTGTGTGTGTGTGTGTGTGTGTGTGTGTGTGTGGTATTTGTGCTGATAAATAAATAAAGGGAGACTAGTATAGATCTATTTCGAGCTAATTAGCTCTCATCAGCTAGCCATACCCTTACTGGGATTTGAACCTCGGCTGTATATATCTTAGGCAGGAGTCTTAGCCACTAAGCCACGGGCTCTCTTCCTTATCAGTTGAGCCAGGGAAATAGGTATGTATTTGTGTTACAACCCCTGGTATGCCTAAATATGGGAGGAAGGTCTAGAAAGAGGGAGTAGTGACCTTCCTCCCATATTTAGGCATACCAGGGGTTGTAACACACACACACACACACACACACACACGTGTGTGTGTGTGTGTGTGTGTGTGTGTGTGTTTCTACATGGTTCAAATCCAGGTTCAAATCCCAGTAAGGATATGGCTAGCTGATGAGAGCTAAATAGCTTGAAATAGATCTATACTAGTCTCCCTTTATTTATTTATCAGCACAAATACAACACACACGCACACACACACACACGTGTGTGTGTGTGTGTGTGTGTGCATATGCTATCTTAATCATTCCGAAGTCCTCAATTAGGACTTTGGCTGGGAGCCGAGTCAAATTTGCACGCCCGAGGCCATATTAGCCACAGAGAGAGAGCGTGACTCTATTCCCGGCAAGATAACAGGTATAGGTGGCACATGTGCATCCCACCGTATCTAATATGTTGCCGCTAAGAATGCAATTATGCGTTAAGCAGGAGGAAAGCCGCCAAAGTGACAGCTAGATCTTGTTCGGCCCGCCCTGGTGCGACGGCGTTCAGATTTCCCTCCTGATCAAGCTGAAGATTTAAATCTGGTGCTGTTCCCCTCGCACTCTTATCCGTCAAGGAAAGGGCAGAGCCCGCAGGGGTAGCCTTTGACCCTGCCAAGTTGCTCGGCTTTGCAAAAGAAAAAAGGAGAGAGAGAGAGAAAGAGAGAGAGAGAGAGAGAGAGGGAGGGAGGGAGGGAGGGAGGGAGGGAGGGAGGCTGCCTTGGGGAAAAAGAATTTGCAAAGCACGAAGACTGCAGAAATCAAGATACACACAGACACAGAGATATATTTCTGAAGCTGGGGAGTGTGCGATGCACGGGTTTGTGATTGGTATGCTTGGTGTATGTTCTCTGCAACTCACAGCCTAGGGAGCCTTTTGTCCTTTCCTTTGTGGACAATTGTTTTTTTAAAAAAATGTTTCCGCTTGGGAAACAGACAGGTGATAAATATCACAGGTTTGTTTTCAAGTTGGAAGTCGGTGCTTTCTCTGTCTCTCTCCCCCCTCCAATATTTACACCTGTCTTTCTCTCTCCTTCTTCTTCCTCCCCGTTTTCCGATCCTCTTTATTCTCTTCTGTTTTTTATATGACAATCATTTTAATGAAATTATTGGCATGCAGGTCTGTTTCCAGCTCTATTCAGCCTGTTTTCAAATTGGAAGTCAATGCTCTCTCTCTCTCTCTCTCTCTCTCTCTCTCTCTCTCTCTCTCTCTCTCTCTCTCTCTCTCTCTCCCACCTATATCTACATCTCCCTTCCTTCCTTCTTTCCTTCCTTCCTATCTTTCTTTCTTCCTCTTCCTCCTCCTCCCCCTGCCTCTTCCTCCCCCTTCTCCTTCTCCTCTGCCTCCTTCCCTTCTCCGCCTCTTCTCCTTCTCCTCCTCTTCTCCTCCTTCTTCTCCCCTCCTCCTCCTCCTTCTCTTTTTCCTTCTCCCTCTTCTCCCTTCTCCTCTTCTCCTTCTCCTTCCCCTTCTCCTGCCCTCCTCTTTCTTCTCCTTCTCCTTCTCTTTTTCCTTCTCCCCTTCTCCTTTTTCTCCTTCCCTCCTCCTCCTTTTCTCCTTCTCCTTTTCCTTCTTCTCCCCTCCTCCTCCTTCTCTTTTTCCTTCTCCCTCTTCTCCCTTCTCCTCTTCTCCTTCTCCTTCCCCTTCTCCTGCCCTCCTCTTTCTTCTCCTCTTTTTCCTTCTCCCCTTCTCTCCCCTTCTCCTTTTTCTCCTTCCCTCCTCCTCCTCCTTTTCTCCTTCTCCTTTTCCTTCTCCCCCTTCTCCTCCTCTTCTCCTTCTCCTTCTTCTCCCCTCCTCCTCCTCCTTCTCTTTTTCCTTCTCCCTCTTCTCCCTTCTCCTCTTCTCCTTCTCCTTCCCCTTCTCCTGCCCTCCTCTTTCTTCTCCTTCTCTTTTTCCTTCTCCCCTTCTCTCCCCTTCTCCTTTTTCTCCTTCCCTCCTCCATCTTCTCCTCCTCCTCCTCCTCCTCCTCCTCCTCCTCCTCCTCCTCTTTTTCTCCTTCTCCTCCCCCCTCTCCTCCCCCTTCTCCTCCTCTCCCCTCCTCCTTTCCCATTTTCAGATCCTCTTTATTCTCTTCTGTATTTTATACGACGATCATTTGAATTAAATTATTGGCATGCAGGTCTGTTTCCAGCTCTATTCAGGCAAAGGGAGGGGGGAGTGCCCAGACTTAAAAAAAAAAAAAAGAAATCTCCCAGGAAATAGTCCTCGATGGAGTTTTGCCCTCGCGTTCCTCCCAAAAATGGATTTTGAAAAAGTCAGAATGGGAATCGCAACAGTGCAGTCAAGGCGCTGCCCGATTTTTATGTGGGTCACGCTTGGCTCTCTTCATCCATTATAAATCAATTTTAGAATTACAATAATCCAAACTGAATTAATTTCAGGGGAAGGGGATTCCTGCGCACCCTGAAGCTTAAATGAAGCCAGGCAGCTGCTGATACATGGCGTGCTCATCCCAAACTGAACATAGAGGGTCCGGTTTCAGCATCAGGTAGGAAGAAAACTTGGCCTGGCTAAGTGCAACCATAGAGTTGTAGGGCTGGAAGGGACCTCGGAGGTCTTCTAGACGTTATTCCATTCCAGCCAAAAGTGTTCTTGACCTGGGCTTCCCCAGCAGCATGAAGCTGAGTCCTTGTCCCAATAAAACCCCTTTTATTTAATTTACAGTCAATTCTTCTTCAGCAAAGTCTTTCCTCTCCCTCAGTCTTTCAAGATCATTCACAATTTCCGACCTTTCTCAGGCTTGGAGAGCGGACAGGCCGATATCTTTCAGATGCAGCAATACTTGGCAAGAATGCAGGAATGAACTAATGGCCTCCTGCAAACTCCACTCCCCTGTTGCTCCCCTTTTATTCCCTCTGGGAGGGGCCATTCATCGTCCACCTCTGGCCTTACTCCCAAGTCGACCCCTGTTCTTTAGCTGTTCCCTTCGTCTGGCAACTCTGCGCATGCGCACACTGGGAACAGGCTCCAGCTATTCCTCTGCCTCACTGATGTCTGACTCCGAAGGCAGCTGATAACTGGCATACGGCCCTGCCTCCGACACAGAACCCTGTTCT
The DNA here is from genome assembly GCF_964273705.1 of Natrix helvetica. NCBI lineage: Eukaryota > Metazoa > Chordata > Lepidosauria > Squamata > Natricidae > Natrix > Natrix helvetica. Next base: position 174,309,543 of record NC_138549.1, read on the forward strand.
GAGCCTTCCCCAGACTCCAGCATGGGCTCATGTTCCTCCCCAATCTCCTCACTGTCTGAATCTGCTGCCAGCTCCGATGGCCTCTGGCAGGCCACAACAAAAAGGTTGTCCAATTTTTCTTGAAAACCTCCAGTGATGGAGCACTCACAATTCCCGAAGGCAAGCTGTTCCACCGATTAATCATTCTCACAGTCAGGAAATTCCTCCATAATTTCAGGTTGGAGTGCTCCTTCCCTCAGTCTTTTTCCTTCCTCCCTCCCTCCTTTTCCAACACTGGAAGTTTTTAAAGAAGACATTGGACAACCATTTGTGTGAACTGGTATATAAGGTTTCCTTACTGAGCAAGGGGTTGGATTGGAAGACCTCCAAGGCCCCTTTAAAATCTGTTATTCTGTCAGCCTGTCGTTCTGTTTCTTTCCCTACCTCCTTCCCTCCCTTCCTCCTCCCTCCCTTCCTCCTCCCTCCCTGCATTCCTTCCTCCCTCTTCCCTCCCTTCTTCCCTCCCTCCTCCCTCCCCTTTCTCCCCTGCCTCCCTCTCTCCCTTCTACCCTCCATCTCTCCCTCCTTCCTCCCTGCCTTCCTTCCTCCCTTCCTTCCTCCCTCTCTCCCTCCCTCCCTTCTCCCCTGCCTCCCTCCCCCTTCTACACTCCATCTCTCCCTCCTTCCTCCCTGCCTCCCTCCCTGCCTCCCTCTCTCCATCTCTCCCTCCCTCCCTTCTACCCTCCATCTCTCCCTCCTTCCTCCCTTCCTTCCTCCCTCCCTCCCCCTCCCTGCCTCTCTCCCTCCCTCCTCCCTCCCTCTCTCCTTCCTCCCTCCCTTCCTCCCTCCCTCCCTTCTCCCCTCTCTCCATCTCTCCCTTCTACCCTCCATCTCTCCCTCCTTCCTCCCTGCCTCCCACCCTCCCTCCCTTCCTCCCTCGCTCCCTCCCTCCCTTCTCCCCTGCCTCCCTCTCTCCCTCTCTCCCTTCTACCCTCCATCTCTCCCTCCTTCCTCCCTTCCTCCCTCCCTTCCTCCCTTCCTTCCTGCCTCCCTGCCTCCCTCCCTTCCTCCCTCTCTCCCTCTCTCCCTCCCTTCTCCCCTGCCTCCCTCCCTCCCTTCTACCCTCCATCTCTCCTTCCTTCCTCCCTCCCTTCCTCCCTCCCTTCCTCCCTCCCTCCCCCTCCCTGCCCCTCTCCCTCCCTCCTCCCTCCCTTCTCCCCTGCCTCCCTCCCTCCCTTCTACCCTCCATCTCTCCCTCCTCCCTCCCTGCCTCCCTCTCTCCTCCCTCCCTTCTCCCCTGCCTCCCTCCCTCCCTTCTCCCCTCCCTCTCTCCCTCCTGCCTCCCTGCCGCCCTCCCTCCCTTCTCCCCTGCCTCCCTCTCTCCCTCTCTCCCTCTCTCCCTTCTACCCTCCATCTCTCCCTCCTTCCTCCCTGCCTCCCTCCCTTCCTCCCTTCCTCCCTTCCTCCCTGCCTCCCTGCCTCCCTGCCTCCCTGCCTCCCTGCCTCCCTGCCTCCCTCCCTTCCTCCCTCTCTCCCTCTCTCCCTCCCTCCCTTCTCCCCTGCCTCCCTCCCTCCCTTCTACCCTCCATCTCTCCTTCCTTCCTTCCTCCCTTCCTTCCTCCCTCCCTCCCTTCCTCCCTCCCTCCCCCTCCCTGCCTCTCTCCCTCCCTCCTCCCTCCCGCTCTCCTTCCTCCCTCCCTTCTCCCCTCCCTCCCTCCCTCCCTTTCTCCCTCCTCCCTCCCTGCCTCCCTTCCTCCTCCCTCCCTCTCTTCTTCCTCCCTCCCTCCCTCCCTTCCTCCCTCCCTCCCTTCTCCCCTCCCTCCCTCCCTCTCTCCTTCCTCCCTCCCTCCCTTCTACCCTCCCTCCCTCCCTCCTGCCTCCTTGCCTCCCTCCCTTCCTTTGGCTGCTGCTTGTTTGTGACTAACCACTCCCATCTAAGGATTATTCTCACTCCTCCAGGTCACGGTTATTCCGAAGGTGCTTTTCCAAAAGGCAGCTGGACTTTCTTGGGTTTCTGACACCCCCCACCGACCCCCCTGAAAACACTTCACTGCTCATCCAAAGAGCTTCTCCAGCTCTTCAGAACTGGAACTCGCCTCTCCTACTGGATCTAACCGGATGGCATAGGAGAAGGAGTGACACAAGCTGGGGGTGAAGTCAAGCATCCCTACGTAGCCACAAGTGAGCTAAGTTCAACCTTCCCTGAATGCCGTTGGTCCTTATCTAACTCCTAGCAGGTTCCCACCATCATGTGAGAAGATAAGCATAAGCTATTTAGCAATAAATCAGTTGGATTGGACGTTCCCACGAGGACTTGGTCTTTCACAGCTGACAGATGGGTTGACAGCACTGGGGAGAGACATTCCCATAAGACAAACCAGCCCTGTGACAGAAAAACAGAGATGTCACAGGTGTTAAATGACCGGTGCCCACACCTGCCGTGCATTTTGCACCAGTTGCAGCTTCCAAAACTTCCTTTTAAGATCATTCCTATGAAGAACGGCTGCAGGATTTGGGTCTGGCTAGTCTAAAGAAAAGAAGAATAAGGGGATGACATGAGAGAATAGAATAGAAATAGAACAGAAATAGAATAGAAATAGAATAGAAATAGAATAGAAATAGAATAGAAATAGAATAGAAATAGAATAGAAATAGAATAGAAATAGAATAGAAATAGAATAGAAATAGAATAGAAATAGAATAGAAATAGAATAGAAATAGAATAGAAATAGAGTACAGTAAAGTAGAGTAGAATAAAACAGAACAGAACAAAAATGGAATAGAATAGAATAAAGAATAGAATAGAATAGAAATATAATAGAAATAGAATAGAATAGAGTAGAGTAGAACAGAATAGAACAGAACAGAACAGAAATAGAATAGAATAGAATAGAATAGAATAGAATAGAATAAAGAATAGAATAGAATAGAATGGAATGGAATGGAATTCTTTATTGGCCAAGTGTGATGGGAATCGGAATCCACAAGGAATTTGTCTTTGCTGCATATGCTCTCAGTGTGCATGAAGAAAAATAAAATAGAATACATTCATCAAGAATCATAAGATACAACACTTAGTGATAGTCATAGGTTACTAGTAAGCAATCAAATTATACTAGCAAATAAATAAAACAATATAAATTGTAAAGATACAAGCAACATGGTTATAGCCGTATGTGGGAAGTGATAGGTACTAGGAAGGAAGAGAAGAGTAATAGTGATACAGTCTTAGTAGGCAATATGACAATGTTGTGGGAATTATTCCCCAAAGCACCAGAGGGCAGGATAGGAAACAATGGATGGCAACTAATCAAAGAGAGAAGCAACCTGGAATTAAGGAGAAACTTCCCAACAGTGAGAAAAATTAACCAATGGAACAACTGGCCTCCAGAAATCCATCACTGGAGCTCTTTAAGAAGAAACAGTCATTTATCTGAAGTGGTACTATAGAACCTCTGGCATCCTATCCTATCCTATCCTATCCTACCCTACCCTACCCTACCCTACCCTACCCTAGCTATCTCATGCTATGTCATCCTATCCTATCCTATCCTATCCTATCCTATCCTATCCTACCCTACCCTACCCTACCCTACCCTACCTCATGTCATGTCATCCTACCCTACCCTACCCTACTCTATCTATCTCATGCCATGTCATCCTATCCTATCCTACCCTACCCTACCCTACCCTACCCTACCCTAGCTCATGTCATGTCATCCTATCCTACCCTACCCCACCCTACCCTACCCTACCCTATCTCATGTCATGTCATCCTACCCTACCCTACCCTACCCTATCTATCTCATGTCATGTCATCCTATCCTACCCTACCCTACCCTACCCTACCCTACCCTATCTATCTCATGCAATGTCATCCTATCCTATCCTATCCTATCCTATCCTATCGTATCCTATCCTATCCTATCCTATCCTATCCTTCCCTACCCTACCCTACCCTACCCTACCCTATCTATCTCATGCAATGTCATCCTATCCTATCCTATCCTATCCTATCCTATCCTACCCTACCCTACCCTACCCTACCCTACCTATCTCATGCAATGTCATCCTATCCTATCCTATCCTATCCTATCCCACCCTACCCTACCCGACCCTACCCTATCTATCTCATGCAATGTCATCCTATCCTATCCTATCCTACCCTACCCTACCCTACCCTACCCTACCCTACCCTATCTATCTCATGCCATGTCATCCTATCCGATCCAATCCTACCCTACCCTACCCTACCCTACCCTATCTCATGCCATGTCATCCTATCCTATCCTATCCTATCCTACCCTACCCTACCCTACCCTACCCTACCCTACCCTACCCTGCCCTATCTATCTCATGCAATGTCATCCTACCCTACCCTATCCTATCCTACCCTACCCTACCTATCCTATCTCATGCCATGTCATCCTATCATATCCTATCCTATTCATCCTATCTATCCTATCTCATGCCATGCCATGCCATCCTACGCTATGCTATCCTATCCTATCAACTTTCAATTCAGTGTTTATCCCTCAACCTTGGCAATTTTAAGATGCACATATCTCCATAAGCTTGAAAGACAAAACCTGTAGCTCCGATGACCGACCCAGATAGGATCCTGCAACTTTAAGATGCTGGCTGGGGAATTCTGGGAGTTGAAGTCCACGTGTCTTAAAGTTGCTACGGTTGAGAAATGCTGTTTTAAAATGCACTTTATTAAAACGATTTGAAGAAGAAAAATTTAAAAAAAGAACAAGAATTAATAATTGGAATAAGAAAAAAGAAATAGGAAAGGAAAGAAGGAAGGAAGGAAGGAAGGAAGAAAGAAAGGCAAAAGAGCAGAAAAAGAGAAAAGACAATAGAAATGGTAGCTTCCAATTTTTTTTTATAGCAGTTATACATATAATGCAAATTCATTCACCTCTTACTCCGTGGTTACAATGTGACTTTCATTTTTCTATAATCTATTTTTTCCCCTAATCATCAAAACCATATGACATAATTCCACTTTTTTTCCTCTGGTTTCACACAAAAAAAATCTTTATAAGGGGCTTTCAGTCCGCATTAAATATCTGGAATTATCTAAATGGACTTTTTCCCCCTGATCAGAGCTCTAAATTTGGTCGTCTCAGCAAATTCCACTGTTCCTGTCACCATTATCAGTAGTGTCAATTATTTCCCACTTTTACTCTCTCTGCACTTTGAATAACAGAGTTGGAAGGGACCTTGGAGGTCTTCTAGTCCAACCCCCTGCCTAGGCAGGAAACCCTATACCGTTTCAGACAAATGTTTAGAATAGAATAGAATAGAATAGAATAGCAGAGTTGGAAGGGATCTTGGAGGTCTTCTAGTCCAACCCCCTGCTTAGGCAGGAAACCCTATACCATTTCAGACAGATGGCTATCCAACATCCTCTTAAAGACTTCCAGTGTTGGGGCATTCACAACTTCTGGAGGCAACTTCTGTTCCACTGATTCATTGTTCTAACTGTCAGGAAGTTTCTCCTCAGTTCTAAGTTGCTTCTCTCCTTGATTAGTTTCCACCCATTGCTTCTTGTCCTGCCCTCAGATGCCTTGGAGAATAGCTTGGCTCCCTCTTCTTTGTGGCAGCCACTGAGATATTGGAAGACTGCTATCATGTCTCCCCTAGAATAGAATAGAATAGAATAGAATAGAACAGAATTGGAAGGGACCTTGGAGATCTTCTAGTCCAACCCCCTGCCTAGGCAGGAAACCCTATACCGTTTCAGACAAATGGCTATCCAACATCTTCTTAAAGACTTCCAGTGTTGGGGCATTCACAACTTCTGGAGGCAACTTCTGTTCCATTGATTCATTGTTCTCACTGTCAGGAAGTTTCTCCTCAGTTCTAAGTTGCTTCTCTCCTTGATTAGTTTCCCACCTATTAGCTCTTGTTCTACCCTCAGGTTCTTTGGAGAAATAGTGCAAATGGTCCTCGACTTATGACTGCCATTGAGCCCAGAATTTCTGTTGCTATAGAAGCTGGTTGGGTGACTTTGGCCCAATCACCAAAAGGTGATGAATTCTAGTCCTGCCGTAGGTTCAAAAGCTGGTTGAATGACTTTGGGCCAATCAAGAAGAGTTGGTGAATTCTAGTCCTGTGTTAGGTGTGAAAGCCAGCTGGGTGACTTTGGGTCAATCACTGGGTGACTGTGAGTGATTTGTAAAAGTAATAAAAGCAAGAAACAAACAAACAGACACATCCACGCACTGTGTAATGCCACGTGCACTCCTGTGTAATCCCAGACAATAGGCACTGTATATTAAGGAACCAAGCTAACTAAGCCAGTTGTAGGTGAACTAGTACAGCTGTTGAGACAGGGTTCACATCTGGAGCTGAACCACCCTGCACAGGAACAAACAGCAGCAGAGAGGTGGGGGTGGGGATGGGGTGTCAAGAGCCAAGAAACGAACTGAAAGGCTAAAAGCTCAGATAGGACACAAATGGAAACATCAGGACCTCGGAGAGCTCCTAAGATTCAGAGGCGTTATTTGGAGGAAACTTTATGGAAGCCTAATTTGTTAAAGTGCACCAGTGTTTCTCGACCTTGGCAATTCTAAGACAAGTGGATTTCAACTCCCAGAATTCCGGGAGAAGGAGAACAAGTCCTCCTCCGAGCCTTCCCCAGACTCCAGGACTGGCCCATGTCCTCCCCAACCTCCTCACTGTCCAAATCTGCGGCCAGGTCTGCTGGCGGGCCACAACAAGTTGCATGGGAATACTAACAAATCCACCAAACCACAGATGTGTATTTGTGTGTGTGAGTGTGAGAGCGCACACAGCACTCGACATTCCTCTCTGCATCTCCAATTTTGGCGATTGCATGTATACATACATACATACATACATACATACATACATACATACATGGTTGTATTTGTGCTGATAAATAAATAAAGGGAGACTAGTATAGATCTATTTCAAGCTATTTAACTCTCATTAGCTAGCCATACCCTTACTGGGATTCGAATTTGGGCATACCAGGGGTTGTAACACACACACACACACACATACATACATACATACATACATACACACATACATATCCAAATAGGTCAATTTTTCTACTTCCCCAAGTTGCTGTGATCCAAATGCGATTTCTCATCTATCTACCCATCTCATTTATCTGCCCATTAAAAGAATCTGTGGAGGAGGTCAAACGAAATCAATGCAGTTAGAAAGAACGGACGGGAGGAAAACTGTCCATTAGGAGCTAGTTATGAAGTCTATACAGGCCATTAAATGGAAGCACTTAATTGGAAACCGGGAGACTCCGAAGCTCCCAGTAGTGAACCAATGTGATTAAGATCTCCTGCGTTTTCATGGGGGGGGGGCATTCCCCCAAAATGTGACCTGAATATATTTTGTTCTACAATTCCCATTGCCCAATAGTTCACCTGGGGTGATGGGAGAAGTGAGTTTGGCCCCTGTTTAAGATCCCATGAATGGAGAGCCAGTTTGGTGTAATGGGGAAGATGACCACCTAGAAACCAGGAGACTGTGAGTTCTAGTTGTGCATTAGGCATGAAAGCTAACAAGGTGACTTAGGGCCAGTCACCAGGAGACAGTGAGTTCTATTCCTACTTTAGGCATGAAAGCTAGCAAGTTGACTTAGGGCCAGTCACCAGGAGACTGTGAGTTCTATTCCTACTTTAGGCATGAAAGCTAGCAAGTTGACTTAGGGCCAGTCACCAGGAGACAGTGAGTTCTAGTTCTGCCTTAGGCTTGAAAGCCGGTGAGGTGAGTTGGGGCCAGTCACCTGGACACAGTGAGTTCTAGTCCCACCTTAGGAATGAAAGCTGACTGGGTGACTTTGGGCCAATCACCAGGAGACTTTGAGTTCTAGTTGTGCCTTAGGCATGAAAGCTAGCAAGTTGACTTTGGGCCAATCACTGGGAGACAGTGAGTTCTAGTCCTGCCTTAGGCATGAAAGCTGGCTGGGTGACTTAGGGCCAATCACCAGGAGATAGTGAGTTCTAGTCCTGCCTTAGGCATGAAAGCTAGCAGGTTGACTTTGGGCCAATTACTGGGAGTCTGTGAGTTCTAGTCCTGCCTTAAGCATGAAAGCCAACTGGGTGACTTTGGGCCAGTCCCTCTCTCCCTGCCAACCCACCCTGCAGAGTTGTTGTTGGGGGGGGGGGAGGAAGAACGGATATGACGGATCTCCACCCTTCTGAGTTACTTATGAAAGTGGGACAAAAACCCTAATAAATAAACATGCAAAAGTGTGATTTCATGGATACGCAGAGGAAGGAACAACGCAAGCAGGAGGATAGGAGATATTTCTTCAAAAAAAAAAAAAACCTACGCAGGAGTCCCACCAGTCTTAAAATTAAACCACACAAATCACAGGGAGACATATTTCTGCACTCCTCTAGCTAAGCCGTTACGCAATCTTCAAATCGGTCACTGCAGGCAATTTTTACCTTTTAGCAGGCCGAAAGGAAATCCATTTGGCTGAATTTCTTTTTTAAAAAAAACCTCTTCGAATAGCAATTCCACACCGAATAGGCCAATAAAACAGGAAGACCACCAGCCTGCCTCTTAACCTAGTTTCGCTCGTGACCCAGATCCCAGATCAAAATGTTCAGTTCAGACATTTTAACTCAGATACCTTGGTGGAGGAGAGACCCCCTCCCCCAAAAGGTCAAAACGGCCCCCAGGACCAGCAGTGAGTTTCACATTTTGTTAGCACTGGTTTGCCGTGCACGCACCTTCCACACTAGAGGTGGGTTCCTACTGGTTCAGACCGGTTCGGTGACCCAGGCCTGCCACACCAATATTTATCAAAGGTGATAAATGGAAATGTACCAATATCTATTGGAATATAGAATGGGGGAAGAACAAGTGAAGGAAACTATGATAACTTGGCCCAAGAACTTTGGTGATAACATTGAAGATCTACAGGAGAGAAACAGAAGAAGAAAACTAGCCACTTCGCGTAAAGAAAACTTGTAGAAAGTGTTTTATAGGTGGCATCTTCCTCCCACGAGGTTAGCAAAAATGAATAAGAATCCATCTCCACCGTGTTGGAAATGTAACTTGGCTCTAGGATCTTTTCTTTTAAATCATATGTGGTGGTTACAGACAAAAGCCAAGGATTTTTGGTGTCAGATAAAGACATGGTGGGAAGAGAGGTTAGGCCAAAAGACAGATTTAAAACCAGAACTATTCCGATTAGGAATAATAAAAGAAAAATATAGTGAAGGAGAGGCATATTTAATGCTGCGTATGATAACCGCAGCAAGATTGGTTATATGTGCAAAATTGGAAAAAACAGAGACCCCCCCACCGAAGAAGAGGTAATAAATAAAATTTGGATCTGTGCAGAAATGGGCAGGCTGACCCTAGAAATCAAAAATAGAGATGGGAGAGAATATTATGAAACTTGGAACCAAATGTATCAATGATTGGAAATGAGGAAAAGGAGTCTGTCCGTCTGTCTGTCAGGGTCCCAAGTAAGACCCCCAACGAAAGAAGACTCCGAGGCTTGAGGTTCCTCAAATTTCCATTTTATTAGAGATGTCCTATTGGCACATCTGGGAAAACCCGCATCTGAAAGTCGTTGTGTTTAGTCACACGGTCCTTAAGTGAATCTGGCTTCCCCATTGACTTTGCTCATCAGAAGGTTGCAAAAGGGGACCTTGGGGGCGTGTGGGAGTGGGTGTGGGTGGGGGCTTCCCACAACCTCTATCGGTGGAACCCCGCCAAAGTTTCTGTTCTCTTTCCTTCCCGTTGTGCTGGAGCAATGACATTTTTTCTCTCCTTGCTGGGAGTAGAATTATGGCAAGCATTATAGCCACAGCTAATGAATGGGGTTAAGCACTCACGCTCTGCAAGACTAACTCGCTTAATGCCCACAGCCAATTTTGATTCGCTAATCCTGTGGCGTTTGCAGGTTGGTAATTGAAGGTATCGCTCATCCACACGGCTGTGTTGTCGGGCGACAAAATGCCACAAGTGAATAACAAGATTGGAGATACACCCACCCAGTACATCCTTTATTTCTCTTTTAACAGCCTGGCCCCCTTAAACAGTCACTGAACAGGACACCATGCTAAATGCAAGCCGAAGAATGTATCGGAAAGGTTGGCAGGGTAGCCCTCAACGTACGCCCATGGGTTCAAAGTTATGACGGGCTTGGGAAAAGCGACGTGTGAACTGTCCTTGAAGTTACGACCGTCGTTGCCACGTGATCGCAATTCCGGCAACTGGCAAGGCAACAAGCACCTTGCTTAGCAAGGCAAATTTTCATTGTGGTCCGAAGCTGAAAGACGAACTGAATAACAGAGTGGGAAGGGACCTTGGAGGTCTTCTAGTCCAACCCCCTGCTCGAGCAGGAGACCCTATACCAGTGATGGCGAACCTTTTTCGCCTCGGGTGCCAAAAGCACATATGTGCGCGCTATCACACGAACTTGAGTGCCCACCCACATAACTTAATGCCCCCCCTCACCTGTGTGGACCGCGCATTTTTGCGCAAGGCTTCCTCGCCATTCCCTGCTCTGGCTGCTTCCCCTTGGATAACACCCAGTGAGGGGAGAAGTTGCTCTGCCACTAACGGGCAGAGATTGGGGTGGGGGTGGGGGGATGCTCAAGTGTGCTCCTGTGTCAAAAAACCTTCCCTTATCATTCTCCTGTGTAAAGATTGGGCCCTTTTTACAATGGCAGGTGTGAGTCCAGTTGCTAAATTCTCCCCTTCTATTAAAGAGGATCCTGGGCACTACAGTCAATAGACATATGAGGAAGGGAGCTGCTGGCACAGGGGAAAGAAAAGCAGCAAGGAAATAAGGAAAAGCAGCTTTTTTCCCTCAAGGTGGCTGCTCTGTTCCCCCCCCCCCTCCCCCGTGCTAGCACAGAGGATCCTGCCTGGTCCTTGCAATCCAAAGGGAAATGAGGAAGAGACCAATCTGCATGAGGGAAAGAAAAGCATCAAGAAAAGAAGAAAAAGCAGCTTTTTCCCCTCAAGGTGGCTGCTCTGTTTCCCCCCCTCCCCTGTGCTAGCATAGAGGATCCTGCCTGGTCGCTGCAATCCAAAGGGAAACGATGAAGAGAGCTATCTGCATGAGGGAAAGACAAGCAACAAGGAAATAAGAAAAAGCAGCTTTTTTCCCTCAAGGTGGCTGCTCTGTTGCCCTTTTCTCCATTTCAGCACCACTCCATGGAGCCTGACCCACCCCCCATCGCCCAGGTCCTCGCTTCTCCAAAGCATTTCTTTGCCTATTTAATTTCCCCTCCGTAGCATTTTTCCATCGTGTTTCTTGCCGTTTTGGACAGGAAAACAAAGTTTGTGGGACTAAAAAAACTCCTTTCAATCAATCAATTCCAACTTTGGGAGATCTCTTCCCCCGCCCCAAGTTGTAATTGATTGAAGTTTTGTTTTAGTCCCACAAACCTTGTTTCTCTGCACACGATGGCAAGAAATGCGATGGAGCTGGAAATCAGGTAGGCAAAGAAATGTTTGGGAGAAGCGAGGACCTGGGCGATGGTGGGTGGGGCAACCTCAATGCCCTAGCACTGAAATAGAGAAAAGGGCAACAGAGCAGCCACGTTGAGTGGAAGAAGCCTCTTTCCTTGCCGCTTGTCTTCTCCCCCTCCCCCCTGCTGGCAACTCTCATTTCCCTGCGGATTCAAGCGATCGGGCAGGATCCTTTTTAGTAGCAGGGGAGGGAGGGGGGAACAGAGCAGCCAGCACGAGTGAAAGAAGCCTCTTGCCGCTTGTCTTCCCCCCCGTTCCGGCAGCTCTCTCCTCATTTCTGGTTTGCATTGGGCTGTTTTTCGCCCTTTGGAGGCTTCAGGGAATCCTCCGGAGATTTTAAAAAAAAACTATCGAAAAATCAGCTGGCCAGCGGGCGCATGCGCACTGGAGCTGACGGGGCAATGCCTCGCGTGCCCTCAGAAATGGCTCTGCGTGCCGCCTGTGGCACGCGTGCCATAGGTTCGCCATCACGGCCCTATACGATTTCAGACAAACCAGTGTATAGGTACTCCTCAACGTACAGTCACAATTGAGTCCAAAACCTCTGTGGCTAAGCGAGACAGCCGTTCAGTGAGTTTTGGCCCATTTTATGACCTTTCTTGCCACAGTGATTCAGTGAATCCCCCGCAGTTGTTAAGTGAGTCACACAGCTGTTAAATGAATCTGGCTTCCCCTTTGACTTTGCTTGCAAAAAAGAGGATTGCGTGACCCCTGCAGGTTGCTACAACCGTCATAAATACGAGTCGGTTGCCAAGGGTCTGAATTTTGGTCACGTAACCAACCGGATGTTGCAACAGTTGTAAGCGTGGAAAAATAAGTCCCTTTTTTCAGGGCCATTGTAACTTCGAACGGTCATTAAATGAACTGCTGTAAATCCTTGTTTCTTCTTCTTCCTTTAAACCTGAATTGTTTTTTTATCTACTAGCTCGATACCCGCGTTTTGCGACGAAACTATGCGACCGGGCTATGCAGGAGAAATTCGGCTCACAATCCATTGGCTCAGTGGCGGTCGGTGATTGAAACACATAAGGGAATATCGCTCCCGCCACCTTGAGTCCGGAAGGTGGAAGGCGTAGACATTTTAGTGAGGTACTGAGGTTTAATACCATAAGGAACCCCAGACCGCTCCTGAGTGAAGGAGTGGAGCATCTGCCAGTTGAACCGAAGTAACAGAATGTGAGGCAACTGGCAGTTGGAACAGGGCTCTTTTCAGTTGGGGAGGGGGAGTAGAACTCCTTAACATCAGAGCGTGTGAATTACTGAATAAGAAATACTGATGATCTGATGGTCATTTCAAATAATCCTTTCTTAGCAAGCACCTAGAAGCCAAGAGGAACATAGGTGCCAAATTTCAAGTTTGTAAGCTTTACGGTTCTGGAAATTTCATGATGAGTGAGTGGTATTTAACACACACATATATATATATATCACAGAAGACCATGCAGGCAGAAAACCATATTTTTATTTTTAATGTTGCCTTTTTATATTTGTGTTGTATTTGTACTGATAAATAAATAAAGGGAGACTAGTATAGATCTATTTCGAGCTAATTAGCTCTCATCAGCTAGCCATACCCTTAGTGGGATTTGAACCTGGGCTGTATTATCTATTAATATAATAAGACTCCTGCCTAATATATAATACAGCCCAGGTTCAAATCCCAGTAAGGGTATGGCTAGCTGATGAGAGCTAATTAGCTCGAAATAGATCTATACTAGTCTCCCTTTATTTATTTATCAGTACAAATACAACACACACACACACAGACAGACAGACAGACAGACAGACAGACAGACAGATAGATAGATAGATAGATGATAGAGAGAGAGAGAGAGATTTGGAGGCTACCAAACATTAGCCACCCAATAAATAAAGTCCATTCCAAAGATAATTGAATCGCAATCACCAGTCCAGGTTGCCGAAGGCTTGCCTCTTATATTCCCGTGTCTATAATTGATAATATTTCCTCCCCTGTTTTAAAAGCTAAGATGTTTGTTTCTTCTTCGGCAAAGATAAGCTTAGAAAAACACTCTTGTCTTACAATCTATTATCTGCAATTGAAAATGCTTGCCGCACCAGCTGGCTGGCACACTCCGCAACATTTTTTAATGTTCAATGTGTTATAAAACAAGATGTAAAGTCTCTGCCGAAGAGGAACGCAGCTACGGGCCTGTGAATATACAAACTCCTTGACATACGACCACAACGGGGAATAGGCATTTCTGTGGCTAAGCGAGGCTTTCGCTAAGGGAGACGCACCCAATATTACACGCTTTATAGATTGACAGAGTTGGAAGGGACCTTGTAGGTCATCTAGTCCACCCCCCTGCCCAAGCAGGAGACCCTACACCATTTCTGGCAGATGGCAGTCCAGTCTCTTCTTGAAAGCCTCCAGGGAGGAAACTCCCACAACTTCTGAAGAACAGAATAATAACAGGATAACAAGGGTTGGAAGGGAGCTTAAAGGTCATCTAGTCCAACCACCCACCCAAGAAAGAGACCCTACACCCTCTCTTCTTGAAAGCCTCCAGTGATGAAGCTCCCACAACTTCTGGAGGCAAGCTGTTCCACTGGTTAACTGTCCTCACTCTTAGGAAGTTTCTCCTTAGTTCTAGGTTACTTCTCTCCTTGATTAATTTCCACCCATTGCTTCTTGTTCTACCCTCAGGTGCCTTGGAGAATAGTTTGACTCCCTCTTTTTTGTGGCAACTCCTGAGATACTCGAAGACTGCTATCATGTCTCCCCTGGTCCTTCTTTTCATTAAACTAGACATACCCAGTTCCGAATAACAGAATAATAACACAATAACAAGAGTTGGAAGGGACCTTGTAGGTCATCTAGTCCAACCTCCCCACCCAAGCAAGAGACCCTACACCCTCTCTTCTTGAAAGCATCCAGTGATGAAGCTCCCATAACTTCTGAAGGCAACTTCTGTTCCGTTGTTTGATTGTCCTCACTGTCACAAAATTTCTTCTTATTTCCAGGTTGAATTTTTCCTTGTTCAGTTTCCATTCATTGTTCCTTATCTCCCCTTCAGGTGCTTTGGAGAATAGATTGACCCCTTCCTCTCCGTAACAGCCCCTCAAATATTGGAAGATGCTCTCTTATCTCCCCTGGTCCTTCTCTTCACTAAACTAGCCAGGCCCAGTTCTTGCAACCGTCCATTGTATGTTTGAGCCTCCAGTCCCCTCATCATCCTGGTTGCTCTTCTCTGCACTCTTTCTAGAGTCTCAACATCTTTTTTATAGTGTGGTGACCAAAACTGGATGCAGGATTCTAGGTGTGGCCTTACTAAGGCTTTACAGAGTGGTATTAGTACCTCCCTTGATCTTGATTGTATCCCTCTATTAATGCAACTGAGGATTGCATTGGCTTTTTTGGCTGCTGACACACACGGCTGGCTCCTATTTAGCTGGTTGTCCACCAAGACTCCAAGATCCCTCTCTCAGTCGCTGCTATGAAGCCTGGTTTCACCCAGATCGATATGTGCATTTTTGATTTTTTCTTGACTTCAGAAATCGTGGGCGCTCCATCCCTGGAGGCTTTTAAGAAGAGGCAGCCAGACAATCACTGACCTTGAAATGGTATAGGTTCTCCTGCTGCTTGAGCAGTGGGCTGGACTAGAAGACCTCCAAGGGCCCTTCCCTCTCCATTCTATTCCTTGCCCCAGTGGTGGAGGGAAACCCTGCAGCTGTTCAGTTGCTAATCCGGTTGGAAAGTGAATTACGCTCTCCTCGTTGACTTCGCTCGTCGTAAGGTCCCAGAAGTGGATCACAGCCAGAAGTAGCGTTCAGCTGGTTTGGAACAGTTTGCACCAACCAGTAGCGCCAACAATCAGCTGGCCCTGTCCACGCGCCCCTGCTGTAGCCTGTCCTTGATCTCCTGCTTTCTAGCTCCTCTCAATCGCGCGGCACAGCTGATCCCCTCCCCCCTTGCTGTTGCTGGCTTGGAAGGTAAGCAGCTGAGCTTCTAAATGCTCCATTTTCAGCACTGTGCACAAGCACTTTAGGCGCATAGTCATCTGTTGTGGGCCAGCAGGAGCCGTTGGAGCTGCAACCAGACTCCCACAGTCAAGGGCCTTATGAATCGGCTCTGGGAGATGTGGAGGACCCTGGACAGGGTTCTGACTCCGAGCAGGGATCAGAGAGGCTGGTTGGCCACCAGGAGGTGTCTGAGGCATGGAGCAGCGGTGAAAGCCAAAGGGAGTGTGCTCCTGACGTCATGCCTTGGAGCAGTGGGGAGGAGACAAGGGAGTTGGTCCTGGACGCCTGGCAACAGAGGGCTGATAGACGTAGAGAACAACTGCGCAGATACAGAAGATAATTGGCCCCAGGTGGTTGTAATTAGGCTCCTCTCAAGATAGTATTTAAGGAGGGACTTTCCTGGAGGCTGGTTGCAGAGTTCAACTTATTTACCAATGCTGGAGAAGCTGTCGTGCCTGTGTCTTATCTTGGAAGTCTGGATTGCTGCCAAGGTCTAGTCAGTGTGTTAATGTACTGTGAATAAATCGTCTGGCAGTATTCTTGTCTTGGAGTGTGTTGATATACGAAGGGGGGGGTGTCAGATCATTCATCAAACCAGTTGTTCAACCGACGGCATCCCACGACCGATCACATGACGCCGGGACATTACAGCCGTTGTAGATATAGGTAGTCCTTGACTTACGACCTCAATTGTACCCCAAAGTGTCTGTTGCTAAGCGGGACGGTCGTTCAGTAAGTTTTGCCCCATTTTCCTGCCCTTTCTCGCCACGAATTCACTTGCAGCGCATCACTGCAGTTGATAAGTTAGTAACCAAGTTGTTCAGTGAATCTAGCTTCCCCATTGACTTGGCTTGCCAGAAGGGTTGCGGTGACCCTGGGACACTGTGACCGTCATAAATATGAGTCAGCCACCCGCCTTCTGAGTTTCGATCACGCAACCATGAGGCACGTTGCAACGGTGCGAAAAACCGTGATGAGATATGTTTTTCAGTGGAGCTGTAGCTTCGGTCGCTAAATGAACTGTTGTAAATCAGGGACTACCTCTACATGCCAGTTATCAAGTGCCTAAACTTAGATCCTGCGACTGTGGGGGATGTGGCGATCGTTGTACGAGTGAGGACTGGTCGTAAGTTCACTTTGCTCAGTGTTGTAACTTCAAACGGTGGCTAAATGACACTTGTTAAGTCTAGGATTCCCTGTAGTTTATGGAGGTGGTTGGACTACAACATCCATCATCCCTGGTGAAAGCTCTTCAAGACAGAAACGGACTCCGAGAACAATATTTCAAACGTTTGTCACCAAATTGTCATTTTTTTTAATGAGAGACAAAATCCTATTAACTGCACTTAATTGATTTTCTTGGCAAGGCAATGAAATTCTGGTTTTGTTTTTTTAAAACCAGGGTCTTTCTAGAGCAGGGGGGGGTCAAACTCGGTTTCATTGAGTCAGGGTTGGGTTTGACTTTGGGGGGGGGGCAGGAGGGGGTCAACGTCATTCCTGTCCATGTCCATTGTGGTGGCCAGGTGGTAAGGCAGGACTTCCCTCAGACCCTCCCTCCCTCTCCTGATCTTCCTTCCTTCTCTTTTCCTTTCCTTCCTTCCTTCTTTCCTTCTTTCCTTCTTTCCTTCCTTCCTTCCTTCCTTCCTTCCTCCCTCCCTAATTGTTTCTCTTTCCTTCTCTTTCTTTCTTTTTCCTCCCATCTCTACTCATCTCTCCTTCCTTTCTTCCTCCTTCCTTCCTTCCTTCCTTTCTTTCCTCCCATCTCTACTTATCTCTCCTTTCTTTCTTCCTCCTTCCTTCCTTTCCTTCCTTCCTTTCTCTTTCTTTCTTTCCATCAATCTCTCCTTCCTTTCTTCTTCCTTCCTTCCTTTCTCTTTCCTCCCATCTCTACTTATCTCTCCTTTCTTTCTTCTTCCTTCCTTTCCTTCCTTCCTTTCTCTTTCTTTCCTCCCATCTCTACTTATCTCTCCTTTCTTTCTTCCTCCTTCCTTCCTTTCCTTCCTTCCTTTCTCTTTCTTTCTTTCCATCAATCTCTCCTTCCTTTCTTCTTCCTTCCTTCCTTTCTCTTTCTTTCCTCCCATCTCTACTTATCTCTACCCTCCCTCCCTCCTTCCTTCTATCCTACCTTTCTTTTCCTTCCTTCCTTCCTTCCTTCCTTCCTTCCTTCCTTCCTTCCTTCCTTCCTTCCTTCCTGCCTGCCTGCCTGCCTGCCTGCCTGCCTGCCTGCCTGCCTTCCTTCCTTCCTTCCTTCCTTCCTTCCTTCCTTCCTTCCTTCCTTCCTTCCTTCCTTCCTTCCCTACCCTTCCCTTCCCTTTCCTTTCCTTTCCTCTCCTCCCATCTCTATTCATCTCTACCCCCCTCCTCTCCCTCCCTCCCTCCCTCCCTCCCTCCTTCCTTCCTTCCCTCCCTCCTCCTTCCCTAATTGTTTACGGGGACTCTGCTCTGCCTCAGGTTCTCCTCTTTGTTCCCCCCTTTCCGTGTTCACGTTGCTATAGGAACCGATACCATTACAAAATTATGCTTGAACCTGGCAGAAGAAATGGATCTGTCAGAAGCAATTATTGAAAAGAGCAAGTTGTTTATGTCTCCCTTCCTCCTTCCTTTCTTCCTCTCCTCCTTCCTGGCTAATGCAACATTTGGCTGCCACGCAGGAAGGCATTTGGAGGGGCTGAAGGAAGAGGAAGGAGACAGGTGGGGCACACAGAAGCCGAGGCACGAAATGTGGGTTCTTTGTCCTTGGAGGAATTTAAAGCATAAAAAGCAAAAAGCAATAAAACCCCAAATCCAGCAACCACATACAGCATTTCGCTCCTGTTTACTTTTCCGGACTAGAAAGAGGGAAAATACGTTTGGGGCTACAGATCTTTTATTTCGTTTTATTCTTTTATTCGTCAGACGCCTTGGGGATTGGAATTCAGACAATCGAAACTTTCCAGAGTTTCTCCGAGTGTCAAACGTTTTTTTTGTGATCAAGAGTTTCTACTCCTTGGTGTTCAATGGGTCACCCCAAACTCCAGATTCTATAGAGGCCTCGCACTTACAACCACTCGTTTAATGACCTGTTACAACAGCGGTGGGAAAAAAGGACTTCTAACCAGTCCTCACACTTACAACCAGTCATTCGGTGACCATTCAAAGTTACAACAGCAGTGAAGAAATGACTCGCAATTGGTCCTTGCACCTACGACCTATTCGCTTAGTGACAAACGTTTGAAGTTACAACAGCACTGAAAAAATGATTTCCCACTGGTCCTCACACTTACAACCATTCGTTTAGTGACCGTTCAAAGTTACAAAAGCACTGAAAAAATGACTTAAAACTGGTCCTCGCACTTACAACCATTCATTTAGTGATTGTTCAAAGTTTTATAACAGCACTGAAGAAATGACGCATAATTGGTCCTCGCACTTACAACCAGTGCAGCCTCTCCAGGGTCATTTGATCAAAACCTGGATGGCAACTGGCAGATGTTGGTTTATGATGGTTGTATTTGTCCCTGAGTCACGGGATTGCAATTTACAACTTGGATGGAAGGCTGAGTCGACCCTGAGCTGGTGAGGATCGAACTGCTGGCAGTGGGTAGAGTTTGTGTGCAATACTGCATTCGAATTACTGCGCCATGACAGCTCTAGTAATATGGCCGTTAAGTGAATCTGGTTTCCCCATCGGTCCAAAAGGGGATCCCGTGACCCCTGGGACACTGCGACCGTCATAAATACGAGTCAGTTCCCAAGCATCCGAATTGTGATCATGTGAGCCTGGGGATGCTGCAATGATCGTATATGTGAATAGCGCTCATAAGTCACTTTTTCCTCCGTGCCATTGTAACTCAGAACAGTTACTAAGTGAACCGTTGTAAGTTGAGGTGATCTGTAGTTTCCGTCCGTTGCTTCTTGTTGTGGCATTGGGTGTTTTGGAGAGTAGCTTGACTCCCTCTTCTTTGGGGCCGCCCCTCAAATATTGGAAGACTGCTCTCATGGTCCTTGTCTGATCTTGAAATATATTGATATTAGATTAACAGAGTTGGAAGGGTCCTTGTAGGTCATCTAGTCCAACCCCCTGCCCAAGCAGGAGACCCTACACCATTTCTGACAGATGGCAGCCCAGTCTCTTCTTGAAAGCCTCCAGGGATGAAGCTCCCACAACATCTGAAGGAAACTTCTGTTCCATGGGTGGATTGTTCTCACGCTCAGAAAATTCCTCCTTATTTCCAGGTTGAATCTCTCCTAGTTCAGTTTCCATCTATTACTTTTTGACCTGCCATTGTGTGCTTTGGAGAATAGCTCGGCCCCCTCCTCTCGGTGGCAGCCCCTCAAATATTGGAAGATTTCTATCCTGTCTCCCCTGGTCCTTCTCTTCCCTAGACTAGCCCGGCTCAGTCCTTGTAACTGTTCATTGTATGTTTTAGTCTCCAGGCCTGCTCTGATCATCTTAGATAGATTCAGATTAACAGAGTTGGAAGGGACCTTGTAGGTCATCTAGTCCAACCCTCTACCCAAGCAGGAGACCCTACACCTTTTCTGACAGATAGCAGTCCAATCTCTTCTTGAAAACCTCCAGGGACGAAGCTCCCACAACTTCCGAAGGCAACTTCTGTTCCATCAGTTGATGGCTCTCACTATGAGAAAATTCCTCCTTATTTCCAGGTTGAATTTCTCAGTTCCCATCCATTATTCCCTTTGGTCTTCAGGGACTTTGGAGAATAGCTTGACCTATCTGTGCTGGCACCCTCAAATATTGGAAGACTTCTATCCTGTCTCTCCTGTTCCTTCTCTTCACTAGACTAGCCAGACCCAGTTCCTGCAACTGTTCTTCAGACAGATGGATGGATGGATGGAAGGAAGGATGGATGGATGGATGGACAGACAGACATGGATGGATGGATGGATGGATGGTTGGTGATAGATAGATAGATAGATAGATAGATAGATAGATAGATAGATAGATAGATAGATAAACAGAGTTGGAAGGGACCTTGTAGGTTATCTAGACCAACCCCCCCCGCCGAAGCAGGAAACCCTACACCATTTCTGACAGGTGGCAGTCCAGTCTCTTCTTGAAAGCCTCCAGTGATGAAGCTCCCACAACTTCTAAAGGAAACTTCTATTCCATTAGTTGATGGTTCTCACTGTCTGAAACTTTCTCCTTATTTCTAGGTTGAATCTCTCCTTGTTTGGTTTCCATCCATTATTCCTCATCTGGCCTTCAGGGACTTTGGAGAATAGCTTGACCCTCCTCCTCCTCTCTGTGGCAGCCCCTCAAATATTGGAAGACTGCTATTCTGTCTCCCCTGGTCCTTTCTCTTCGCATGAGAAATGTTTTTTGCTTTCTTTGTCTGAAGTTCTAACTCAATAACTTGAGTTATTCCCCGTTTAGAAGTGAACAGGAATCAATCCCCAGGTAAGCGCAAGAAGACTCAATTATGCGCCTGCATAGTTGCGCTAGGAGACATGCTCCTCCTTATGGTTTGTGTTTGTATGCATGTTTATAAATGAGCTGATTTTATACACAACAGGCTTTCCTCCGAAGCAGAGAAACACTCTTTATATAATCTCTGCTTTGCTCCATTGTATTCCCACCAGTTGCGACGAGATGTTGATCGGTGATGGGGAAACCTCCTGCCAACACAGATTTAAAATAAGCCATGAATTATGATCTGTGGAGATTCTCCGTCATGCAGGTCACGGTTGTCCCAAAGGTGCTTTTTTCAAGAGGCAACTGGACTTTCTGATTTTTTCTTTAAAGACGTTTCGCTTTTCATCCAAGAAGCTTCTTCAGCTCTGACTGGATGGTGGGGAATAGGAGGATTTATACGCCTTGCAGACAGCTGGTCATTTGCATCCTTTTAGAGGGTCATTGAGGCCACCTGGATGTCTGTAAGGGGTATAAATCCTACCATTTCCCACCATCCAATCAGAGCTGAAGAGGCTTCTTGGTTGAGAAGCGAAACATCTTCGAAGAACAAACAAGAAAGTCCAGTTGCCTCTTGAAAAAAAAACACCTTGGAAGGACTTATACGCCTTGCAGACAGCTGGTCATTTGCATCCTTTTAGAGAGCCGTTGAGGCCACTTGGAGGTTTCTCTGTGTCCTCAGGGTCACCTGAGTGGTGCAGATAAGCATGGAGTCTTTCAGCAGCTGCAAGAAGGCTCCACACCCATTTGCACCCCTCAGGTGACCCTGAGGACACAGGTAAACCTCCAAGTGGCCTCAATGACCCTCTAAAAGGATGCAAATGACCAGCTGTCTGCAAGGAGTATAAATCCTTCCAAGGTGTTTTTTTTTCTAACTCAATTTGCATCCTTTTAGAGGGTCATTGAGGCCACCTGGATGTCTGTAAGGGGTATAAATCCTTCCCTTCCCCACCATCCAGTCAGAGCTGAAGAAGCTTCTGGGATGAGAAGTGAAACATTTTCACAGAAAAAACCAGAAAGTCCGATTGCCTCTTGAAAAAAAAGCACCTTTGGGACAAGCAGTGAATTATGCACTTCATTACGATTTTTCTGGATCAAGTCCTCACCTTACAACCGTTTGCTTTGTGACTGTTCACACTTACAACTGCTGTTGCATCCCCCTGGTCACCTGATCAATATTCAGAGGCTTAGCAACTGGCATGTACTTATGACGGTTGCCTTGTCCCGGGTCATGTGATCACATTTTACGACCTTCCGACAAGCAAAATCAACGGGGAAGCCAGAGTAGCTTAATAACCATATTTCTAATTGAACAACTGCGGCGATTCACTTAACACAGGGGTGTCCAAACTTGGGAATGGTGCAGGAGGCCAAGTAGGCCATGCCCCATGGCCCCGCCCTCCAGCAGAGAACTGGTTGCTAAATTTTTTCAATCTCGCCCATGCCCATTTGGGTCTAAAAGCCTCTTTTTTAAGTCACTTATTGGAGTTGATATCTCTCCAAATCCAGTGCAATTAAGCAGCTTACATAGCGTAACTTTTCTCCATTAAGAAGGTTAAAACAATAAATCACCAGGAGCAAAATAAACAATTGCAATCCCCTCTTTCTGTTTTCATATTATCTTCCTTAATTGAATGCATTATTGCACGTTATTATTATCCTGACTACGGACATGACATTTTCCCCAATGTACTTTATTTTTGAAGAGTGACGCTTTTGACAAATAGGAAGAGATCGCCCAATTTTTTTTGGGGGGGGGAGGGAAGGGGAGGGAAATGACAGAGGTGCAAAATGATCATTTGTGATCTGGCCGTTCCTAGGGGGATGGGCTGCCGCTGGGGATTTTGCAGCTGCAAACCTTTCAGAAGAAAAGACAGTTTGCGATCTTTCAGGAATTTCAGTGCTCCCCGGACCAAACCAGTGGGGATACCCCCCAGGAAACTCAAAAAATGTGAAGCTGACTGCCATAATTGAAGATTTACTCCTTGATTTTGTTTGTAGAAAAGTACAGCAGAGAAGAGGAACCAAGATGCTTAGGGGACGGAGGCTAAAAATATGAAGAACGGTTGCAGGAATTGGATATGTCTGGTTTAATGGAAAGAAGGACTGGGGTGACGATATGATAGCATCTTCCAATATTTGAGAGGCTGCCCCAAAGAAGAGGGAGTCAACCTGTTCCCTAAAGCAGCTGAAGGCGGGACAAGAAGCAATGGATGGAAAGAAACTGTTGGGGATGTAACCCTAGGCTTGGCTTGGCAATGTGTATAAGCTATGATTACTTTACTGTTACTTTAAATGATTCAGAGATGTAATTGGCTTGTTACCTCAAGCAGCTATAAGAGGGAGCCAGAATGGCTGTTAGCCCTCTGTTTTGTTAGACGCTGGTCGGTGTGTTTTGAGGTACTGTGGTTTGCTACTGCTTAGCTATACTTTGTGTGTTAGACTGACTATTTAATAATAATAATAATAATAATTTTATTTGATTAGCCGCAACCCTGTCCCGAAGGACTCGGGGCGGCGTACAATCAAGCAGATAAAAAAAATACACATAAGACAAACATATATACAAAAAACAGAGACATATACATATGTGCATGGAGGAGGATGGACTTAAGTGAAAGACAGTTAAAAAACACAATTTAAAATCCCCTAATAAAATTACCAAATTAAAAAACCCATCAGGAGCGTTACTAAGTTATGGTCGAGCCAGGCCAGCTATTTGGAAAAGGTGGGTCTTGAGCTTGACACGGAAGGAGCGGAGGTCAGTAGTAGTCCTAATATCCGGGGGGAGGTCATTCCACAGGGCTGGGCCCGCCACAGAGAAGGCTCTGCTCCTAGGCGCAATTCAGTATTTGATAACTGAATTGCTGAACCGTGTATGACTTGGACTGTTAACCGGACTCTGAATACCTCTGTATTTCTACATAGTAAACTACTATATTTTCATACTATTCAGTGTCTCTGTATGCTGGTTTGTGCATGTTATTCCATATCACTCTCATTACACTTCTCTGCATACTTGCTCTTCTAACGGGGAGCTTAATTACTTAGCAGAAACCAAGGAGAGAAGCAACCTGGAATTAAGGAGAAACTTCCTAATCGTGAGGACAATTAAACCATGGAAACGTTTGCCACCAGAAATCATGGGCCCTCCATCACTGGAGGTTTTTAAGAAGAGACTGGACAGGGTCCTATTTTCTTTTTACCTACAAAATATGGTTTGGGCTTTATTATGAGGGGAGGGTTTTTGTTTTGGGGTAGCCGGGCGGCTGTTCTCTTGCGAGCGGGCTCCCAAAGAGCATCAGGGACGAATGGCTGTGTTGCGCTGTCGCAGCAATGCAATACAACAGCCATGAAGTGACCACGCTCACGAGCAGCCACCCGGCAAATCCCCTTTGCAGCCGGGCACAGCGCCATTCAATGACCTAGGAGTAATGCCAAGCCGCGAGAGCGCCTGTTCGTCGCCACCTGGCTCCCGTTGCTTGGCGCCTTCCAAATGCCAGTAAATGATGCTCTGCACGGCTGGAGAGGGGGGTTGTGCGAGTGGCTGTTCCGCTCTCACTCACCCGCCTCCCAGCCTCACGATGCATGGCCCAGTTCTCATTACGAAGCCAGGGCACCTCCGCCACCGCCGCCGCCATCCCAGCCTGGCTTTTTCCATGGCTTCCAACCCGAGTCTTTTGGCAGTGGCCGCTCTGGGCGCACACTTTATGGTTGTCAGCGGCGGCGGTGGCGGAGGTGCCCTTTGCCCTCCCCCCAGGTTCCTGCGGCTTGGCACCTTTGGGATACTGCTAGGTTGGGGAGTGGCCAGAGGTGGGGGGTTGTCCAGGGGGCTTATATGCAGGGGGGGGGGCTTATATTTTTTCCCACCAGAAAAATGTGGCATGGCTGTATTATGAGGACACGTCGTATTTTCAGGGAAATATTGTAAAATTGAGATTGTCTTGGCAACGTTTCAGAGAGGTCTCACTCGCCATCTTCAGGATATATATGCCCAAATATGGGAGGGAACACACTGCTTCCCTTTTCTGTCTTTTGGCTCATTCCAGGAGACCATGTAGGTAGAAAACCATATTTTAATGTTGCCTTTGTTACATTTGTGTTGTGTTTGTGCTGATAAATAAATATTTTTGCATTTTTGCTGATAAATAAATGGAGACTAGTATAGAACTATTTCCAGCTATTTAGCTCTCATTAGCTAACCATACCCTTACTGGGACTCAAATTTGGCCTGTTTTTACATGTTGAGCAGTTATATTAGCCTCTAAGCCGCAAGCTCTCCTCCCGTTATCAGCTGAGCCAGGGGAACAATTAAGTGTTTTTGTCAAAGCACTCAAATATTGAAAATTGAATATCGAATTCCAGCAAGGGTATGACTAGCTGATGAGAGCTAAATGGCTTGAAATCGATCTATACTAGTCTTCCTTCATTTATTTATCAGCAAAAATGCAACACAAAATGGTTTTTCTGCCTGAAAGGCTCCTGGAGTAGGGCTGAAAGGCAAAAGGGAAGCAGTATGCTCCCTCCCATATTTGGGCATATCAGGTGCTTTGACAAAAAAACTATATATGTACGTACATATGTAGGTGGGTGAGTGGATGATATAGATAGATAGATAGATAGATAGATAGATAGACAGATAGACAGATATAGATGATATACATATAGAGATATAGATATAGATAGATAGAAAGACAGACACAGATACACACACATCATATTTATCTATCATCTATCATCTCTATCCCCCCCTCTCTCCCATCAATCCATCCATCCATCAATCCATCCATCCATCTATCTATCTTATCATCTACCCACCCACCCACCCATCCATCCATCTATCTACCTATCTATCCATTTATCTATTTATCTATCTATCTTATCATCCACCCACCCACCCACCCACCCACCAATCCATCCATCTATCCATCCATCTATCTATCCATCTATTTATCTATCTATCTATCTATCTATCTATCTATCTATCTATCTATCTATCTATCTATCTATCATCGATCTATCCATCTATTTATATAACTATCTATCTTATCATCCATCCATCCATCCATCCATCCATCCATCCACCCACCCACCCACCCAAACACCCACCCACAAACCCACCCACCCATCCATTTGCCTAAATGTTTGCCTAAACATCTGCCATGGCTGGCTTAGATTTAATTAATCGTCTTAAATTGAAGTCAGTGGGTGAGTTCACACCACTTATTTAACCTAGTCAATCAAAGACACAAAGTCTGACTGCCATGATGTTAGCTAAGGGTGTGAAGGCTTGACCTGTTTCCCCCCCCCCCTTTTCCAATGCCAACAATCACAGAGTCCACACATGGCTCAAAGAAGAGAAGGGAATTGTGTGTGCCCCATCACGGAAGGTTTTTAGAAAGGGAGAGACATTTATCCAGAATGGTATAGAACAGCGATGGCTAACTTTTATTTTTATTTTCATTTTCATATACATATCCACAAGTATATCTTTACATCTTAAGAAACACAATGATGTATTATCCAATCTTATATCAATTCTTCTCACCATCTACCTACCATAACTCTCATTTGCTCTTCTGCTTTCCAGACATCATATTATACCCTGTTCCAGAACAGCACTGCCTTCGCTCTCTCTCTCTTCCTCCCTACCGTTCCCTCTGCCATCCCTCTCTTCTCAACTTCTTCCTTTCTCCTTCTCCTCTCTCCTCTTTCCACTCCTCCTCTCTCTCCTGCTTCTCCTCTCCCTTCTATTTCCCTCTCTCCTATCCCCTCTCTTCCTCCTCTCTACCTCCTTTCTTCCCTCTGCCATCCTTCTCTCCTCTATTTCCCCTTCTTCCTCTCTCCTCCTCTCTCCCCTTTCCACTCCTCCTCTCTCTCCTGCTTCTCCTCTCCCTTCTATTTCCCTCTCTCCTATCCCCTCTCTTCCTCCTTTCTTCCCTCTGCCATCCCTCTCTTCTCAACTTCCTCTTCCTCTCTCCTTCTCCTCTCTCCTCTTTCCACTCCTCCTCTCTCTCCTGCTTCTCCTCTCCCTTCTATTTCCCTCTCTCCTATCCCCCCTATTCCTCCTCCCTACCTCCTTTCTTCCCTCTGCCATCCCTCTCTTCTCTACTTCCCCCTCCTCTCTCCTTCTCCTCTTTCCACTCCTCCTCTCTCTCCTGTTTCTCCTCTCCCTTCTATTTCCCTCTCTCCTCACCTCTCTCTTTCCCCTCCCTACTCCCTTCCTTCCCTCTGCCATCCCTCTTTTCTCTACTTCTGCTTCCTTTCTCCTTCTCCTCTCTCTTCTTTCCATTCCTTCTCTGTCTCTTACTCTTTTCCTCACTTTTCAGAAGCAGCAGCGAGGGCTGAACTAACATTTTTGTCGTCACGTGCCAAAAGCCATAATGCAAAGTGCACTTGAACCCCCCTCCCTGTATGCCCCGCCCCCTGTGCATGCTCACTTTCACCTAAGCCCCACGCACTCCCCCACCATTCCACGCATGCACTCGTGTCCCCCCCCCTTAGGGCCCATTTTGGGCTTCTCTGCAGCCTCCTGGGAGCAAAAATGCGCCAGCTCGCTCACCCCCGCATATGCCTGCCCCTTCCGCTCCGCACATGTGCAAAGTCAGCCAGCAGTTGGGTTCCTGCCAGCATTACTACCAGTTCAGTAGCCAACAGATTTTACTCGCTCCGCTCTCATGCACACCAATTGCGTGATCTGCGCGTGTGCGAATTTGCACTTTAAAAAGTATGCGCAGGCGCACATCACTAAGAAAGAAAAAAGAATACATTCTTTACAATGAAGATCGTTCTGTGCATGTGCAGAAAAGAAAATGAAGATGGTGGAGTCCAGGATAGAACTGGTACAGTCATGCATCCAGGCGAGTTACTACCTATTCAGCCGAACGGGACTGAACTGGTAGGAACCGCCAGCTGAATTCAGCCTTTTTTAAAGCCATTTTTCACCCTCCCCAGGCTCCAGATATAGGAGCCTGGGGAGGGCGAAAACAGCCTCCCCCGCTTCCCCCAGAGACCCTCCGGAGGCTTCATGAGCTTCCCTGTAGCCTCCGGAGTGCAAAAAACCGGCTCTATGGGCAAACAGGAAGTTTGGGAAGGACTTCCGGTTTGCTCGTAGGGTCGGTTTAAGCCCTCCGGAGGGCTTTAACAACCCTAGGGTCCTTTTTTGCCCTCCGGAAGCCTCCGGAAGGCCCCTGAAGGCTCCAAAGTGCTTAAACCTGCTCTACAAGCAAACCGGAAGTCCATTCCCGAACTTCCGGTTCGCCCATAGGGGTGGTTTTTTTGCACTCCAGAGGCTTGAAGGAAGCTCCTGAAGCCTCCGGAGGGCCTCCAGGGTGGTGGTGAGCTGTTTTCGCCCTCCCCAGGCTCCTATAAAGACTCTGGAGCCTGGGGAGGGTGAAAAAAGCATGCCAAAAATGGGGGTGGTCGTGCCTGTCAAGCGCGCATGCACGCTGGTGGGGTGTCGTGTATTGCATTATGGGTGCAGCACGCCCGCGCATGCCCCCCCCGCGTATGCCACATGAGCCAAAAAAGGTTCGTCATCGCTTCTATAGGGTCTCATGCTCCAACAGAGAGATGAGCTACTAATGTATGAGAATCAGACTAGAGCTGGAAGGGACATTAGAGGTCTTCTAATCCAGCCCCTTGCCCAAGCAGGAGACCCTGGCCCTGGCCCATGGAGGGCTTAGATCTCTCCCACGGGGCTTCCCTGAGAACTGGCCCACGGTGCCTCTGCAATCGAAAACAGACCTCGGGAGGGGGAGGGGGCTGCGTACCCCCGCCCAGGCTTCATTTTTGGCTCTGATGGCCCCCTACAGCTCTCTGCCAGAGAAAAAGGAGCTCGGGAGCGCTGCTCCCCCACAACTCTGTTTTTGCTGCCAGAGGGCTGCAGGAGGCCATCGCAGCAGAAAACGGAGCTTTCACTGGCAGAGCGCTCAGACCACCACTGGTGCCCCCAACCAAGTGTTGTCAAGCTGGCCAGGCCCACCCTGATGATGCCCCTTCCCCTGAGGTCAAACACAACCCAGATGTGGCCCTCAATGAAATTGAGTTTGACAACCATGCCTTAGACCAGGGGTCGGCAAACTTCAACACTCCAAGAGCCATTTGGACCCGTTTCCCACAGAAAAGAAAACTCGGGGAGCCACAAAGGTCCTAACCGGAAGCCCCCTGTTCAATTCTGGAGCTGACCGGAAGTTCAATTCCCCCACCATAGAGTCTCCTCCTAGTGCGGCGTCCTTTTTCCTCTACCTGTCATAACCGAAAGCCCTATCAATTGTGGAGACAACTGGAAAACCCTCTGCTTGCCATAGAGTCTTCTCCTGGCGCACTGTGCTTCTCTCTCCCCCCCCCCACCGGAAGCTCCTCTCAAAATTGTGGCGCCAACCAGTGAAGGAGCCACAGAAGAAGGAGAAAAGAGCCACACGCGGCTCCAGAGTCGCAGTTTGCTCACCCCTGGACTTCACATAGGTGGCTGTCCAGACTTTTCTTAAACACCTCCAGGGATGAAGCACTCACAACATCTAGTGGCAAGCTGTTCCACTGGTTAATTGTCCTCCCTGTTGGGACGTTTCTCCTTAATTCCAGGTTGCTGCTCTCCTGGGTCAGTTTCCACCCGTGGTTTCTTGTCTTGCCTTCTGGTGGTTTGCAAAATAAGTCGACCCCCTATTCTTTCTTTGTGACAGAGGTGGGTTCGTGGCCCACTTCGGTTTGGCCGAATAGGTAGTAACTCCGGTGGGCACGTGACTGTACATGTTCTATGATTGGCGTCGTTGTTAAGTAAGTAAGCTCCCCCTTAGGAAAGCGAGTGTGCAGAGAAGCATAATGAGCATGGCATGGAAGAACACGCAGAAACCAGCATACAGGGACACTGAATAGTATAAATAATAGTAGCTTACTATGTGGAAATATAGAGGTATTCAGAGTTCAATTTAAAGTCCAAGTCATACACGGTTCAGTCAGTCAGTAATCAATGTTCTCAGTTAAGGAATGATCCTTCAAACACAGTCCAGTATCAAATAATCAGTTTAGCACTAACAGTAGCAAAAACACAGTACCTCACAATACACCGATCAGCGCCTAACAAACAGAGAGCTAACAGTCATTCTGGCTCCCTCTTATGGCTGCTTTAGGTAACAGCAACCAATCACATTACAGCAGTACTTAAAGCTACAGTACTACCATCCTGGTTTATATATTGCTAACCCAACTGTTAGCTTACATTCCTAACAGTCGCCATCTTGATTTTCTGTTCTGCACATGCCCAGAACAATCTTCATTTAAAAATGTGGTTCTTATTCATTTTTTTAATGTTGTGCACATGCACAAATCATTTTAAATGAAAATGCACATGCGCACAGAGGGCATACATTTTTTTTTTTACTACTGCACTGGTAGTAATGGCGCCCGGAGCCCACCCCTGCTTTGGCAGCCCCTCAAATACTGGAAAGCTGCTATCGCGTCACTCCTCGTCCTTCTTTTTCTCTAGATTGGCCACACCCAAATCCTGCGATCATCCTTCGTGTGTTTTTGCCTCCAGGCCTTTCATCCTCTTCGTTGCTCTTTTCTGAACTGTCCCCCAAAGTCTCAACAACTTGACTAGATGACCTCCAAAGGTCCCTTCCACCGGGGGTCAGGGAGGAGGGAGCAATATCGAAAAGGCTCAGGTCACAAAAATAAATATATCTGAAATATTATTGGAATTGTTGATATACTAGGAAGTGACAAAGAAAGAGAGGATTGAACACATGGTAAGAATTCTGTTTATGCTATCCTTTATATGTTATTTTTAAAATTGTAGAAGCGTGAGATTTGGGGGGGATTTCAACTACTAACATGGGAGCTACCAAAATTTTCTATGTACCCTATTACCTTTTCCCCATAAATATTTTAAAACCAATAATTTTTTTTTACAAAGGTCCCTTCCAGCTCTGATGTTCTAAGTCAGGGGTGTCCAAACTTGAGAACTTTAAGACTTGTGGACTTCAACTCCCAGAATTCTGGGAGTTAAAGTCCACAAGTCTTAAAGTTCCCAAGTTTGGACACCCCTGGTTTAGACACAACACAATTGCTTAAAAATTGGCGAGCCATGTACGGTGCATTCCATCTTTTGTCACATCTTGCGGTTGTCCTGTGGGCGGATTTATCGAAAGCTGTAAACCTTCCTTCACTCCCTAACCTTCTTTAAACCTGCAAATGACACTTGTATTTATATACAAGTTACAAACTAAAATACAAATGACACTTATATTTATATAAATACATGTGCGCCCCGAGTGAAATCTTGCTTCTGATCGGCTCCCATAAACCATTTTGCCAGCGAAGCAAGTATATGTAATGACGAGCGAGATTCAGTTTAAGGGATGGTGGTAACGCGGTAACACTTAAAAAGCAACAAACACAAACTTTGGGGTGACTTTTATTTAGCAAGGTTCCCTTTTGCTCTCCGTTTAAATAATTACAATCTGCACGACGAAGTCTAAAATAAACACTGCTGTCTTGGCGGCTGTGTGGATTTTGATGATTAGTGTGTGTACATTTCTCGCGCATAACGGAGAACTGTACAGAATTTAATTTAATAAGGAATCAAAGAGATAGCTTTTTAAGTGTCTGGAATGATGACTTAACTGTTTTCAAAAAAAGAAAAAAAAAACCCCACATCATGTCCCAAAGGTGCTTTTTTCAAGAGGCAACTGGACTTTCTTGGGTTTTTTTCTTTTGAAGACATTTCACTTCTCATCCAGGAAGCTTCTTCAGTTCTGACTGGATGGTGGGGAATGGAAAGATTTATATTCCTTGCAGACTGCTGGTCATTTGCATCCTTTCTCCCCCACCTGGATAAACCTCCAGGTGGCCTCAATGACTCAAATACAATACAGTACAATACAATGGAAGAATTGGAAGGGACCTTGGAGGTCTTCTAGTCCAACCCCCTGCTTAGGCAGGAAACCCTCTACCGTTTCAGACAAATGGCTATCCAACATCTTCTTAAAGACTTCCAGTGTTGGGGCATTCACAACTTCTGGAGGCAACTTCTGTTCCACTGATTAATTGTTCTCACTGTCAGGAAATTTCTCCTTCGGTTCTAATTTGCTTCTCTCCTTGATTAGTTTCCACCCATTGCTTCTTGTTCTACCCTCAGGTGCCTTGGAGAATAGTTTGACTCCCTCTTCTTTGTGGCAACCCCTGAGATATTGGAAGACTGCTATCATGTCTCCCCTAGTCCTTCTTTTCACTAGACATACCCAGTTCCTGCAACCGTTCTTCGTATGTTTTAGTCTCCAGTCCCCTCATCCTCTTTCTTGCTCTTCTCTTCCCTTTTTCTAGAGTCTCCACATCTTTTCTACATCGTGGCGACCAAAACTGAATGCAGGATTCCAAGTGTGGCCTTCCCAAGGCATTATAAAGCGGTATTAACACGAAATTAAATTTAGTTAAACTATTTAGTTAAATTTAGTTAAATAAATTCAGTTAAATTAAATAACATTAAAATGACCAGCTGTCTGCAAGGAATATAAATCCTTCCATTCCCCACCATCCAGTCAGAACTGAAGAAGCTTCTTGGATGAGAAGAGAAACATCTTCAAAGAAAAGCAAAGATATCCAGTTGCCTCTTGAAAAAAGCACCTTCGGGACAACCCTGACCTGGATGACTGACTATCTCCTATTGTTGTGGCCCACCAGCAGCCAGCAGAGCTGGCAGCAGATTCGGACAGTGAGAAGGTTGGGGAGGAACCTGTGCCAGTCCTGGAGTCTGGAGAAGGCTCGGACGAGGGCTCTGTGTCAGAGGCAGAGAGGAGGACAGAGCCGTATGCCAGTTATCAGCTGCCTTCAAGAGTCTGACATCAGGGAGGCAGAAGAACAGCTGGAGCCTGTTCCCAGTGTGCGCATGCGCAGAGCTGCCAGAAGGCAAGAACAATTAAGAAAACAGTGTCGACTTGGGAGTAAGGCTTGGAGATGATTGGCCCCTCCTATGAGACGTAAAAAAGGAGCGAATGAGATGTGATCTTTTGCAGGAATCAATTAGTTCATCTGGTCGGTTCAAGCTTGGAAAAGTTCTGTTGGACTCTGTGCTAAGTTTGGCCTCGCTTTGCATTTGGCAATTAGGTCTCTGGCAGCATTTCAAGGGAGATAAAGGCGGGTGTTTATCAACATTCCGCTGAAAGACTGTGGCAACTCAAGCAGACATCTGCCGGAATCTTCACAGACTGTTTGTGAAGCCTTGCAGAGTGCGAAGGGTTTTTTGGGACTAAGATTGTGATGTATGCTTTCTCTGGAAGCTCTGGTCAAAACACCCATAGACATTTTGTACAGCATTCAGAATTTAAATACTAAATTACATTTGGATTTGCAGAAAGGAAGAGAGGAGAGAATGAGAGGAAGAGGGCAGAAAGAAGAAAGAGGTAAGGAGAGGAGGATGGAAGGGAGAGAAAGAGAAGGAGAGAGGGTAGGAAGGGGAAGAGAAAGAGTAGGAGTAGGGGAGAGGTAAGGGAAGAAGGAAGGGGAAGGAGAGGAGGAAGGAAGAAAGGAGAGAAGGGAGGGAGGGAGAAAAGAAAGGACCTACAACAGTAGAAAAAGAAAGAGGAAAGGAGAGGAAGAGGAGGGAAGGAAGATAGAGGTGAGAAGAGGAAGATGGAAGGTAGAAGGAGGGAAGGAGAGAGGGTAGGAAGGGGAAGAGGAAGAGTAGGAGTAGGGGAGGGGTAAGGGAGGAAGGAAGGGGAAGGAGAGGAGGAAGGCAGAAAAGAGAGAAGGGAGGGAGGGAGAAAAGAAAGGGAAAAGAAGGTGGTGTTACAACAGGAGGAAGGGATGGTAAATAAAGCAACCCAGACTGCAAATTATAACATATTAAATGGAATAACAAATGTATAAGAATGACAAATGTAAAGAAGAATCACAATTATGTGAATGTACATTTACAATGGTATGTAAGAGAATAAAAAATAAAAAAATTGGGGAAAAACACTAAGAAGTGGAGGTCTTTTTAAAAAGTGACCAGATGGCCACTTATCTCAAATGATATAGGATCTCCTGCTTGAGCAGGGGGTTGGACTGGAAGACCTCTGAGGTCCCTTCCAGCTCGATTACGATTCTACCTCCACCCCTCAAGAAAAACCAAAGGAGAAGTTAAAAAAAGAAATTGCTGCTTGGATCGACCTCCGCTTTCCTTTTTCTGCTATCAGCGGGACTTTAAAAATTGCCAGAGTGGGCCAAGATTGCAAAACACGGACTGGGCAAATGGGTTAATTGGCAGCCGTGCGATCCCATTTCGCGCCGAGTGTGCTAGGAGTCAGGACCTCGTGAGTTTCACCGGTCTTCCTCCGCGTAATTGCATAGTCCTTCGCAGATTAATTGCACGCCCCATTAGGTATTTATTTAACAAGGGAAACCCCTGGGCTTCCTGGCGGATGGTGAAAATGTGCTTTAGGAGCCACTAATATGGTAACATGGCCTCCAAGAGTCAAACACAGTTGTGGGATTCAAATTTTTTTACTGACAGTTCTGTGGGCGTGGCTTTCTGGGCGTGGAAGGGGAAGGATACTGCAAAATCCCCATTCCCTCCCACTCCAAGGGAAGGATACGGCAAAATCCCCATTCCTACCCACCTCCAGGGGAAGGATACTGCAAAATCCCCATTCCCTCCCCACTCCAAGGGAAGGATACTGCAAAATCCCCATTCCCTCCCCACTCCAAGGGAAGGATACTGCAAAATCCCCATTCCCTCCCACTCCAAGGGAAGGATACGGCAAAATCCCCATTCCTACCCAATTCCAGTGGAAGGATACTGCAAAATCCCCATTCCTACCCACCTCCAGGGGAAGGATACTGCAAAATCCCCATTCCCTCCCCACTCCAAGGGAAGGATACTGCAAAATCCCCATTCCCTCCCCACTCCAAGGGAAGGATACTGCAAAATCCCCATTCCCTCCCACTCCAGTGGAAGGATACTGCAAAATCCCCATTCCCTCCCCACTCCAAGGGAAGGATACTGCAAAATCCCCATTCCCTCCCCACTCCAAGGGAAGGATACTGCAAAATCCCCATTCCCTCCCACTCCAGTGGAAGGATACTGCAAAATCCCCATTCCTACCCAATTCCAGGGGAAAGATACTGCAAAATCCCCATTCCCTCCCCACTCCAGGGGAAGGATACTGCAAAATCCCCATTCCCTCCCCACTTCAGGGGAAGGATACTGCAAAATCCCCATTCCCTCCCACTCCAAGGGAAGGATACTGCAAGATCCCCATTCCCTCCCACTCCAGGGGAAGGATACTGCAAAATCCCCATTCCCTCCCCACTCCAGGTGAAGGATACTGCAAAATCCCCATTCCCTCCCCACTTCAGGGGAAGGATACTGCAAAATCCCCATTCCCTCCCCACTCCAGGTGAAGGATACTGCAAAATCCCCATTCCCTCCCACTCCAAGGGAAGGATACTGCAAGATCCCCATTCCCTCCCACTCCAAGGGAAGGATACTGCAAGATCCCCATTCCCTCCCACTCCAGGGGAAGGATACTGCAAAATCCCCATTTCTACCAATTCCAGGGGAAAGATACTGCAAAATCCCCATTCCCTCCCCACTCCAGGGGAAGGATACTGCAAGATCCCCATTCCCTCCCACTCCAGGTGAAGGATACTGCAAAATCCCCATTCCTACCCAATTCCAGGGGAAGGATACTGCAAAATCCCCATTCCCTCCCCACTTCAGGGGAAGGATACTGCAAAATCCCCATTCCTATCCACCTCCAGGGGAAGGATACTGCAAAATCCCCATTCCTACCCACCTCCAGGGGAAGGATACTGCAAAATCCCCATTCCCTCCCCACTCCAGGGGAAGGATAATGCAAAATCCCCATTCCCTCCCCACTTCAGGGGAAGGATACTGCAAAATCCCCATTCCCTCCCACTCCAAGGGAAGGATACTGCAAGATCCCCATTCCCTCCCCACTCCAGGGGAAGGATACTGCAAAATCCACATTCCCTCCCCACTTCAGGGGAAGGATACTGCAAAATCCCCATTCCCTCCCACTCCAAGGGAAGGATACTGCAAGATCCCCATTCCCTCCCACTCCAGGGGAAGGATACTGCAAAATCCCCATTTCTACCAATTCCAGGGGAAAGATACTGCAAAATCCCCATTCCCTCCCCACTCCAGGGGAAGGATACGGCAAGATCCCCATTCCCTCCCACTCCAGGGGAAGGATACTGCAAAATCCCCATTCCTACCCAATTCCAGGGGAAGGATACTGCAAAATCCCCATTCCCTCCCCACTCCAAGGGAAGGATACTGCAAGATCCCCATTCCCTCCCCACTCCAGGGGAAGGATACTGCAAAATCCCCATTCCCTCCCCACTTCAGGGGAAGGATACTGCAAAATCCCCATTCCCTCCCCACTTCAGGGGAAGGATACTGTAAAATCCCCATTCCCTCCCCACTCCAAGGGAGGGATACTGCAAAATCCCCATTCCCTCCCACTCCAAGGGAGGGATACTGCAAAATCCCCATTCCCTCCCCACTTCAGGGGAAGGATACTGCAAAATCCCCATTTCTACCAATTCCAGGGGAAAGATACTGCAAAATCCCCATTCCCACCCCACTCCAGGGGAAGGATACTGCAAGATCTCCATTCCCTCCCCACTCCAAGGGAAGGATACTGCAAAATCCCCATTCCTACCCACCTCCAGGGGAAGGATACTGCAAAATCCCCATTCCCTCCCCACTCCAAGGGAAGGATACTGCAAAATCCCCATTTCTACCAATTCCAGTGGAAGGATACTGCAAAATCCCCATTCCTACCCACCTCCAGGGGAAGGATACTGCAAAATCCCCATTCCCTCCCCACTCCAGTGGAAGGATACTGCAAAATCCCCATTTCTACCAATTCCAGGGGAAAGATACTGCGAAATCCACATTCCCTCCCCAGTTCAGGGGAAGGATACTGCAAAATCCCCATTCCCTCCCCACTCCAAGGGAAGGATACTGCAAAATCCCCATTCCCTCCCACTCCAGTGGAAGGATACTGCAAAATCCCCATTTCTACCAATTCCAGGGGAAAGATACTGCAAAATCCCCATTCCTACCCACCTCTAGGGGAAGGATACTGCAAAATCCCCATTCCCTCCCCACTCCAAGGGAGGGATACTGCAAAATCCCCATTCCCTCCCACTCCAGTGGAAGGATACTGCAAAATCCCCATTTCTACCAATTCCAGGGGAAAGATACTGCAAAATCCCCATTCCCTCCCCACTCCAGGGGAAGGATACTGCAAAATCCCCATTCCCTCCCCACTTCAGGGGAAGGATACTGCAAAATCCCCATTCCCTCCCACTCCAAGGGAAGGATACTGCAAGATCCCCATTCCCTCCCACTCCAGGGGAAGGATACTGCAAAATCCCCATTTCTACCAATTCCAGGGGAAAGATACTGCAAAATCCCCATTCCCTCCCCACTCCAGGGGAAGGATACTGCAAGATCCCCATTCCCTCCCACTCCAGGGGAAGGATACTGCAAAATCCCCATTCCTACCCAATTCCAGGGGAAGGATACTGCAAAATCCCCATTCCCTCCCCACTTCAGGGGAAGGATACTGCAAAATCCCCATTCCTACCCACCTCCAGGGGAAGGATACTGCAAAATCCCCATTCCCTCCCCACTTCAGGGGAAGGATACTGCAAGATCCCCATTCCCTCCCACTCCAGGGGAAGGATACTGCAAAATACACATTCCCTCCCCACTCCAGGGGAAGGATACTGCAAAATCCCCATTCCCTCCCACTCCAGGGGAAGGATACTGCAAAATCCCCATTCCCTCCCACTCCAAGGGAAGGATACTGCAAGATCCCCATTCCCTCCCACTCCAGGGGAAGGATACTGCAAAATCCCCATTTCTACCAATTCCAGGGGAAAGATACTGCAAAATCCCCATTCCCTCCCCACTCCAGGGGAAGGATACTGCAAGATCCCCATACTCTCCCACTCCAAGGGAAGGATACTGCAAAATCCCCATTCCCTCCCACTCCAAGGGAAGGATACTGCAAGATCCCCATTCCTACCCAATTCCAGGGGAAGGATACTGCAAAATCCCCATTCCTACCCAATTCCAGGGGAAGGATACTGCAATATCCCCATTCCCTCCCCACTTCAGGGGAAGGATACTGCAAAATCCCCATTCCTATCCACCTCCAGGGGAAGGATACTGCAAAATCCCCATTCCTACCCACCTCCAGGGGAAGGATACTGCAAAATCCCCATTCCCTCCCCACTCCAGGGGAAGGATAATGCAAAATCCCCATTCCCTCCCCACTCCAGGGGAAGGATACTGCAAGATCCCCATTCCCTCCCACTCCAGGGGAAGGATACTGCAAAATCCCCATTCCCTCCCACTCCAAGGGAAGGATACTGCAAGATCCCCATTCCCTCCCCACTCCAGGGGAAGGATACTGCAAAATCCCCATTCCCTCCCCACTCCAAGGGAAGGATACTGCAAGATCCCCATTCCCTCCCACTCCAGTGGAAGGATACTGCAAAATCCCCATTCCTACACAATTCCAGGGGAAGGATACTGCAAAATCCCCCTTCCCTCCCCACTCCAGGGGAAGGATACTGCAAAATCCCCAATCCTACCCACCTCCAGGGGAAGGATACTGCAAGATCCCCATTCCCTCCCACTCCAGGGGAAGGATACTGCAAAATCCCCATTCCCTCCCCACTTCAGAAGAAGGATACTGCAAAATCCCCATTCCCTCCCACTCCAAGGGAAGGATACTGCAAGATCCCCATTCCCTCCCACTCCAGGGGAAGGATACTGCAAAATCCCCATTTCTACCAATTCCAGGGGAAAGATACTGCAAAATCCCCATTCCCTCCCCACTCCAGGGGAAGGATACTGCAAAATCCCCATTCCCTCCCCACTCCAGGGGAAGGATACTGCAAAATCCCCATTTCTACCAATTCCAGGGGAAAGATACTGCAAAATCCCCATTCCCTCCCCACTCCAGGGGAAGGATACTGCAAGATCCCCATTCCCTCCCACTCCAAGGGAAGGATACTGCAAAATCCCCATTCCCTCCCACTCCAAGGGAAGGATACTGCAAGATTCCCATTCCTACCCAATTCCAGGGGAAGGATACTGCAAAATCCCCATTCCTACCCAATTCCAGGGGAAGGATACTGCAATATCCCCATTCCCTCCCCACTTCAGGGGAAGGATACTGCAAAATCCCCATTCCTATCCACCTCCAGGGGAAGGATACTGCAAAATCCCCATTCCTACCCACCTCCAGGGGAAGGATACTGCAAAATCCCCATTCCCTCCCCACTCCAGGGGAAGGATAATGCAAAATCCCCATTCCCTCCCCACTTCAGAGGAAGGATACTGCAAAATCCCCATTCCCTCCCACTCCAAGGGAAGGATACTGCAAGATCCCCATTCCCTCCCCACTCCAGGGGAAGGATACTGCAAAATCCACATTCCCTCCCACTCCAGGGGAAGGATACTGCAAAATCCCCATTCCTACCCAATACCAGGGGAAGGATACTGCAAAATCCCCATTCCTACCCAATTCCAGGGGAAGGATACTGCAATATCCCCATTCCCTCCCCACTTCAGGGGAAGGATACTGCAAAATCCCCATTCCTATCCACCTCCAGGGGAAGGATACTGCAAAATCCCCATTCCTACCCACCTCCAGGGGAAGGATACTGCAAAATCCCCATTCCCTCCCCACTCCAGGGGAAGGATAATGCAAAATCCCCATTCCCTCCCCACTTCAGAGGAAGGATACTGCAAAATCCCCATTCCCTCCCACTCCAAGGGAAGGATACTGCAAGATCCCCATTCCCTCCCCACTCCAGGGGAAGGATACTGCAAAATCCACATTCCCTCCCCACTTCAGGGGAAGGATACTGCAAAATCCCCATTCCCTCCCCACTACAGGGGAAGGATACTGTAAAATCCCCATTCCCTCCCCACTCCAGGGGAAGGATACTGTAAAATCCCCATTCCCTCCCCACTTCAGGGGAAGGATACTGCAAAATCCCCATTTCTACCAATTCCAGGGGAAAGATACTGCAAAATCCCCATTCCCACCCCACTCCAGGGGAAGGATACTGCAAGATCCCCATTCCCTCCCCACTCCAAGGGAAGGATACTGCAAAATCCCCATTCCTACCCACCTCCAGGGGAAGGATACTGCAAAATCCCCATTCCCTCCCCACTTCAGGGGAAGGATACTGCAAAATCCCCATTCCCTCCCACTCCAAGGGAAGGATACTGCAAAATCCCCATTCCTACCCACCTCCAGGGGAAGGATACTGCAAAATCCCCATTCCCTCCCCACTCCAGGGGAAGGATACTGCAAAATCCCCATTCCCTCCCCACTTCAGGGGAAGGATACTGCAAAATCCCCATTCCCTCCCACTCCAAGGGAAGGATACGGCAAAATCCCCATTCCTACCCAATTCCAGTGGAAGGATACTGCAAAATCCCCATTCCTACCCACCTCCAGGGGAAGGATACTGCAAAATCCCCATTCCCTCCCCACTCCAGGGGAAGGATACTGCAAAATCCCCATTCCCTCCCGACTTCAGGGGAAGGATACTGCAAAATCCCCATTCCCTCCCCACTTCAGGGGAAGGATACTGCAAAATCCCCATTCCCTCCCCACTTCAGGGGAAGGATACTGTAAAATGCCCATTCCCTCCCCACTTCAGGGGAAGGATACTGCAAGATCCCCATTCCCTCCCACTCCAAGGGAAGGATACTGCAAAATCCCCATTCCCTCCCACTCCAGGGGAAGGATACTGCAAAATCCCCATTTCTATCAATTCCAGGGGAAAGATACTGCAAAATCCCCATTCCCTCCCCACTCCAGGGGAAGGATACTGCAAAATCCCCATTCCCTCCCCACTTCAGGGGAAGGATACTGCAAAATCCCCATTCCCTCCCACTCCAAGGGAAGGATACTGCAAGATCCCCATTCCCTCCCACTCCAGGGGAAGGATACTGCAAAATCCCCATTCCCTCCCACTCCAAGGGAAGGATACTGCAAGATCCCCATTCCCTCCCCACTCCAGGGGAAGGATACTGCAAAATCCCCATTCCCTCCCCACTCCAAGGGAAGGATACTGCAAGATCCCCATTCCCTCCCACTCCAGTGGAAGGATACTGCAAAATCCCCATTCCTACACAATTCCAGGGGAAGGATACTGCAAAATCCCCCTTCCCTCCCCACTCCAGGGGAAGGATACTGCAAAATCCCCAATCCTACCCACCTCCAGGGGAAGGATACTGCAAGATCCCCATTCTCTCCCACTCCAGGGGAAGGATACTGCAAAATCCCCATTCCCTCCCCACTTCAGAAGAAGGATACTGCAAGATCCCCATTCCCTCCCACTCCAGGGGAAGGATACTGCAAAATCCCCATTTCTACCAATTCCAGGGGAAAGATACTGCAAAATCCCCATTCCCTCCCCACTCCAGGGGAAGGATACTGCAAGATCCCCATTCCCTCCCACTCCAGTGGAAGGATACTGCAAAATCCCCATTCCTACCCAATTCCAGGGGAAGGCTACTGCAAAATCCCCATTCCCTCCCCACTTCAGGGGAAGGATACTGCAAAATCCCCATTCCCTCCCACTCCAAGGGAAGGATACTGCAAAATCCCCATCCCTACCCACCTCCAGGGGAAGGATACTGCAAAATCCCCATTCCCTCCCCACTTCAGGGGAAGGATACTGCAAAATCCCCATTCCCTCCCCACTCCAAGGGAAGGATACTGCAAGATCCCCATTCCCTCCCACTCCAGTGTAAGGATACTGCAAAATCCCCATTCCTACACAATTCCAGGGGAAGGATACTGCAAAATCCCCATTCCTACCCAATTCCAGGGGAAGGATACTGCAAAATCCCCCTTCCCTCCCCACTCCAGGGGAAGGATACTGCAAAATCCCCAATCCTACCCACCTCCAGGGGAAGGATACTGCAAAATCCCCATTCCTACCCAATTCCAGGGGAAGGATACTGCAAAATCCCCATTCCTACACAATTCCAGGGGAAGGATACTGCAAAATCCCCATTCCTACCCAATTCCAGGGGAAGGATACTGCAAAATCCCCCTTCCCTCCCCACTCCAGGGGAAGGATACTGCAAAATCCCCAATCCTACCCACCTCCAGGGGAAGGATACTGCAAAATCCCCATTCCCTCCCCACTTCAGGGGAAGGATACTGCAAAATCCCCATTCCCGCCCCACTTCAGGGGAAGGATACTGCAAAATCCCCATTCCCTCCCCACTTCAGGGGAAGGATACTGCAAAATCCCCATTCCCTCCCCACTTCAGGAGAAGGATACTGCAAAATCCCTATTTCTACCAAATTCCAGGGGAAAGATACTGCAAAATCCCCATTCCCTCCCCACTTCAGAAGAAGGATACTGCAAAATCCCCATTCCCTCCCACTCCAGGGGAAGGATACTGCAAAATCCCCATTCCCTCCCCACTTCAGAAGAAGGATACTGCAAAATCCCCATTCCCTCCCACTCCAAGGGAAGGATACTGCAAGATCCCCATTCCCTCCCACTCCAGGGGAAGGATACTGCAAAATCCCCATTTCTACCAATTCCAGGGGAAGGCTACTGCAAAATCCCCATTCCCTCCCCACTTCAGGGGAAGGATACTGCAAAATCCCCATTCCCTCCCACTCCAAGGGAAGGATACTGCAAAATCCCCATCCCTACCCACCTCCAGGGGAAGGATACTGCAAAATCCCCATTCCCTCCCCACTTCAGGGGAAGCATACTGCAAAATCCCCATTCCCTCCCACTGCAAGGGAGGGATACTGCAAGATCCCCATTCCCTCCCACTCCAGGGGAAGGATACTGCAAAATCCCCATTCCCTCCCCACTCCAGGGGAAGGATACTGCAAAATCCCCATTCCCTCCCCACTTCAGGGGAAGGATACTGCAAAATCCCCATTCCTTCCCCACTCCAGGGGAAGGATACTGCAAAATCCCCATTCCCTCCCCACTTCACGGGAAAGATACTGCAAAATCCCCATTTCTACCAAATTCCAGGGGAAAGATACTGCAAAATCCCCATTCCCTCCCCACTCCAGGGGAAGGATACTGCAAAATCCCCATTCCCTCCCCACTTCAGGGGAAGGATACTGCAAAATCCCCATTCCTTCCCCACTCCAGGGGAAGGATACTGCAAAATCCCCATTCCCTCCCCACTTCACGGGAAGGATACTGCAAAATCCCCATTCCCTCCCACTCTAAGGGAAGGATACTGCAAGATCCCCATTCCCTCCCCACTCCAGGGGAAGGATACTGCAAAATCCCCATTCCCTCCCCACTCCAAGGGAAGGATACTGCAAGATCCCCATTCCCTCCCACTCCAGTGGAAGGATACTGCAAAATCCCCATTCCTACACAATTCCAGGGGAAGGATACTGCAAAATCCCCCTTCCCTCCCCACTCCAGGGGAAGGATACTGCAAAATCCCCAATCCTACCCACCTCCAGGGGAAGGATACTGCAAAATCCCCATTCCCTCCCCACTCCAAGGGAAGGATACTGCAAGATCCCCATTCCCTCCCACTCCAGTGGAAGGATACTGCAAAATCCCCATTCCTACACAATTCCAGGGGAAGGATACTGCAAAATCCCCCTTCCCTCCCCACTCCAGGGGAAGGATACTGCAAAATCCCCAATCCTACCCACCTCCAGGGGAAGGATACTGCAAAATCCCCATTCCGACCCAATTCCAGGGGAAGGATACTGCAAAATCCCCCTTCCCTCCCCACTCCAGGGGAAGGATACTGCAAAATCCCCAATCCTACCCACCTCCAGGGGAAGGATACTGCAAAATCCCCATTCCCTCCCCACTTCAGGGGAAGGATACTGCAAAATCCCCATTCCCTCCCCACTTCAGGGGAAGGATACTGTAAAATCCCCATTCCCTCCCCACTCCAGGGGAAGGATACTGCAAAATCCCCATTCCCTCCCCACTCCAGGGGAAGGATACTGCAAAATCCCCATTTCTACCAATTCCAGGGGAAAGATACTGCAAAATCCCCATTCCCACCCCACTCCAGGGGAAGGATACTGCAAGATCCCCATTCCCTCCCCACTCCAAGGGAAGGATACTGCAAAATCCCCATTCCTACCCACCTCCAGGGGAAGGATACTGCAAAATCCCCATTCCCTCCCCACTCCAGGGGAAGGATACTGCAAAATCCCCATTCCCTCCCCACTTCAGGGGAAGGATACTGCAAAATCCCCATTCCCTCCCACTCCAAGGGAAGGATACGGCAAAATCCCCATTCCTACCTAATTCCAGTGGAAGGATACTGCAAAATCCCCATTCCTACCCACCTCCAGGGGAAGGATACTGCAAAATCCCCATTCCCTCCCCACTCCAAGGGAAGGATACTGCAAAATCCCCATTCCTACCCAATTCCAGGGGTAGGATACTGCAAAATCCCCATTCCCTCCCCACTTCAGGGGAAGGATACTGCAAAATCCCCATTCCTACCCACCTCCAGGGGAAGGATACTGCAAAATCCCCATTCCCTCCCACTCCAGGGGAAGGATACTGCAAAATCCCCATTCCTACCCAATTCCAGGGGTAGGATACTGCAAAATCCCCATTCCCTCCCCACTTCAGGGGAAGGATACTGCAAAATCCCCATTCCTATCCACCTCCAGGGGAAGGATACTGCAAAATCCCCATTCCTACCCACCTCCAGGGGAAGGATACTGCAAAATCCCCATTCCCTCCCCACTCCAGGGGAAGGATAATGCAAAATCCCCATTCCCTCCCCACATCAGGGGAAGGATACTGCAAAATCCCCATTCCCTCCCCACTTCAGGGGAAGGATACTGCAAGATCCCCATTCCCTCCCACTCCAGGGGAAGGATACTGCAAAATCCCCATTCCCTCCCCACTCCAGGGGAAGGATACTGCAAAATCCCCATTCCCTCCCCACTTCAGGGGAAGGATACTGCAAGATCCCCATTCCCTCCCACTCCAGGGGAAGGATACT
Source organism: Natrix helvetica (assembly GCF_964273705.1). NCBI lineage: Eukaryota > Metazoa > Chordata > Lepidosauria > Squamata > Natricidae > Natrix > Natrix helvetica. The sequence goes on from NC_138549.1 coordinate 174,354,455, forward strand.
GCAAAATCCCCATTCCCTCCCACTCCAGGGGAAGGATACTGCAAAATCCCCATTTCTACCAATTCCAGGGGAAAGATACTGCAAAATCCCCATTCCCTCCCCACTCCAGGGGAAGGATACTGCAAGATCCCCATTCCCTCCCACTCCAGGGGAAGGATACTGCAAAATCCCCATTCCCTCCCCACTTCAGGGGAAGGATACTGCAAAATCCCCATTCCTACCCAATTCCAGGGGTAGGATACTGCAAAATCCCCATTCCCTCCCCACTTCAGGGGAAGGATACTGCAAAATCCCCATTCCCTCCCCACTCCAGGGGAAGGATACTGCAAAATCCCCATTCCCTCCCCACTTCAGGGGAAGGATACTGCAAAATCCCCATTCCCTCCCACTCCAAGGGAAGGATACGGCAAAATCCGAATTCCTACCCAATTCCAGTGGAAGGATACTGCAAAATCCCCATTCCTACCCACCTCCAGGGGAAGGATACTGAAAAATCCCCATTCCCTCCCCACTCCAGGGGAAGGATACTGCAAAATCCCCATTCCCTCCCGACTTCAGGGGAAGGATACTGCAAAATCCCCATTCCCTCCCCACTTCAGGGGAAGGATACTGCAAAATCCCCATTCCCTCCCCACTTCAGGGGAAGGATACTGTAAAATGCCCATTCCCTCCCCACTTCAGGGGAAGGATACTGCAAGATCCCCATTCCCTCCCACTCCAAGGGAAGGATACTGCAAAATCCCCATTCCCTCCCACTCCAGGGGAAGGATACTGCAAAATCCCCATTTCTATCAATTCCAGGGGAAAGATACTGCAAAATCCCCATTCCCTCCCCACTCCAGGGGAAGGATACTGCAAAATCCCCATTCCCTCCCCACTTCAGGGGAAGGATACTGCAAAATCCCCATTCCCTCCCACTCCAAGGGAAGGATACTGCAAGATCCCCATTCCCTCCCACTCCAGGGGAAGGATACTGCAAAATCCCCATTCCCTCCCACTCCAAGGGAAGGATACTGCAAGATCCCCATTCCCTCCCCACTCCAGGGGAAGGATACTGCAAAATCCCCATTCCCTCCCCACTCCAAGGGAAGGATACTGCAAGATCCCCATTCCCTCCCACTCCAGTGGAAGGATACTGCAAAATCCCCATTCCTACACAATTCCAGGGGAAGGGTACTGCAAAATCCCCCTTCCCTCCCCACTCCAGGGGAAGGATACTGCAAAATCCCCAATCCTACCCACCTCCAGGGGAAGGATACTGCAAGATCCCCATTCCCTCCCACTCCAGGGGAAGGATACTGCAAAATCCCCATTCCCTCCCCACTTCAGAAGAAGGATACTGCAAAATCCCCATTCCCTCCCACTCCAAGGGAAGGATACTGCAAGATCCCCATTCCCTCCCACTCCAGGGGTAGGATACTGCAAAATCCCCATTTCTACCAATTCCAGGGGAAAGATACTGCAAAATCCCCATTCCCTCCCCACTCCAGGGGAAGGATACTGCAAGATCCCCATTCCCTCCCACTCCAGTGGAAGGATACTGCAAAATCCCCATTCCTACCCAATTCCAGGGGAAGGCTACTGCAAAATCCCCATTCCCTCCCCACTTCAGGGGAAGGATACTGCAAAATCCCCATTCCCTCCCACTCCAAGGGAAGGATACTGCAAAATCCCCATCCCTACCCACCTCCAGGGGAAGGATACTGCAAAATCCCCATTCCCTCCCCACTTCAGGGGAAGGATACTGCAAAATCCCCATTCCCTCCCCACTCCAAGGGAAGGATACTGCAAGATCCCCATTCCCTCCCACTCCAGTGGAAGGATACTGCAAAATCCCCATTCCTACACAATTCCAGGGGAAGGATACTGCAAAATCCCCATTCCTACCCAATTCCAGGGGAAGGATACTGCAAAATCCCCCTTCCCTCCCCACTCCAGGGGAAGGATACTGCAAAATCCCCAATCCTACCCACCTCCAGGGGAAGGATACTGCAAAATCCCCATTCCTACCCAATTCCAGGGGAAGGATACTGCAAAATCCCCATTCCTACACAATTCCAGGGGAAGGATACTGCAAAATCCCCATTCCTACCCAATTCCAGGGGAAGGATACTGCAAAATCCCCCTTCCCTCCCCACTCCAGGGGAAGGATACTGCAAAATCCCCAATCCTACCCACCTCCAGGGGAAGGATACTGCAAAATCCCCATTCCCTCCCCACTTCAGGGGAAGGATACTGCAAAATCCCCATTCCCGCCCCACTTCAGGGGAAGGATACTGCAAAATCCCCATTCCCTCCCCACTTCAGGGGAAGGATACTGCAAGATCCCCATTCCCTCCCACTCCAGGGGAAGGATACTGCAAAATCCCCATTCCCTCCCCACTTCAGGAGAAGGATACTGCAAAATCCCTATTTCTACCAAATTCCAGGGGAAAGATACTGCAAAATCCCCATTCCCTCCCCACTTCAGAAGAAGGATACTGCAAAATCCCCATTCCCTCCCACTCCAGGGGAAGGATACTGCAAAATCCCCATTCCCTCCCCACTTCAGAAGAAGGATACTGCAAAATCCCCATTCCCTCCCACTCCAAGGGAAGGATACTGCAAGATCCCCATTCCCTCCCACTCCAGGGGAAGGATACTGCAAAATCCCCATTTCTACCAATTCCAGGGGAAGGCTACTGCAAAATCCCCATTCCCTCCCCACTTCAGGGGAAGGATACTGCAAAATCCCCATTCCCTCCCACTCCAAGGGAAGGATACTGCAAAATCCCCATCCCTACCCACCTCCAGGGGAAGGATACTGCAAAATCCCCATTCCCTCCCCACTTCAGGGGAAGCATACTGCAAAATCCCCATTCCCTCCCACTGCAAGGGAGGGATACTGCAAGATCCCCATTCCCTCCCACTCCAGGGGAAGGATACTGCAAAATCCCCATTCCCTCCCACTCCAGTGGAAGGATACTGCAAAATCCCCATTCCTACCCAATTCCAGGGGAAAGATACTGCAAAATCCCCATTCCCTCCCACTCCAAGGGAAGGATACGGCAAAATCCGAATTCCTACCCAATTCCAGTGGAAGGATACTGCAAAATCCCCATTCCTACCCACCTCCAGGGGAAGGATACTGAAAAATCCCCATTCCCTCCCCACTCCAGGGGAAGGATACTGCAAAATCCCCATTCCCTCCCGACTTCAGGGGAAGGATACTGCAAAATCCCCATTCCCTCCCCACTTCAGGGGAAGGATACTGCAAAATCCCCATTCCCTCCCCACTTCAGGGGAAGGATACTGTAAAATGCCCATTCCCTCCCCACTTCAGGGGAAGGATACTGCAAGATCCCCATTCCCTCCCACTCCAAGGGAAGGATACTGCAAAATCCCCATTCCCTCCCACTCCAGGGGAAGGATACTGCAAAATCCCCATTTCTATCAATTCCAGGGGAAAGATACTGCAAAATCCCCATTCCCTCCCCACTCCAGGGGAAGGATACTGCAAAATCCCCATTCCCTCCCCACTTCAGGGGAAGGATACTGCAAAATCCCCATTCCCTCCCACTCCAAGGGAAGGATACTGCAAGATCCCCATTCCCTCCCACTCCAGGGGAAGGATACTGCAAAATCCCCATTCCCTCCCACTCCAAGGGAAGGATACTGCAAGATCCCCATTCCCTCCCCACTCCAGGGGAAGGATACTGCAAAATCCCCATTCCCTCCCCACTCCAAGGGAAGGATACTGCAAGATCCCCATTCCCTCCCACTCCAGTGGAAGGATACTGCAAAATCCCCATTCCTACACAATTCCAGGGGAAGGGTACTGCAAAATCCCCCTTCCCTCCCCACTCCAGGGGAAGGATACTGCAAAATCCCCAATCCTACCCACCTCCAGGGGAAGGATACTGCAAGATCCCCATTCCCTCCCACTCCAGGGGAAGGATACTGCAAAATCCCCATTCCCTCCCCACTTCAGAAGAAGGATACTGCAAAATCCCCATTCCCTCCCACTCCAAGGGAAGGATACTGCAAGATCCCCATTCCCTCCCACTCCAGGGGAAGGATACTGCAAAATCCCCATTTCTACCAATTCCAGGGGAAAGATACTGCAAAATCCCCATTCCCTCCCCACTCCAGGGGAAGGATACTGCAAGATCCCCATTCCCTCCCACTCCAGTGGAAGGATACTGCAAAATCCCCATTCCTACCCAATTCCAGGGGAAGGCTACTGCAAAATCCCCATTCCCTCCCCACTTCAGGGGAAGGATACTGCAAAATCCCCATTCCCTCCCACTCCAAGGGAAGGATACTGCAAAATCCCCATCCCTACCCACCTCCAGGGGAAGGATACTGCAAAATCCCCATTCCCTCCCCACTTCAGGGGAAGGATACTGCAAAATCCCCATTCCCTCCCCACTCCAAGGGAAGGATACTGCAAGATCCCCATTCCCTCCCACTCCAGTGGAAGGATACTGCAAAATCCCCATTCCTACACAATTCCAGGGGAAGGATACTGCAAAATCCCCATTCCTACCCAATTCCAGGGGAAGGATACTGCAAAATCCCCCTTCCCTCCCCACTCCAGGGGAAGGATACTGCAAAATCCCCAATCCTACCCACCTCCAGGGGAAGGATACTGCAAAATCCCCATTCCTACCCAATTCCAGGGGAAGGATACTGCAAAATCCCCATTCCTACACAATTCCAGGGGAAGGATACTGCAAAATCCCCATTCCTACCCAATTCCAGGGGAAGGATACTGCAAAATCCCCCTTCCCTCCCCACTCCAGGGGAAGGATACTGCAAAATCCCCAATCCTACCCACCTCCAGGGGAAGGATACTGCAAAATCCCCATTCCCTCCCCACTTCAGGGGAAGGATACTGCAAAATCCCCATTCCCGCCCCACTTCAGGGGAAGGATACTGCAAAATCCCCATTCCCTCCCCACTTCAGGGGAAGGATACTGCAAGATCCCCATTCCCTCCCACTCCAGGGGAAGGATACTGCAAAATCCCCATTCCCTCCCCACTTCAGGAGAAGGATACTGCAAAATCCCTATTTCTACCAAATTCCAGGGGAAAGATACTGCAAAATCCCCATTCCCTCCCCACTTCAGAAGAAGGATACTGCAAAATCCCCATTCCCTCCCACTCCAGGGGAAGGATACTGCAAAATCCCCATTCCCTCCCCACTTCAGAAGAAGGATACTGCAAAATCCCCATTCCCTCCCACTCCAAGGGAAGGATACTGCAAGATCCCCATTCCCTCCCACTCCAGGGGAAGGATACTGCAAAATCCCCATTTCTACCAATTCCAGGGGAAGGCTACTGCAAAATCCCCATTCCCTCCCCACTTCAGGGGAAGGATACTGCAAAATCCCCATTCCCTCCCACTCCAAGGGAAGGATACTGCAAAATCCCCATCCCTACCCACCTCCAGGGGAAGGATACTGCAAAATCCCCATTCCCTCCCCACTTCAGGGGAAGCATACTGCAAAATCCCCATTCCCTCCCACTGCAAGGGAGGGATACTGCAAGATCCCCATTCCCTCCCACTCCAGGGGAAGGATACTGCAAAATCCCCATTCCCTCCCCACTCCAGGGGAAGGATACTGCAAAATCCCCATTCCCTCCCCACTTCAGGGGAAGGATACTGCAAAATCCCCATTCCTTCCCCACTCCAGGGGAAGGATACTGCAAAATCCCCATTCCCTCCCCACTTCACGGGAAAGATACTGCAAAATCCCCATTTCTACCAAATTCCAGGGGAAAGATACTGCAAAATCCCCATTCCCTCCCCACTCCAGGGGAAGGATACTGCAAAATCCCCATTCCCTCCCCACTTCAGGGGAAGGATACTGCAAAATCCCCATTCCTTCCCCACTCCAGGGGAAGGATACTGCAAAATCCCCATTCCCTCCCCACTTCACGGGAAGGATACTGCAAAATCCCCATTCCCTCCCACTCTAAGGGAAGGATACTGCAAGATCCCCATTCCCTCCCCACTCCAGGGGAAGGATACTGCAAAATCCCCATTCCCTCCCCACTCCAAGGGAAGGATACTGCAAGATCCCCATTCCCTCCCACTCCAGGGGAAGGATACTGCAAAATCCCCATTCCCTCCCCACTTCAGAAGAAGGATACTGCAAAATCCCCATTCCCTCCCACTCCAAGGGAAGGATACTGCAAGATCCCCATTCCCTCCCACTCCAGGGGAAGGATACTGCAAAATCCCCATTTCTACCAATTCCAGGGGAAGGCTACTGCAAAATCCCCATTCCCTCCCCACTTCAGGGGAAGGATACTGCAAAATCCCCATTCCCTCCCACTCCAAGGGAAGGATACTGCAAAATCCCCATCCCTACCCACCTCCAGGGGAAGGATACTGCAAAATCCCCATTCCCTCCCCACTTCAGGGGAAGCATACTGCAAAATCCCCATTCCCTCCCACTGCAAGGGAGGGATACTGCAAGATCCCCATTCCCTCCCACTCCAGGGGAAGGATACTGCAAAATCCCCATTCCCTCCCACTCCAGTGGAAGGATACTGCAAAATCCCCATTCCTACCCAATTCCAGGGGAAAGATACTGCAAAATCCCCATTCCCTCCCACTCCAAGGGAAGGATACGGCAAAATCCGAATTCCTACCCAATTCCAGTGGAAGGATACTGCAAAATCCCCATTCCTACCCACCTCCAGGGGAAGGATACTGAAAAATCCCCATTCCCTCCCCACTCCAGGGGAAGGATACTGCAAAATCCCCATTCCCTCCCGACTTCAGGGGAAGGATACTGCAAAATCCCCATTCCCTCCCCACTTCAGGGGAAGGATACTGCAAAATCCCCATTCCCTCCCCACTTCAGGGGAAGGATACTGTAAAATGCCCATTCCCTCCCCACTTCAGGGGAAGGATACTGCAAGATCCCCATTCCCTCCCACTCCAAGGGAAGGATACTGCAAAATCCCCATTCCCTCCCACTCCAGGGGAAGGATACTGCAAAATCCCCATTTCTATCAATTCCAGGGGAAAGATACTGCAAAATCCCCATTCCCTCCCCACTCCAGGGGAAGGATACTGCAAAATCCCCATTCCCTCCCCACTTCAGGGGAAGGATACTGCAAAATCCCCATTCCCTCCCACTCCAAGGGAAGGATACTGCAAGATCCCCATTCCCTCCCACTCCAGGGGAAGGATACTGCAAAATCCCCATTCCCTCCCACTCCAAGGGAAGGATACTGCAAGATCCCCATTCCCTCCCCACTCCAGGGGAAGGATACTGCAAAATCCCCATTCCCTCCCCACTCCAAGGGAAGGATACTGCAAGATCCCCATTCCCTCCCACTCCAGTGGAAGGATACTGCAAAATCCCCATTCCTACACAATTCCAGGGGAAGGGTACTGCAAAATCCCCCTTCCCTCCCCACTCCAGGGGAAGGATACTGCAAAATCCCCAATCCTACCCACCTCCAGGGGAAGGATACTGCAAGATCCCCATTCCCTCCCACTCCAGGGGAAGGATACTGCAAAATCCCCATTCCCTCCCCACTTCAGAAGAAGGATACTGCAAAATCCCCATTCCCTCCCACTCCAAGGGAAGGATACTGCAAGATCCCCATTCCCTCCCACTCCAGGGGAAGGATACTGCAAAATCCCCATTTCTACCAATTCCAGGGGAAAGATACTGCAAAATCCCCATTCCCTCCCCACTCCAGGGGAAGGATACTGCAAGATCCCCATTCCCTCCCACTCCAGTGGAAGGATACTGCAAAATCCCCATTCCTACCCAATTCCAGGGGAAGGCTACTGCAAAATCCCCATTCCCTCCCCACTTCAGGGGAAGGATACTGCAAAATCCCCATTCCCTCCCACTCCAAGGGAAGGATACTGCAAAATCCCCATCCCTACCCACCTCCAGGGGAAGGATACTGCAAAATCCCCATTCCCTCCCCACTTCAGGGGAAGGATACTGCAAAATCCCCATTCCCTCCCCACTCCAAGGGAAGGATACTGCAAGATCCCCATTCCCTCCCACTCCAGTGGAAGGATACTGCAAAATCCCCATTCCTACACAATTCCAGGGGAAGGATACTGCAAAATCCCCATTCCTACCCAATTCCAGGGGAAGGATACTGCAAAATCCCCCTTCCCTCCCCACTCCAGGGGAAGGATACTGCAAAATCCCCAATCCTACCCACCTCCAGGGGAAGGATACTGCAAAATCCCCATTCCTACCCAATTCCAGGGGAAGGATACTGCAAAATCCCCATTCCTACACAATTCCAGGGGAAGGATACTGCAAAATCCCCATTCCTACCCAATTCCAGGGGAAGGATACTGCAAAATCCCCCTTCCCTCCCCACTCCAGGGGAAGGATACTGCAAAATCCCCAATCCTACCCACCTCCAGGGGAAGGATACTGCAAAATCCCCATTCCCTCCCCACTTCAGGGGAAGGATACTGCAAAATCCCCATTCCCGCCCCACTTCAGGGGAAGGATACTGCAAAATCCCCATTCCCTCCCCACTTCAGGGGAAGGATACTGCAAGATCCCCATTCCCTCCCACTCCAGGGGAAGGATACTGCAAAATCCCCATTCCCTCCCCACTTCAGGAGAAGGATACTGCAAAATCCCTATTTCTACCAAATTCCAGGGGAAAGATACTGCAAAATCCCCATTCCCTCCCCACTTCAGAAGAAGGATACTGCAAAATCCCCATTCCCTCCCACTCCAGGGGAAGGATACTGCAAAATCCCCATTCCCTCCCCACTTCAGAAGAAGGATACTGCAAAATCCCCATTCCCTCCCACTCCAAGGGAAGGATACTGCAAGATCCCCATTCCCTCCCACTCCAGGGGAAGGATACTGCAAAATCCCCATTTCTACCAATTCCAGGGGAAGGCTACTGCAAAATCCCCATTCCCTCCCCACTTCAGGGGAAGGATACTGCAAAATCCCCATTCCCTCCCACTCCAAGGGAAGGATACTGCAAAATCCCCATCCCTACCCACCTCCAGGGGAAGGATACTGCAAAATCCCCATTCCCTCCCCACTTCAGGGGAAGCATACTGCAAAATCCCCATTCCCTCCCACTGCAAGGGAGGGATACTGCAAGATCCCCATTCCCTCCCACTCCAGGGGAAGGATACTGCAAAATCCCCATTCCCTCCCCACTCCAGGGGAAGGATACTGCAAAATCCCCATTCCCTCCCCACTTCAGGGGAAGGATACTGCAAAATCCCCATTCCTTCCCCACTCCAGGGGAAGGATACTGCAAAATCCCCATTCCCTCCCCACTTCACGGGAAAGATACTGCAAAATCCCCATTTCTACCAAATTCCAGGGGAAAGATACTGCAAAATCCCCATTCCCTCCCCACTCCAGGGGAAGGATACTGCAAAATCCCCATTCCCTCCCCACTTCAGGGGAAGGATACTGCAAAATCCCCATTCCTTCCCCACTCCAGGGGAAGGATACTGCAAAATCCCCATTCCCTCCCCACTTCACGGGAAGGATACTGCAAAATCCCCATTCCCTCCCACTCTAAGGGAAGGATACTGCAAGATCCCCATTCCCTCCCCACTCCAGGGGAAGGATACTGCAAAATCCCCATTCCCTCCCCACTCCAAGGGAAGGATACTGCAAGATCCCCATTCCCTCCCACTCCAGTGGAAGGATACTGCAAAATCCCCATTCCTACACAATTCCAGGGGAAGGATACTGCAAAATCCCCCTTCCCTCCCCACTCCAGGGGAAGGATACTGCAAAATCCCCAATCCTACCCACCTCCAGGGGAAGGATACTGCAAAATCCCCATTCCCTCCCCACTCCAAGGGAAGGATACTGCAAGATCCCCATTCCCTCCCACTCCAGTGGAAGGATACTGCAAAATCCCCATTCCTACACAATTCCAGGGGAAGGATACTGCAAAATCCCCCTTCCCTCCCCACTCCAGGGGAAGGATACTGCAAAATCCCCAATCCTACCCACCTCCAGGGGAAGGATACTGCAAAATCCCCATTCCGACCCAATTCCAGGGGAAGGATACTGCAAAATCCCCCTTCCCTCCCCACTCCAGGGGAAGGATACTGCAAAATCCCCAATCCTACCCACCTCCAGGGGAAGGATACTGCAAAATCCCCATTCCCTCCCCACTTCAGGGGAAGGATACTGCAAAATCCCCATTCCCTCCCCACTTCAGGGGAAGGATACTGTAAAATCCCCATTCCCTCCCCACTCCAGGGGAAGGATACTGCAAAATCCCCATTCCCTCCCCACTCCAGGGGAAGGATACTGCAAAATCCCCATTTCTACCAATTCCAGGGGAAAGATACTGCAAAATCCCCATTCCCACCCCACTCCAGGGGAAGGATACTGCAAGATCCCCATTCCCTCCCCACTCCAAGGGAAGGATACTGCAAAATCCCCATTCCTACCCACCTCCAGGGGAAGGATACTGCAAAATCCCCATTCCCTCCCCACTCCAGGGGAAGGATACTGCAAAATCCCCATTCCCTCCCCACTTCAGGGGAAGGATACTGCAAAATCCCCATTCCCTCCCACTCCAAGGGAAGGATACGGCAAAATCCCTATTCCTACCTAATTCCAGTGGAAGGATACTGCAAAATCCCCATTCCTACCCACCTCCAGGGGAAGGATACTGCAAAATCCCCATTCCCTCCCCACTCCAAGGGAAGGATACTGCAAAATCCCCATTCCCTCCCACTCCAGTGGAAGGATACTGCAAAATCCCCATTTCTACCAATTCCAGGGGAAAGATACTGTAAAATCCCCATTCCCTCCCCACTCCAGGGGAAGGATACTGCAAAATCCCCATTCCCTCCCCACTTCAGGGGAAGGATACTGCAAAATCCCCATTCCTACCCAATTCCAGGGGAAGGATACTGCAAAATCCCCATTCCCTCCCCACTTCAGGGGAAGGATACTGCAAAATCCCCATTCCTACCCACCTCCAGGGGAAGGATACTGCAAAATCCCCATTCCCTCCCCACTTCAGGGGAAGGATACTGCAAGATCCCCATTCCCTCCCACTCCAGGGGAAGGATACTGCAAAATCCCCATTCCCTCCCCACTCCAGGGGAAGGATACTGCAAAATCCCCATTCCCTCCCACTCCAAGGGAAGGATACTGCAAGATCCCCATTCCCTCCCACTCCAGGGGAAGGATACTGCAAAATCCCCATTCCCTCCCACTCCAGGGGAAGGATACTGCAAAATCCCCATTTCTACCAATTCCAGGGGAAAGATACTGCAAAATCCCCATTCCCTCCCCACTCCAGGGGAAGGATACTGCAAGATCCCCATTCCTACCCAATTCCAGGGGTAGGATACTGCAAAATCCCCATTCCCTCCCCACTTCAGGGGAAGGATACTGCAAAATCCCCATTCCTACCCAATTCCAGGGGTAGGATACTGCAAAATCCCCATTCCCTCCCCACTTCAGGGGAAGGATACTGCAAAATCCCCATTCCTACCCACCTCCAGGGGAAGGATACTGCAAAATCCCCATTCCCTCCCACTCCAGGGGAAGGATACTGCAAAATCCCCATTCCTACCCAATTCCAGGGGTAGGATACTGCAAAATCCCCATTCCCTCCCCACTTCAGGGGAAGGATACTGCAAAATCCCCATTCCTATCCACCTCCAGGGGAAGGATACTGCAAAATCCCCATTCCTACCCACCTCCAGGGGAAGGATACTGCAAAATCCCCATTCCCTCCCCACTCCAGGGGAAGGATAATGCAAAATCCCCATTCCCTCCCCACATCAGGGGAAGGATACTGCAAAATCCCCATTCCCTCCCCACTTCAGGGGAAGGATACTGCAAGATCCCCATTCCCTCCCACTCCAGGGGAAGGATACTGCAAAATCCCCATTCCCTCCCCACTCCAGGGGAAGGATACTGCAAAATCCCCATTCCCTCCCACTCCAAGGGAAGGATACTGCAAGATCCCCATTCCCTCCCACTCCAGGGGAAGGATACTGCAAAATCCCCATTCCCTCCCACTCCAGGGGAAGGATACTGCAAAATCCCCATTTCTACCAATTCCAGGGGAAAGATACTGCAAAATCCCCATTCCCTCCCCACTCCAGGGGAAGGATACTGCAAGATCCCCATTCCCTCCCATTCCAGGGGAAGGATACTGCAAAATCCCCATTCCCTCCCCACTTCAGGGGAAGGATACTGCAAAATCCCCATTCCTACCCAATTCCAGGGGTAGGATACTGCAAAATCCCCATTCCCTCCCCACTTCAGGGGAAGGATACTGCAAAATCCCCATTCCTATCCACCTCCAGGGGAAGGATACTGCAAAATCCCCATTCCTACCCACCTCCAGGGGAAGGATACTGCAAAATCCCCATTCCCTCCCCACTCCAGGGGAAGGATAATGCAAAAACCCCATTCCCTCCCCACATCAGAGGAAGGATACTGCAAAATCCCCATTCCCTCCCACTCCAAGGGAAGGATACTGCAAGATCCCCATTCCCTCCCCACTCCAGGGGAAGGATACTGCAAAATCCACATTCCCTCCCCACTTCAGGGGAAGGATACTGCAAAATCCACATTCCCTCCCCACTCCAAGGGAAGGATACTGCAAAATCCCCATTCCCTCCCACTCCAGTGGAAGGATACTGCAAAATCCCCATTTCTACCAATTCCAGGGGAAAGCTACTGCAAAATCCCCATTCCTACCCACCTCCAGGGGAAGGATACTGCAAAATCCCCATTCCCTCCCCACTCCAAGGGAAGGATACTGCAAAATCCCCATTCCCTCCCACTCCAGTGGAAGGATACTGCAAAATCCCCATTTCTACCAATTCCAGGGGAAAGATACTGCAAAATCCCCATTCCCTCCCCACTTCAGGGGAAGGATACTGCAAAATCCCCATTCCCTCCCACTCCAAGGGAAGGATACTGCAAGATCCCCATTCCCTCCCACTCCAGGGGAAGGATACTGCAAAATCCCCATTTCTACCAATTCCAGGGGAAAGATACTGCAAAATCCCCATTCCCTCCCCACTCCAGGGGAAGGATACTGCAAGATCCCCATTCCCTCCCACTCCAGGGGAAGGATACTGCAAAATCCCCATTCCTACCCAATTCCAGGGGAAGGATACTGCAAAATCCCCATTCCCTCCCCACTTCAGGGGAAGGATACTGCAAAATCCCCATTCCCTCCCCACTCCAGGGGAAGGATACTGCAAGATCCCCATTCCCTCCCACTCCAGGGGAAGGATACTGCAAAATCCCCATTCCTACCCAATTCCAGGGGAAGGATACTGCAAAATCCCCATTCCTACCCACCTCCAGGGGAAGGATACTGCAAAATCCCCATTCCCTCCCCACTCCAGGGGAAGGATAATGCAAAATCCCCATTCCCTCCCCACTTCAGAGGAAGGATACTGCAAAATCCACATTCCCTCCCCAGTTCAGGGGAAGGATACTGCAAAATCCCCATTCCCTCCCCACTTCAGGGGAAGGATACTGCAAAATCCCCATTTCTACCAATTCCAGGGGAAAGATACTGCAAAATCCCCATTCCCTCCCCACTTCAGGGGAAGGATACTGCAAGATCCCCATTTCTACCAATTCCAGGGGAAGGATACTGCAAAATCCCCATTCCCTCCCCACTTCAGGGGAAGGATACTGCAAGATCCCCATTCCCTCCCACTCCAGGGGAAGGATACTGCAAAATCCCCATTCCCTCCCACTCCAAGGGAAGGATACTGCAAGATCCCCATTCCCTCCCACTCCAGGGGAAGGATACTGCAAAATCCCCATTTCTACCAATTCCAGGGGAAAGATACTGCAAAATCCCCATTCCCTCCCACTCCAAGGGAAGGATACTGCAAGATCCCCATTCCCTCCCACTCCAGGGGAAGGATACTGCAAAATCCCCATTCCCTCCCACTCCAAGGGAAGGATACTGCAAAATCCCCATTCCCTCCCACTCCAGGGGAAGGATACTGCAAAATCCCCATTTCTACCAATTCCAGGGGAAAGATACTGCAAAATCCCCATTCCCTCCCACTCCAAGGGAAGGATACTGCAAGATCCCCATTCCCTCCCACTCCAGGGGAAGGATACTGCAAAATCCCCATTCCCTCCCACTCCAAGGGAAGGATACTGCAAGATCCCCATTCCCTCCCACTCCAGGGGAAGGATACTGCAAAATCCCCATTTCTACCAATTCCAGGGGAAAGATACTGCAAAATCCCCATTCCCTCCCACTCCAAGGGAAGGATACTGCAAGATCCCCATTCCCTCCCACTCCAGGGGAAGGATACTGCAAAATCCCCATTCCCTCCCACTCCAGGGGAAGGATACTGCAAAATCCCCATTCCCTCCCCACTTCAGGGGAAGGATACTGCAAAATCCCCATTTCTACCAATTCCAGGGGAAGGATACTGCAAAATCCCCATTCCCTCCCCACTTCAGGGGAAGGATACTGCAAGATCCCCATTCCCTCCCACTCCAGGGGAAGGATACTGCAAAATCCCCATTCCCTCCCCACTCCAGGGGAAGGATACTGCAAAATCCCCATTCCCTCCCACTCCAAGGGAAGGATACTGCAAGATCCCCATTCCCTCCCACTCCAGGGGAAGGATACTGCAAAATCCCCATTCCCTCCCCACTTCAGGGGAAGGATACTGCAAAATCCCCATTCCCTCCCACTCCAAGGGAAGGATACTGCAAGATCTCCATTCCCTCCCACTCCAGGGGAAGGATACTGCAAAATCCCAATTTCTACCAATTCCAGGGGAAGGATACTGCAAAATCCCCATTCCCTCCCACTCCAAGGGAAGGATACTGCAAGATCCCCGTTCCCTCCCACTCCAGGGGAAGGATACTGCAAAATCCCCATTCCTACCCACCTCCAGGGGAAGGATACTGCAAAATCCCCATTCCCTCCCCACTTCAGGGGAAGGATACTGCAAAATCCCCATTCCCTCCCACTCCAAGGGAAGGATACGGCAAAATCCCCATTCCTACCCAATTCCAGTGGAAGGATACTGCAAAATCCCCATTCCTACCCACCTCCAGGGGAAGGATACTGCAAAATCCCCATTCCCTCCCCACTCCAAGGGAAGGATACTGCAAAATCCCCATTCCCTCCCACTCCAGTGGAAGGATACTGCAAAATCCCAATTTCTACCAATTCCAGGGGAAAGATACTGCAAAATCCCCATTCCCTCCCCACTCCAGGGGAAGGATACTGCAAAATCCCCATTCCCTCCCCACTTCAGGGGAAGGATACTGCAAAATCCCCATTCCCTCCCACTCCAAGGGAAGGATACTGCAAGATCCCCATTCCCTCCCACTCCAGGGGAAGGATACTGCAAAATCCCCATTTCTACCAATTCCAGGGGAAAGATACTGCAAAATCCCCATTCCCTCCCCACTCCAGGGGAAGGATACTGCAAGATCCCCATTCCCTCCCACCTCCAGGGGAAGGATACTGCAAAATCCCCATTCCCTCCCCACTTCAGAGGAAGGATACTGCAAAATCCCCATTCCCTCCCACTCCAAGGGAAGGATACTGCAAGATCCCCATTCCCTCCCCACTCCAGGGGAAGGATACTGCAAAATCCACATTCCCTCCCCACTTCAGGGGAAGGATACTGCAAAATCCCCATTCCCTCCCCACTTCAGGGGAAGGATACTGCAAAATCCCAATTTCTACCAATTCCAGGGGAAGGATACTGCAAAATTCCCATTCCCACCCCACTCCAGGGGAAGGATACTGCAAGATCCCCATTCCCTCCCCACTCCAAGGGAAGGATACTGCAAAATCCCCATTCCTACCCACCTCCAGGGGAAGGATACTGCAAAATCCCCATTCCCTCCCCACTTCAGGGGAAGGATACTGCAAAATCCCCATTCCCTCCCACTCCAAGGGAAGGATACGGCAAAATCCCCATTCCTACCCAATTCCAGTGGAAGGATACTGCAAAATCCCCATTCCTACCCACCTCCAGGGGAAGGATACTGCAAAATCCCCATTCCCTCCCCACTCCAAGGGAAGGATACTGCAAAATCCCCATTCCCTCCCACTCCAGTGGAAGGATACTGCAAAATCCCAATTTCTACCAATTCCAGGGGAAAGATACTGCAAAATCCCCATTCCCTCCCCACTCCAGGGGAAGGATACTGCAAAATCCCCATTCCCTCCCCACTTCAGGGGAAGGATACTGCAAAATCCCCATTCCCTCCCACTCCAAGGGAAGGATACTGCAAGATCCCCATTCCCTCCCACTCCAGGGGAAGGATACTGCAAAATCCCCATTTCTACCAATTCCAGGGGAAAGATACTGCAAAATCCCCATTCCCTCCCCACTCCAGGGGAAGGATACTGCAAGATCCCCATTCCCTCCCACCTCCAGGGGAAGGATACTGCAAAATCCCCATTCCCTCCCCACTTCAGAGGAAGGATACTGCAAAATCCCCATTCCCTCCCACTCCAAGGGAAGGATACTGCAAGATCCCCATTCCCTCCCCACTCCAGGGGAAGGATACTGCAAAATCCACATTCCCTCCCCACTTCAGGGGAAGGATACTGCAAAATCCCCATTCCCTCCCCACTTCAGGGGAAGGATACTGTAAAATCCCCATTCCCTCCCCACTCCAGGGGAAGGATACTGCAAAATCCCCATTCCCTCCCCACTTCAGGGGAAGGATACTGCAAAATCCCCATTTCTACCAATTCCAGGGGAAAGATACTGCAAAATTCCCATTCCCACCCCACTCCAGGGGAAGGATACTGCAAGATCCCCATTCCCTCCCCACTCCAAGGGAAGGATACTGCAAAATCCCCATTCCTACCCACCTCCAGGGGAAGGATACTGCAAAATCCCCATTCCCTCCCCACTTCAGGGGAAGGATACTGCAAAATCCCCATTCCCTCCCACTCCAAGGGAAGGATACGGCAAAATCCCCATTCCTACCCAATTCCAGTGGAAGGATACTGCAAAATCCCCATTCCTACCCACCTCCAGGGGAAGGATACTGCAAAATCCCCATTCCCTCCCCACTCCAAGGGAAGGATACTGCAAAATCCCCATTCCCTCCCACTCCAGTGGAAGGATACTGCAAAATCCCAATTTCTACCAATTCCAGGGGAAAGATACTGCAAAATCCCCATTCCCTCCCCACTCCAGGGGAAGGATACTGCAAAATCCCCATTCCCTCCCCACTTCAGAAGAAGGATACTGCAAAATCCCCATTCCTACACAATTCCAGGGGAAAGATACTGCAAAATCCCCATTCCCTCCCACTCCAGGGGAAGGATACTGCAAAATCCCCATTCCCTCCCCACTTCAGAAGAAGGATACTGCAAAATCCCCATTCCCTCCCACTCCAAGGGAAGGATACTGCAAGATCCTCATTCCCTCCCCACTCCAGGGGAAGGATACTGCAAAATCCCCATTCCCTCCCGACTTCAGGGGAAGGATACTGCAAAATCCCCATTCCCTCCCCACTTCAGGGGAAGGATACTGCAAAATCACCATTCCCTCCCACTCCAAGGGAAGGATACTGCAAGATCCCCATTCCCTCCCACTCCAGTGGAAGGATACTGCAAAATCCCCATTCCTACACAATTCCAGGGGAAGGATACTGCAAAATCCCCAATCCTACCCACCTCCAGGGGAAGGACACTGCAAAATCCCCATTCCCTCTCCACTCCAGGGGAAGGATACTGTAAAATCCCCATTCCCTCCCCACTTCAGGGGAAGGATAGTGCAAAATCACCATTCCCTCCCACTCCAAGGGAAGGATACTGCAAGATCCCCATTCCCTCCCACTCCAGTGGAAGGATACTGCAAAATCCCCATTCCTACACAATTCCAGGGGAAGGATACTGCAAAATCCCCAATCCTACCCACCTCCAGGGGAAGGACACTGCAAAATCCCCATTCCCTCTCCACTCCAGGGGAAGGATACTGTAAAATCCCCATTCCCTCCCCACTTCAGGGGAAGGATAGTGCAAAATCACCATTCCCTCCCACTCTAAGGGAAGGATACTGCAAGATCCCCATTCCCTCCCACTCCAGTGGAAGGATACTGCAAAATCCCCATTCCTACACAATTCCAGGGGAAGGACACTGCAAAATCCCCATTCCCTCCCCACTTCAGGGGAAGGATACTGCATCCCTACGACCAATTCGCTCACACAGAGAGGGACTTCTCCGGGTGCCGTCCGCCAAACAGTGCCGGGGGGCGACGCCCAGGAGCAGAGCCTTCTCTGTGATGGGCCCAGCCCTGTGGAATGACCTCCCCCGTGACATCAGGATTACTTCCGATCTCCGCTCCTTCCGTGTACAGCTGAAGACCCACCTCTTTCAATTATCTGGCCTGGCTCAATCGTAATTTCTCTTATTCCTCCTAACTGTTTTTAAATTGTCTTTTAAACGTTAACTTTTTAATTGCATATTGGGTTCTTACAATTGGGGTATTTTAATGCTGATTTTAACTGTCTATATGATGTAATGTGTTACCTCCTCCGTGTCCGTGTCCGTGTATGTGTATGTGTGTTTTGTATGTATGTATGTTTATGTGTTTTTTATACATCTTCTATGTTTTATATGCTCCATTGTACGCCGCCCCGAGTCCTACTTGGAAAGGGAGCGGCTAATAAATTCATATTATTATTATTATTATTATTATTATTAAGATCCCCATTCCCTCCCACTCCAGGGGAAGGATACTGCAAAATCCCCAATCCTACCCACCTCCAGGGGAAGGATACTGCAAGATCCCCATTCCCTCCCACTCCAGGGGAAGGATACTGCAAGATCCCCATTCCCTCCCACTCCAGGGGAAGGATACTGCAAAATCCCCAATCCTACCCACCTCCAGGGGAAGGATACTGCAAAATCCCCATTCCCTCCCACTCCAGGGGAAGGATACTGCAAAATCCCCATTCCCTCCCACTCCAGGGGAAGGATACTGCAAAATCCCCATTTCTACCAATTCCAGGGGAAAGATACTGCAAAATCCCCATTCCCTCCCCACTCCAGGGGAAGGATACTGCAAGATCCCCATTCCCTCCCACTCCAGTGGAAGGATACTGCAAAATCCCCATTCCTACCCAATTCCAGGGGAAGGCTACTGCAAAATCCCCATTCCCTCCCCACTTCAGGGGAAGGATACTGCAAAATCCCCATTCCCTCCCACTCCAAGGGAAGGATACTGCAAAATCCCCATCCCTACCCACCTCCAGGGGAAGGATACTGCAAAATCCCCATTCCCTCCCCACTTCAGGGGAAGCATACTGCAAAATCCCCATTCCCTCCCACTCCAAGGGAGGGATACTGCAAGATCCCCATTCCCTCCCACTCCAGGGGAAGGATACTGCAAAATCCCCATTTCTACCAAATTCCAGGGGAAAGATACTGCAAAATCCCCATTCCCTCCCCACTCCAGGGGAAGGATACTGCAAAATCCCCATTCCCTCCCCACTTCAGGGGAAGGATACTGCAAAATCCCCATTCCCTCCCACTCCAAGGGAAGGATACTGCAAAATCCCCATTCCCTCCCCACTTCAGGGGAAGGATACTGCAAAATCCCCATTCCCTCCCACTCCAAGGGAAGGATACTGCAAGATCCCTATTCCCTCCCACTCCAGGGGAAGGATACTGCAAAATCCCCATTTCTACCAATTCCAGGGGAAAGATACTGCAAAATCCCCATTCCCTCCCCACTCCAGGGGAAGGATACTGCAAAATCGCCATTCCCTCCCCACTTCACGGGAAGGATACTGCAAAATCCCCATTCCCTCCCACTCCAAGGGAAGGATACTGCAAGATCCACATTCCCTCCCACTCCAGTGGAAGGATACTGCAAAATCCCCATTCCTACCCAATTCCAGGGGAAGGATACTGCAAAATCCCCCTTCCCTCCCCACTCCAGGGGAAGGATACTGCAAAATCCCCAATCCTACCCACCTCCAGGGGAAGGATACTGCAAGATCCCCATTCCCTCCCACTCCAGGGGAAGGATACTGCAAAATCCCCAATCCTACCCACCTCCAGGGGAAGGATACTGCAAGATCCCCATTCCCTCCCACTCCAGGGGAAGGATACTGCAAGATCCCCATTCCCTCCCACTCCATGGGAAGGATACTGCAAAATCCCCAATCCTACCCACCTCCAGGGGAAGGATACTGCAAAATCCCCATTCCCTCCCACTCCAGGGGAAGGATACTGCAAAATCCCCATTCCCTCCCACTCCAGGGGAAGGATACTGCAAAATCCCCATTTCTACCAATTCCGGGGGAAAGATACTGCAAAATCCCCATTCCCTCCCCACTCCAGGGGAAGGATACTGCAAGATCCCCATTCCCTCCCACTCCAGTGGAAGGATACTGCAAAATCCCCAATCCTACCCACCTCCAGGGGAAGGATACTGCAAGATCCCCATTCCCTCCCACTCCAGGGGAAGGATACTGCAAGATCCCCATTCCCTCCCACTCCAGGGGAAGGATACTGCAAAATCCCCAATCCTACCCACCTCCAGGGGAAGGATACTGCAAAATCCCCATTCCCTCCCACTCCAGGGGAAGGATACTGCAAAATCCCCATTCCCTCCCACTCCAGGGGAAGGATACTGCAAAATCCCCATTTCTACCAATTCCAGGGGAAAGATACTGCAAAATCCCCATTCCCTCCCCACTCCAGGGGAAGGATACTGCAAGATCCCCATTCCCTCCCACTCCAGTGGAAGGATACTGCAAAATCCCCATTCCTACCCAATTCCAGGGGAAGGCTACTGCAAAATCCCCATTCCCTCCCCACTTCAGGGGAAGGATACTGCAAAATCCCCATTCCCTCCCACTCCAAGGGAAGGATACTGCAAAATCCCCATCCCTACCCACCCCCAGGGGAAGGATACTGCAAAATCCCCATTCCCTCCCCACTTCAGGGGAAGCATACTGCAAAATCCCCATTCCCTCCCACTCCAAGGGAGGGATACTGCAAGATCCCCATTCCCTCCCACTCCAGGGGAAGGATACTGCAAAATCCCCATTTCTACCAAATTCCAGGGGAAAGATACTGCAAAATCCCCATTCCCTCCCCACTCCAGGGGAAGGATACTGCAAAATCCCCATTCCCTCCCCACTTCAGGGGAAGGATACTGCAAAATCCCCATTCCCTCCCACTCTAAGGGAAGGATACTGCAAGATCCCCATTCCCTCCCACTCCAGGGGAAGGATACTGCAAAATCCCCATTTCTACCAATTCCAGGGGAAAGATACTGCAAAATCCCCATTCCCTCCCACTCCAGGGGAAGGATACTGCAAAATCCCCATTTCTACCAATTCCAGGGGAAAGATACTGCAAAATCCCCATTCCCTCCCCACTCCAGGGGAAGGATACTGCAAAATCCCCATTCCCTCCCCACTTCAGGGGAAGGATACTGCAAAATCCCCATTCCCTCCCACTCCAAGGGAAGGATACTGCAAGATCCCTATTCCCTCCCACTCCAGGGGAAGGATACTGCAAAATCCCCATTTCTACCAATTCCAGGGGAAAGATACTGCAAAATCCCCATTCCCTCCCCACTCCAGGGGAAGGATACTGCAAAATCCCCATTCCCTCCCCACTTCACGGGAAGGATACTGCAAAATCCCCATTCCCTCCCACTCCAAGGGAAGGATACTGCAAGATCCACATTCCCTCCCACTCCAGGGGAAGGATACTGCAAAATCCCCATTTCTACCAATTCCAGGGGAAAGATACTGCAAAATCCCCATTCCCTCCCCACTCCAGGGGAAGGATACTGCAAAATCCCCATTTCTACCAATTCCAGGGGAAAGATACTGCAAAATCCCCATTCCTACCCACCTCCAGGGGAAGGATACTGCAAAATCCCCATTCCCTCCCACTCCAGTGGAAGGATACTGCAAAATCCCCATTTCTACCAATTCCAGGGGAAAGATACTGCAAAATCCCCATTCCCTCCCCACTTCAGGGGAAGGATACTGCAAAATCCCCATTCCCTCCCACTCCAAGGGAAGGATACTGCAAGATCCCCATTCCCTCCCACTCCAGGGGAAGGATACTGTAAAATCCCCATTTCTACCAATTCCAGGGGAAAGATACTGCAAAATCCCCATTCCCTCCCCACTCCAGGGGAAGGATACTGCAAGATCCCCATTCCTACACAATTCCAGGGGAAGGATACTGCAAAATCCCCATTCCTACCCAATTCCAGGGGAAGGATACTGCAAGATCCCCATTCCTACACAATTCCAGGGGAAGGATACTGCAAAATCCCCATTCCTACCCAATTCCAGGGGAAGGATACTGCAAAATCCCCATTCCTACACAATTCCAGGGGAAGGATACTGCAAAATCCCCATTCCTACCCAATTCCAGGGGAAGGATACTGCAAAATCCCCCTTCCCTCCCCACTCCAGGGGAAGGATACTGCAAAATCCCCAATCCTACCCACCTCCAGGGGAAGGATACTGCAAAATCCCCATTCCCTCCCCACTTCAGGGGAAGGATACTGCAAAATCCCCAATCCTACCCACCTCCAGGGGAAGGATACTGCAAAATCACCATTCCCTCCCCACTTCAGGGGAAGGATACTGCAAAATCCCCATTTCTACCCATTCCAGGGGAAAGATACTGCAAAATCCCCATTCCTACCCACCTCCAGGGGAAGGATACTGCAAAATCCCCAATCCTACCCACCTCCAGGGGAAAGATACTGCAAAATCCCCATTCCCTCCCACTCCAAGGGAAGGATATTGCAAGATCCCCATTCCCTCCCACTCCAGGGGAAGGATACTGCAAAATCCCCATTTCTACCAATTCCAGGGGAAAGATACTGCAAAATCCCCATTCCCTCCCCACTCCAGGGGAAGGATTCTGCAAAATCCCCATTCCCTCCCCACTTCAGGGGAAGGATACTGCAAAATCCCCATTCCCTCCCCACTCCAGGGGAAGGATACTGCAAAATCCCCATTCCCTCCCCACTCCAAGGGAAGGATACTGCAAGATCCCCATTCCCTCCCACTCCAGTGGAAGGATACTGCAAAATCCCCATTCCTACACAATTCCAGGGGAAGGATACTGCAAAATCCCCCTTCCCTCCCCACTCCAGGGGAAGGATACTGCAAAATCCCCAATCCTACCCACCTCCAGGGGAAGGATACTGCAAAATCCCCATTCCCTCCCCACTTCAGGGGAAGGATACTGCAAAATCCCCAATCCTACCCACCTCCAGGGGAAGGATACTGCAAAATCACCATTCCCTCCCCACTTCAGGGGAAGGATACTGCAAAATCCCCATTTCTACCAATTCCAGGGGAAAGATACTGCAAAATCCCCATTCCTACCCACCTCCAGGGGAAGGATACTGCAAAATCCCCAATCCTACCCACCTCCAGGGGAAGGATACTGCAAAATCCCCAATCCTACCCACCTCCAGGGGAAGGATACTGCAAAATCACCATTCCCTCCCCACTTCAGGGGAAGGATACTGCAAAATCCCCATTTCTACCAATTCCAGGGGAAAGATACTGCAAAATCCCCATTCCCTCCCCACTTCAGGAGAAGGATACTGCAAAATCCCCATTCCCTCCCACTCCAAGGGAAGGATACTGCAAGATCCCCATTCCCTCCCACTCCAGGGGAAGGATACTGCAAAATCCCTATTTCTACCAATTCCAGGGGAAAGATACTGCAAAATCCCCATTCCTTCCCACTCCAAGGGAAGGATACTGCAGGATCCCCATTCCCTCCCACTCCAGGGGAAGGATACTGGAAGATCCCCATTCCCTCCCCACTCCAAGGGAAGGATACTGCAAAATCCCCATTCCCTCCCACTCCAGTGGAAGGATACTTGAAAATCTCCATTTCTACCAATTCCAGGGGAAAGATACTGCAAAATCCCCATTCCCTCCCCACTCCAGGGGAAGGATACTGGAAGATCCCCATTCCCTCCCCACTCCAAGGGAAGGATACTGCAAAATCCCCATTCCCTCCCACTCCAGTGGAAGGATACTGCAAAATCTCCATTTCTACCAATTCCAGTGGAAGGATACTGCAAAATCCCCATTTCTACCAATTCCAGGGGAAAGATACTGCAAAATCCCCATTCCCTCCCCACTCCAGGGGAAGGATACTGCAAAATCCCCATTCCCTCCCCACTTCAGGGGAAGGATACTGCAAAATCCCCATTCCCTCCCACTCCAAGGGAAGGATACTGCAAAATCCCCATTTCTACCAATTCCAGGGGAAAGATACTGCAAAATCCCCATTCCCTCCCCACTCCAGGGGAAGGATACTGCAAAATCCCCATTCCCTCCCCACTTCAGGGGAAGGATACTGCAAAATCCCCATTCCCTCCCACTCCAAGGGAAGGATACTGCAAGATCCCCATTCCCTCCCCACTCCAGGGGAAGGATACTGCAAGATCCCCATTCCCTCCCACTCCAGGGGAAGGATACTGCAAAATCCCCATTCCTACCCAATTCCAGGGGAAGGATACTGTAAAATCCCCATTCCCTCCCCACTTCAGGGGAAGGATACTGCAAAATCACCATTCCTATCCACCTCCAGGGGAAGGATACTGCAAAATCCCCATTCCCTCCCCACTTCAGGGGAAGGATACTGCAAAATCCCCATTCCCTCCCCACTCCAAGGGAAGGATACTGCAAAATCCCCATTCCCTCCCCACTTCAGGGGAAGGATACTGCAAAATCCCCATTCCCTCCCCACTCCAGGGAATGGATACTGCAAAATCCCCATTCCCTCCCCACTCCAAGGGAAGGATACTGCAAGATCCCCATTCCCTCCCACTCCAGTGGAATGATACTGCAAAATCTCCATTCCTACACAATTCCCGGGGAAGGATACTGCAAAATCCCCATTCCCTCCCCACTCCAGGGGAAGGATACTGCAAAATCCCCATTCCCTCCCCACTTCAGGGGAAGGATACTGCAAAATCCCCATTCCCTCCCCACTCCAGGGAATGGATACTGCAAAATCCCCATTCCCTCCCCACTCCAAGGGAAGGATACTGCAAGATCCCCATTCCCTCCCCACTCCAAGGGAAGGATACTGCAAGATCCCCATTCCCTCCCACTCCAGTGGAAGGATACTGCAAAATCCCCATTCCTACACAATTCCAGGGGAAGGATACTGCAAAATCCCCATTCCTACCCAATTCCAGGGGAAGGATACTGCAAAATCCCCCTTCCCTCCCCACTCCAGGGGAAGGATACTGCAAAATCCCCAATCCTACCCACCTCCAGGGGAAGGATACTGCAAAATCCCCATTCCCTCCCCACTTCAGGGGAAGGATACTGC
Source organism: Natrix helvetica (assembly GCF_964273705.1). Classification (NCBI taxonomy): domain Eukaryota; kingdom Metazoa; phylum Chordata; class Lepidosauria; order Squamata; family Natricidae; genus Natrix; species Natrix helvetica. The sequence goes on from NC_138549.1 coordinate 174,379,791, forward strand.
AAGATCCCCATTCCCTCCCACTCCAGGGGAAGGATACTGCAAAATCCCCATTCCCTCCCACTCCAAGGGAAGGATACTGCAAGATCCCCATTCCCTCCCACTCCAGGGGAAGGATACTGCAAAATCCCCATTCCCTCCCCACTCCAGGGGAAGGATACTGCAAAATCTCCATTCCCTCCCCACTCCAGGGGAAGGATACTGCAAAATCCCCATTCCCCCCCCACTCCAGGGGAAGGATACTGCAAAATCCCCATTTCTACCAATTCCAGGGGAAAGATACTGCAAAATCCCCATTCCCTCCCCACTCCAGGGGAAGGATACTGCAAAATCCCCATTCCCTCCCACTCCAAGGGAAGGATACTGCAAAATCCCCATTCCCTCCCCACTCCAGGGGAAGGATACTGCAAAATCCCCATTCCCCCCCCCCACTCCAAGGGAAGGATACTGCAAAATCCCCATTTCTACCAATTCCAGGGGAAGGATACTGCAAAATCCCCATTCCCTCCCCACTCCAGGGGAAGGATACTGCAAAATCCCCATTCCCTCCCACTCCAGGGGAAGGATACTGCAAAATCCCCATTTCTACGAATTCCAGGGGAAAGATACTGCAAAATCCCCATTCCCTCCCCACTCCAGGGGAAGGATACTGCAAGATCCCCATTCCCTCCCACTCCAGGGGAAGGATACTGCAAAATCCCCATTCCTACCCAATTCCAGGGGTAGGATACTGCAAAATCCCCATTCCCTCCCCACTTCAGGGGAAGGATACTGCATAATCCCCATTCCCTCCCCACTTCAGGGGAAGGATACTGCAAGATCCCCATTCCCTCCCCACTTCAGGGGAAGGATACTGCATAATCCCCATTCCCTCCCCACTCCAGGGGAAGGATACTGCAAAATCCCCATTCCCTCCCACTCCAAGTGAAGGATACTGCAAGATCCCCATTCCCTCCCCACTTCAGGAGAAGGATACTGCAAAATCCCCATTTCTATCAATTCCAGGGGAAAGATACTGCAAAATCCCCATTCCCTCCCCACTCCAGGGGAAGGATACTGCAAAATCCCCATTCCCTCCCCACTTCAGGGGAAGGATACTGCAAAATCCCCATTCCCTCCCCACTCCAGGGGAAGGATACTGCAAAATCCCCATTCCCTCCCCACTTCAGGGGAAGGATACTGCAAAATCCCCATTCCTACCCAATTCCAGGGGAAGGCTACTGCAAAATCCCCATTCCCTCCCCACTTCAGGGGAAGGATACTGCAAAATCCCCACTCCCTCCCACTCCAAGGGAAGGATACTGCAAAATCCCCATTCCTATCCACCTCCAGGGGAAGGATACTGCAAAATCCCCATTCCCTCCCCACTTCAGGGGAAGGATACTGCAAGATCCCCATTCCCTCCCCACTTCAGGGGAAGGATACTGCATAATCCCCATTCCCTCCCCACTCCAGGGGAAGGATACTGCAAAATCCCCATTCCCTCCCACTCCAAGTGAAGGATACTGCAAGATCCCCATTCCCTCCCCACTTCAGGAGAAGGATACTGCAAAATCCCCATTTCTATCAATTCCAGGGGAAAGATACTGCAAAATCCCCATTCCCTCCCCACTCCAGGGGAAGGATACTGCAAAATCCCCATTCCCTCCCCACTTCAGGGGAAGGATACTGCAAAATCCCCATTCCCTCCCCACTCCAGGGGAAGGATACTGCAAAATCCCCATTCCCTCCCCACTTCAGGGGAAGGATACTGCAAAATCCCCATTCCTACCCAATTCCAGGGGAAGGCTACTGCAAAATCCCCATTCCCTCCCCACTTCAGGGGAAGGATACTGCAAAATCCCCACTCCCTCCCACTCCAAGGGAAGGATACTGCAAAATCCCCATTCCTATCCACCTCCAGGGGAAGGATACTGCAAAATCCCCATTCCCTCCCCACTTCAGGGGAAGGATACTGCAAAATCCCCATTCCCTCCCACTCCAAGGGAGGGATACTGCAAGATCCCCATTCCCTCCCACTCCAGGGGAAGGATACTGCAAAATCCCCATTTCTACCAAATTCCAGGGGAAAGATACTGCAAAATCCCCATTCCCTCCCCACTCCAGGGGAAGGATACTGCAAAATCCCCATTCCCTCCCCACTTCAGGGGAAGGATACTGCAAAATCCCCATTCCCGCCCCACTTCAGGGGAAGGATACTGCAAAATCCCCATTCCCTCCCCACTTCAGGGGAAGGATACTGCAAAATCACCATTCCCTCCCACTCCAAGGGAAGGATACTGCAAGATCCCCATTCCCTCCCACTCCAGTGGAAGGATACTGCAAAATCCCCATTCCTACACAATTCCAGGGGAAGGATACTGCAAAATCCCCATTCCTACCCAATTCCAGGGGAAGGATACTGCAAAATCCCCAATCCTACCCACCTCCAGGGGAAGGATACTGCAAAATCCCCAATCCTACCCACCTCCAGGGGAAGGATACTGCAAAATCACCATTCCCTCCCCACTTCAGGGGAAGGATACTGCAAAATCCCCATTCCCTCCCACTCCAGGGGAAGGATACTGCAAAATCCCCATTTCTACCAATTCCAGGGGAAAGATACTGCAAAATCACCATTCCCTCCCCACTTCAGGGGAAGGATACTGCAAGATCCCCATTCCCTCCCACTCCAGGGGAAGGATACTGCAAAATCCCCATTCCTACCCAATTCCAGGGGTAGGATACTGCAAAATCCCCATTCCCTCCCCACTTCAGGGGAAGGATACTGCAAAATCCCCATTCCCTCCCCACTTCAGGGGAAGGATACTGCAAAATCCCCAATCCTACCCACCTCCAGGCGAAGGATACTGCAAAATCCCCAATCCTACCCACCTCCAGGGGAAGGATACTGCAAAATCCCCATTCCCTCCCCACTTCAGGGGAAGGATACTGCAAAATCCCCAATCCTACCCACCTCCAGGGGAAGGATACTGCAAAATCACCATTCCCTCCCCACTTCAGGGGAAGGATACTGCAAAATCCCCATTTCTACCAATTCCAGGGGAAAGATACTGCAAAATCCCCATTCCTACCCACCTCCAGGGGAAGGATACTGCAAAATCCCCAATCCTACCCACCTCCAGGGGAAGGATACTGCAAAATCCCCAATCCTACCCACCTCCAGGGGAAGGATACTGCAAAATCCCCATTTCTACCAATTCCAGGGGAAAGATACTGCAAAATCCCCATTCCCTCCCCTCTTCAGGGGAAGGATACTGCAAAATCCCCAATCCTACCCACCTCCAGGGGAAGGATACTGCAAAATCCCCAATCCTACCCACCTCCAGGGGAAGGATACTGCAAAATCCCCATTCCCTCCCCACTTCAGGGGAAGGATACTGCAAAATCCCCAATCCTACCCACCTCCAGGGGAAGGATACTGCAAAATCACCATTCCCTCCCCACTTCAGGGGAAGGATACTGCAAAATCCCCATTTCTACCAATTCCAGGGGAAAGATACTGCAAAATCCCCATTCCTACCCACCTCCAGGGGAAGGATACTGCAAAATCCCCAATCCTACCCACCTCCAGGGGAAGGATACTGCAAAATCCCCAATCCTACCCACCTCCAGGGGAAGGATACTGCAAAATCCCCATTTCTACCAATTCCAGGGGAAAGATACTGCAAAATCCCCATTCCCTCCCCTCTTCAGGAGAAGGATACTGCAAAATCCCCATTCCCTCCCACTCCAAGGGAAGGATACTGCAAGATCCCCATTCCCTCCCACTCCAGGGGAAGGATACTGCAAAATCCCTATTTCTACCAATTCCAGGGGAAAGATACTGCAAAATCCCCATTCCTTCCCACTCCAAGGGAAGGATACTGCAAGATCCCCATTCCCTCCCACTCCAGGGGAAGGATACTGGAAGATCCCCATTCCCTCCCCACTCCAAGGGAAGGATACTGCAAAATCCCCATTCCCTCCCACTCCAGTGGAAGGATACTTGAAAATCTCCATTTCTACCAATTCCAGGGGAAAGATACTGCAAAATCCCCATTCCCTCCCCACTCCAGGGGAAGGATACTGGAAGATCCCCATTCCCTCCCCACTCCAAGGGAAGGATACTGCAAAATCCCCATTCCCTCCCACTCCAGTGGAAGGATACTGCAAAATCTCCATTTCTACCAATTCCAGTGGAAGGATACTGCAAAATCCCCATTTCTACCAATTCCAGGGGAAAGATACTGCAAAATCCCCATTCCCTCCCCACTCCAGGGGAAGGATACTGCAAAATCCCCATTCCCTCCCCACTTCAGGGGAAGGATACTGCAAAATCCCCATTCCCTCCCACTCCAAGGGAAGGATACTGCAAAATCCCCATTTCTACCAATTCCAGGGGAAAGATACTGCAAAATCCCCATTCCCTCCCCACTCCAGGGGAAGGATACTGCAAAATCCCCATTCCCTCCCCACTTCAGGGGAAGGATACTGCAAAATCCCCATTCCCTCCCACTCCAAGGGAAGGATACTGCAAGATCCCCATTCCCTCCCCACTCCAGGGGAAGGATACTGCAAGATCCCCATTCCCTCCCACTCCAGGGGAAGGATACTGCAAAATCCCCATTCCTACCCAATTCCAGGGGAAGGATACTGTAAAATCCCCATTCCCTCCCCACTTCAGGGGAAGGATACTGCAAAATCACCATTCCTATCCACCTCCAGGGGAAGGATACTGCAAAATCCCCATTCCCTCCCCACTTCAGGGGAAGGATACTGCAAAATCCCCATTCCCTCCCCACTCCAAGGGAAGGATACTGCAAAATCCCCATTCCCTCCCCACTTCAGGGGAAGGATACTGCAAAATCCCCATTCCCTCCCCACTCCAGGGAATGGATACTGCAAAATCCCCATTCCCTCCCCACTCCAAGGGAAGGATACTGCAAGATCCCCATTCCCTCCCACTCCAGTGGAATGATACTGCAAAATCTCCATTCCTACACAATTCCCGGGGAAGGATACTGCAAAATCCCCATTCCCTCCCCACTCCAGGGGAAGGATACTGCAAGATCCCCATTCCCTCCCCACTCCAAGGGAAGGATACTGCAAGATCCCCATTCCCTCCCACTCCAGTGGAAGGATACTGCAAAATCCCCATTCCTACACAATTCCAGGGGAAGGATACTGCAAAATCCCCATTCCTACCCAATTCCAGGGGAAGGATACTGCAAAATCCCCCTTCCCTCCCCACTCCAGGGGAAGGATACTGCAAAATCCCCAATCCTACCCACCTCCAGGGGAAGGATACTGCAAAATCCCCATTCCCTCCCCACTTCAGGGGAAGGATACTGCAAGATCCCCATTCCCTCCCACTCCAGGGGAAGGATACTGCAAAATCCCCATTCCCTCCCACTCCAAGGGAAGGATACTGCAAGATCCCCATTCCCTCCCACTCCAGGGGAAGGATACTGCAAAATCCCCATTCCCTCCCCACTCCAGGGGAAGGATACTGCAAAATCTCCATTCCCTCCCCACTCCAGGGGAAGGATACTGCAAAATCCCCATTCCCCCCCCACTCCAGGGGAAGGATACTGCAAAATCCCCATTTCTACCAATTCCAGGGGAAAGATACTGCAAAATCCCCATTCCCTCCCCACTCCAGGGGAAGGATACTGCAAAATCCCCATTCCCTCCCACTCCAAGGGAAGGATACTGCAAAATCCCCATTCCCTCCCCACTCCAGGGGAAGGATACTGCAAAATCCCCATTCCCCCCCCCCACTCCAAGGGAAGGATACTGCAAAATCCCCATTTCTACCAATTCCAGGGGAAGGATACTGCAAAATCCCCATTCCCTCCCCACTCCAGGGGAAGGATACTGCAAAATCCCCATTCCCTCCCACTCCAGGGGAAGGATACTGCAAAATCCCCATTTCTACGAATTCCAGGGGAAAGATACTGCAAAATCCCCATTCCCTCCCCACTCCAGGGGAAGGATACTGCAAGATCCCCATTCCCTCCCACTCCAGGGGAAGGATACTGCAAAATCCCCATTCCTACCCAATTCCAGGGGTAGGATACTGCAAAATCCCCATTCCCTCCCCACTTCAGGGGAAGGATACTGCATAATCCCCATTCCCTCCCCACTTCAGGGGAAGGATACTGCAAGATCCCCATTCCCTCCCCACTTCAGGGGAAGGATACTGCATAATCCCCATTCCCTCCCCACTCCAGGGGAAGGATACTGCAAAATCCCCATTCCCTCCCACTTCAGGAGAAGGATACTGCAAAATCCCCATTTCTATCAATTCCAGGGGAAAGATACTGCAAAATCCCCATTCCCTCCCCACTCCAGGGGAAGGATACTGCAAAATCCCCATTCCCTCCCCACTTCAGGGGAAGGATACTGCAAAATCCCCATTCCCTCCCCACTCCAGGGGAAGGATACTGCAAAATCCCCATTCCCTCCCCACTTCAGGGGAAGGATACTGCAAAATCCCCATTCCTACCCAATTCCAGGGGAAGGCTACTGCAAAATCCCCATCCCCTCCCCACTTCAGGGGAAGGATACTGCAAAATCCCCACTCCCTCCCACTCCAAGGGAAGGATACTGCAAAATCCCCATTCCTATCCACCTCCAGGGGAAGGATACTGCAAAATCCCCATTCCCTCCCCACTTCAGGGGAAGGATACTGCAAGATCCCCATTCCCTCCCCACTTCAGGGGAAGGATACTGCATAATCCCCATTCCCTCCCCACTCCAGGGGAAGGATACTGCAAAATCCCCATTCCCTCCCACTCCAAGTGAAGGATACTGCAAGATCCCCATTCCCTCCCCACTTCAGGAGAAGGATACTGCAAAATCCCCATTTCTATCAATTCCAGGGGAAAGATACTGCAAAATCCCCATTCCCTCCCCACTCCAGGGGAAGGATACTGCAAAATCCCCATTCCCTCCCCACTTCAGGGGAAGGATACTGCAAAATCCCCATTCCCTCCCCACTCCAGGGGAAGGATACTGCAAAATCCCCATTCCCTCCCCACTTCAGGGGAAGGATACTGCAAAATCCCCATTCCTACCCAATTCCAGGGGAAGGCTACTGCAAAATCCCCATTCCCTCCCCACTTCAGGGGAAGGATACTGCAAAATCCCCACTCCCTCCCACTCCAAGGGAAGGATACTGCAAAATCCCCATTCCTATCCACCTCCAGGGGAAGGATACTGCAAAATCCCCATTCCCTCCCCACTTCAGGGGAAGGATACTGCAAAATCCCCATTCCCTCCCACTCCAAGGGAGGGATACTGCAAGATCCCCATTCCCTCCCACTCCAGGGGAAGGATACTGCAAAATCCCCATTTCTACCAAATTCCAGGGGAAAGATACTGCAAAATCCCCATTCCCTCCCCACTCCAGGGGAAGGATACTGCAAAATCCCCATTCCCTCCCCACTTCAGGGGAAGGATACTGCAAAATCCCCATTCCCGCCCCACTTCAGGGGAAGGATACTGCAAAATCCCCATTCCCTCCCCACTTCAGGGGAAGGATACTGCAAAATCACCATTCCCTCCCACTCCAAGGGAAGGATACTGCAAGATCCCCATTCCCTCCCACTCCAGTGGAAGGATACTGCAAAATCCCCATTCCTACACAATTCCAGGGGAAGGATACTGCAAAATCCCCATTCCTACCCAATTCCAGGGGAAGGATACTGCAAAATCCCCAATCCTACCCACCTCCAGGGGAAGGATACTGCAAAATCCCCAATCCTACCCACCTCCAGGGGAAGGATACTGCAAAATCACCATTCCCTCCCCACTTCAGGGGAAGGATACTGCAAAATCCCCATTCCCTCCCACTCCAGGGGAAGGATACTGCAAAATCCCCATTTCTACCAATTCCAGGGGAAAGATACTGCAAAATCACCATTCCCTCCCCACTTCAGGGGAAGGATACTGCAAGATCCCCATTCCCTCCCACTCCAGGGGAAGGATACTGCAAAATCCCCATTCCTACCCAATTCCAGGGGTAGGATACTGCAAAATCCCCATTCCCTCCCCACTTCAGGGGAAGGATACTGCAAAATCCCCATTCCCTCCCCACTTCAGGGGAAGGATACTGCAAAATCCCCAATCCTACCCACCTCCAGGGGAAGGATACTGCAAAATCCCCAATCCTACCCACCTCCAGGGGAAGGATACTGTTGCGGCAGACTGTGACAGGAAACCTCAGTCAGCCAAACATAGGACGCGAGACCACAAGGTAAAAGAGAAACAGGTTTTTTAATGATGCATCAGAGTTCAGAGCGTTTAACACTGCAAAGTCTGAACTGTCCTGGGTAGGCCAGGACAGAACTTTAATACCCCTTCAGACGTTTTGGGGGTTCCATAGGCGTGTTTGTCCAAAGGGAAAAAGGAAGGTCAAGGGGAGGTACATTCGGTCAAGGGGAGGTACATTTTAGATTCATCATCATCACAACCTTTACAGTAAAATGTTACAAATATACTCCTTGACATTTAACAAAAACAGAAGTGAATTTGTTGACTGCAAGAAAAGAGAAGTTGAAAATGCTAACATTATACAGAAAAACAGAAAAACAGAAATAATGTGTTAGCCTAGGCGATCTCTACATAAAGGTGAGTAAAATGCTAAATGCCACTTCCTTATTTCTTATCTTACAACATCTGTTTTTCTCTGTGCCCTTCCATAAATCGTTTCTTAAGCTATGTGTCACTAAGATGTGTAATATTTCCTATGCCAGCTACAGAAGTCCTTTTAATATGCAGACTTAATTAATGTTTTTATGAAGAAGTTCTATCAAGGAGTCTAGGGGCTCCTATACCCTTTAAATGAGGGGGTTATTTACCTGCTGCCTCATTCCCCCCTGTTGAAACTTCACCTGTATGTGATAGCTTACTGGGGAGTTTCATAAGCACCGTTGGGATCATCCCAAGTACGCCAGAGAGGGGGCTCCTCCTTTTCTTGCCGGAGCAAGGTGACATACTCACCTTCCAAGTCACACAGAGCCAAGGCCTTTACAGAGGCCCTTTTGTCAACCAGAAGTGAGAGACTGTTACTAACGGTTCTCACAAAAATGGGGAGAATGCAAGGCAGAATAACACATCCAGCAGCAATTAGGCCAATCAAAGCCACTATTGCCTGCAGTCCAGGGAGTTTGGGAAACCAAGATCCAAAAGCTGAGGAGAAATCAAACCCTTTCCAATCCTGCCCCTCAAAGTGGGTGAGCTGCCTCATTTCAGTAGTCAATTGCTTTATAACTGAGCCAGTTTCATCTATTTGGAGACAACAGTTGGTAAGGTTAAATTTTCCACACACCCCACCTTCTTTAGCCAGCAGATAGTCCAGGGCCAGCCGGTTCTGATATACAGCGGTCCTTAGTTTATCTGCTGTCGAGGCCAAAATGTTAAGTGACTTATCAATCCTTTCACCTGCTAGGTCCAACACTGCCTGGAGCCTAATGATGCGATTCAGCATATATATAGGAGTGCGATACCCCCAGGACCCATCCTCAGCCCAAGTGGCCTTCCCATAGGTGCAAACAATACGTTCCGAATCCCAGAATGTTTGTTCTTCATATTGGGCCAATTCTTTACAAGGGAAGTTGGAGAATGCATGTTCGGAGTCCCTCTTCTTCCTTTGAAGCCCTATGTGTTCATATAGGGGGACCCCTAAAACTTGGCGTTTTTGGATGGGGAGTAGGAAAAAAGAAGGTTTTATCCACCCCAGAACACATGACCCAGACCAATACGATGGCAAGACCTCATAGGCAGTGTTGCCACAAATCCAATACATATTTGCAGGGGCAACCCATGGGCCTGGGAACTTAGGGTTGGAGGTAATGAAAGGAAGGAAAGTGTTGTTGAACTTTGGAGGGGCTGGCAAATCGGATGGCGATGTCCATTTGGTATAATTGACATCCCACGTACCTAGGCATATCAGATGGCCCACCGGGAATGACCCATTCCGGACAAAGCAATTTCGTCCCACCAGGTTTGTGGTGAGCGTCCAGACTATGCCCGATGGATCAGTTCTGATGGTAATATTGCCATCCCGACTCATGTTGTTATATACTTCGGGGCTAGTTTCCAAAGCTTCCCATGGCCATTGTTCTCCCATGTTAGTTCCACCACACACAAAGCAGTTTTGAACTGCGAGGGACTTTGCCACAACCTCAGCCATTTCCACAAACAAATTGACTGCCTTAGTACTTAGAGGGAGAGGTTCTTCCAACTCTCGAAGGCTGTCATAAACTGACCATCCAAGAGACTTTATTTCCCCATCATTCTTAGTCTGGAGGCGAATGGTGATATAGGTAACAGGATCCCTCCCTGACCCCTCAATCCCAATACCATAACTAACCTGAGGGGGATGGTCTCGAGACACCTGGATCGATACCAGATTACTATAGGGGATCCTTTCAAACTTGGCAATATGCGGACAACCAGAATGTGTTCCTTGGCCTGTGTATTTGCATACACAATCCCAACCCGTACATACCATTCGGTTGTCACAAGGGCTGAAGTCATCAGGATTGCCCTTGTGCGGGTCCAGATTTCGTGGACATAGGTATTTGTGTGCAGATTGATAGACATTTCTCCAGCTACTGTCCCCACAGGTAATATGGACCGCTTTGTCCATGGCAGCACACACATCAAAGACAACAGTCAGGGGTTGCGTTCCTTGCTTCAGGGCTACTGTAGAGTTTAGGTAATAGAGCCATGAGTGTTCCTGAGAGGTAAGGCCGAGGCCTGCCCAAACAGAAACATTCATCCGCACCGGGAGTTCTGGATTATAGCACACCAAATCAGTTCCCTGCAAACAGTAACTGTACATGGTGCCATTGGAGGTGCACCCTGTGGCCTGGGGTACACAATTTGGAGGGGCCTCAGTGTGGTAGATCAGGGTTTCAATGGTGCGAGCCCCTACCCATGCCTTTTTCATGCAAGGTGTGCAGCTGTCCAAACCTTGGGATTTTGGAAGGTAGCAGATGATACCAGTGGAGCCCTGGCATCTTTTGTATACCTGGGGCTTTAGGGGGACCTGAGTACAGTTTCTAATGCCAGCCCGACCCCTACATATTTTTACCTGAGGGTGATCCTTCCCAAAGGTGCAGTCCGGCAGTGAAGCAGTTTCAGGTGAAGTACTGCACTCTTGGGGCAGGCCCAATTTAAACTTAAAAATGTTTTTTCCTTGGCCCGTCATGCATGAAATGCACTGAGGGAGCTCCTTGGGTATTACTGTTAGATTTGAGTTAGCCCAAGCTTTCTTGACCTCATCAAGTGAGGCCCTGTCTGGTGGACCTGCATGTTCCCCCTCCGTCTCTTGCACGTGGTTGCTCATGAAATTGGTCAACCAGGCTGACATGTGTTTCTGAAGGGTGTGGGGGTCCTTTTTAGTGGATTTCTTACTAGTAGGTGTGACTTTGGCTCGTTTGTGTCTGGTATGTCTGATACCAGAAATTGGTACCTGAGTGGGCCTTAGCAAGTGGCACATAATGGATGAGTTGTAAATATCATTGGGGGCCCATTTTGTACCATTGGGGTCTATTCTGCATTGCCAAAAGTTAGTCTTTTCATACTCACAAGGGGAGAGCCCTTCCTCCTTATGGCATTCGGGGAACCAAGAATCACTATGAAGGAACTGTTTTCCCCCTGGACCGTACACAAAACACTCCTCACAGGGTGGAAAGGGGCCCGGCCCCATAGTTTCGTATACGGGGCGTGTCCCATTCCCCCCTGTTGGAGGGTCAACTGACTCGGGGAAGCCCTCCGGCAGAACCAGAGGAGGGTCCTGGGCACGCAAAAGTCGGTACAAATACATAGAGTTAATTACAATAGAAATAAGAAGAAGAACGACTACCACCCAGACGGTGGGCATAAGGCCTCGTCTGATCCAGGCCGTTTGGCGCAGGCGCTGGGTGGCTTCCATCGAGCTATTTGGAACGTCGGGATGAGCGAAGAGTCCACGGGAGACGTCGTAAGTTGCCCGTGCGGTGGGTGATCACGCCTGGTAGACCACCTGCAGGGGGTGGAGAGCGTTGGTCACCTGTCCGTGGAGAGACAGCGTCCCGAGTGTCGTCAGGAGAGGTGACAGTCCTCAGGTCGGGGTCCCGATGACGACGCAGAGTGAGCTTCAAGGGACCGTGTGGGTTGCTGGCAGCGTGCCACTGGGAAGTTGCTGCCAACTTAACTCGCGACCAATGGATCCACGACTTGATTTCAGCAACCTTAACAGCAAGGGGAGAACATATGACAACAGTATATGGTCCTTTCCACTTGGGGCCCAATGGTTCCTTTTTCCAGTCCTTGACCCAGACCTCCTGGCCAGGGTGGAAGAAGTGGACCGGAGTGGTAACAACATGTGGCCGACAGGTCAATACATATTTTTGCAATTGGAGGACTATGGCATTCAGGGCTTGCAATTGTTTAATTTTAATGGAGTCAGCTATCTGAGCGGTCGGGTGCAAATTAGGGGCCAAGAGGTTGGGGACCCGCCCATACAACAGCTCGAAGGGCGAGAGACCAAGACCCTTGCTTGGAGCACAGCGAACCGCCAAGAGAGCCATAGGCAGGGCATCTGGCCACTTAAGGTGGGTTTCTTGGCAAATTTTAGCGACCTTGTCCTTAATAGTGCGGTTCCGTCTTTCGATAAAACCGCCAGATTCAGGATGGAATGACGAATGCAGCTTCCAGGTGATCCCTAAGATAGAAGCCACCTGTTGCGTGGCCTTATGAATAAATTCCGGGCCATTGTCAGAAGAAATACGAGACGGGAGGCCATAACGAGGGATTATAAGACACATGAGGGCGCGTGTCACCTCGAAGGCCTTCTTCGTCCTAGTGGGGACACATTCAGGCCAGCCAGTATAAGTGCATGCTAAGACTAACATGGCATTGTATGGACCTGACCTAGGCATGTCTGTAAAGTCAATCATTAAGGAATCAAAAGGATAGGATCCCCTTGGTTGGTGTCCCTGGGGAAGAGAAGGACCTTGTCGAGGATTGTTGGCAGCACAAATTTGACATCTGGCACACACACTAGCTGCCATACTAGGAAGGTGCTCAATGTAGACTTCTCTGGCCAAGGCATTTTGTAGGGCAGTCTTCCCCAGATGTAGGTTCCTATGAAGGGAGGTAACTGCTTCCCATGCCAAATGTTGAGGAACAAAAACTCTGTTATCAGGTAAGACCCACCATCCTTCCTGAAGATGGGCTCCTATGGCTATGGCCTGTTGGATTTCTTGGTTCGAATATGAAGGTGGATGGGATGAGTCTGGGGTCCACAAGGTAAGGCATGTAGCTTGTAAGTTCAGAGGGCGAAGAGCAGCGGCACGGGCCGTGCGGTCAGCTTTATTGTTGCCTCGCTCAGTGTCCGTGGTGCCTTTCTGATGTCCCCTTACATGCATAACGGCCACTTCCTTAGGTGCCCAGACACTGTCCAATAACCTCAGAATCTGTGGGCCATATTTAATATCTTTTCCTCCTGCCGTGATAAGCCCCCTTTCTTTGTAAAGGGCCCCATGGACCTGTACAGTGAGGAAGGCATATTTGGAGTCTGTGTAAATGTTGACTCGGAGGCCTTGAGCTAATTCCAGAGCCCGTGTGAGAGCATGTAGCTCAGCCAATTGAGCGCTGGTGCCTGGGGGAAGGGGCTCTGCTTCCCATACCTCCTCGAGAGTGACAATTGCATAGGCAGCCTTGCGGGTTCCCTCATGGAGAAAACTGGTGCCATCTGTGTACAGAGAAGCATCGGGGCGAAGGAGGGGCTCATCCTTCAAGTCGGGGCGACTGGCATAGGTCTCAGCAATGGTTTGTAAACAATCATGGGTAGTTTGGGCATCAGGTTCAGGTAGAAGAGTAGCTGGGTTGAGGGCGTGGGATTGGATCAATGTAACAGCAGGATTGTGAGTAATCAGGCCTTGGTATTTGAGCATCCGTGGATTTGTGAGCCATTGATGGCCTTTTCGGTCCAAGACAGCCTTAAGGGCATGTGGGGTGTATATGTTCAGGTCCTGGCCAAAGGTCAATTTATTGGCCTCGTGGGTAAGGAGGGCCGTGCCAGCAACAGCTTTAAGGCAAGCAGGCCATCCTTTTGCTACAGGGTCCAACTGTTTGGACAGATAGGCCACAGGACGGTGCCAGGTACCAAATTTCTGAGTTAACACTCCCACAGCCATGTTCTGTTTTGTGTCCACAAACAAATGAAAAGGCTTGTCCAAATCCGGAAGGCCCAAGCTGGGTGCTTGGGTAAGAGCTTGCTTAAGCTGCAAGAAGCTGGCCTGTTCCTCTTTTCCCCATTGCATAGGTTCTTTTTCATGTCCTCTTGTGGCATCATACAATGACTTAGCTAATAGGGCAAAATTAGGGATCCAAATACGACAGAAGCCTTCTGCCCCCAGAAAGCCTCTCAGCTCCTTGCGATTCTTGGGGATTGGTAATTGGCAAATAGCCTCTTTCCGTTCATGCCCCAATGCCCTTTGGCCTTGTTGTATATCATAACCCAAATATCTGACCTCTGTCTGGACTAACTGAGCCTTCTTCCTAGAAGCCTTGTATCCCCTCTCCATTAACAAATTCAACAGAGCTGATGTGTTTTTGTGACAGTGCTCCTGGTTGTGTCCGGTGACTAATAAGTCGTCTACATACTGAAGCAATACATCAGGCCGAGGGATTTGTAATGACTCAAGGTCTTTTGCCAGGGCTTCTCCAAACAGAGTGGGGGAGTTCTTAAAACCTTGTGGGAGACGAGTCCAGGTGTACTGTTGCTTGCGACCCGTGACAGGGCTTTCCCACTCAAAGGCAAACAAGTGCCTACTCTTGCGATGTATGGGGATGGAAAAGAAGGCATCTTTCAGATCAATGACGGAAAACCACTTAGCAGTTGGAGGAATCAGACCCAACAGTACATATGGGTTTGGAACAGTCGGATGTATGGTAACTGTAGCTAAGTTGACGGGGCGTAGATCTTGCGCCATGCGAAAGCGACCCTCACCCTTAGGGATAGGCAGAATCGGGGTGTTCCATTTGGAATCAGTAGGAACCAGAATATGGTTGTCCAAATACAGATCAATGACTTCTTGGATGGCTGCCACTATGGGTCTGCAAAATCCCCAATCCTACCCACCTCCAGGGGAAGGATACTGCAAAATCCCCATTCCCTCCCCACTCCAAGGGAAGGATACTGCAAAATCCCCATTCCCTCCCCACCTCACTAACCTGCTTTCCAGCTCTGTTCTCCTGTTCAGGGCAACAGGAGAACGGGGCCAGCCTATTTGCTGGATTTCCGAACTACTCAAAATTTCCACTAGTGTTTCGCCAGAACCTGCCAGAACTGGCTGAATACCAAAACAGGCGAAACAATCTCCAAAAATAGGCTGTTTTGGGCCCTTTCGAGGCCATTTTTGGGCTGTTTTTAAGCCCATTTTTCAGGCTGTTTTCAGCCCAAAAATGGTTTGAAATTGGCCTGACAAACGGCCTCAAAATGTTCCAGAAAACGGCCTCAAAACAGTCAGAAACAGCCCGATGGATAGCCAAAAACGACCAAAAAACAGGCATGTGCCCACTGGCTAGCTGGTCTTCAGATTTCCAGTTCTCTGGTGCACACACATACACACACCTTTCCTTTTGAGCAGGGGGTTGGACAAGGTCCCTTCCAACTCTTGTTATTCTGTAATTCCGTAAGGGTCTCCTGCTTCAGCAGGGGGCTTGACTAGAAGACCTCCAAGGTCCCTTCCAACTCTTGCTATTCTGTAATTCCGTAAGAGTCTCCTGCTTGAGCAGAGGGTTGGACTAGAAGACCTCCAAGGTCCCTTCCAACTCTTGTTATTCTGTAATTCCGTAAGAGTCTCCTGCTTGAGCAGGGGCTGGACTAGAAGACCTCCAAGGTCCCTTCCAACTCTTGTTATTTTGTAATTCCATAAAGGTCTCCTGCTTGAGCTGGGGGCTGGACTAGAAGACCTCCGAGGTCCCTTCCAACTCTGTATTCTGTAATTCTGTAAGGGTCTCCTGCTTGAGCAGGGGGCTGGAATAGAAGACCTCCAAGGTCCCTTCCAATTCTGTCATTCTGTGTAGGGTCTCCTGCTTGAGCAGAGGGCTGGACTAGAAGACCTCCAAGGTACCTTCCAACTCTCTTATTCTGTTATCCTTGCGGGGATTTTGATGTGAAGCCTCTTTGTGCCCAGAAGAATCTCACAGCTGGGCAGTTGAAACATCTGCCCAGCTGGTTCAGGGAGCTCCACCTTAGGCCCTTGCTCTCCCTGGCTGAACGCCTGGTGAAGTCTTGGCAGCTTTGGCACTGCAGTCACAGCTCCTCTTTGGATGACAAGTGCAAGGGAAGGAGAGGGAAATATTTAGAAGTTGGAAAGCAAAGCTGGGAAGGAAGGATTCCAGAAGGGAGGGGGAGGAGAGAAAGTCAAAACAGAGGGTCGTGTGCAGTCTTTAGGGATAGAAGCTTTTTCTTGACTGGACTGGGAAAGAAATATTCTTAGCGCAAGCAAGAAGAGAACAGGGTTGAGTTAGAAGACTCCTCCTGTGTGGCATTCTGGGGAGGACTTTGCGCCTGCAGGGAACTGGCTGTTTTGGAGGAAAAAGCAAATATAAGAGAAGACAAGAAGAAGAAGAAGAAGAAGAAGAAGAAGAAGAAGAAGAAGAAGAAGAAGAAGAAGAAGAAGAAGAAGAAGAAGAAGAAGAAGAAGAAGAAGAAGAAGAAGAAGAAGAAGAAGAAGAAGAAGAAGAAGAAGAAGAAGAAAAGCTTCAAGGTCCAATAGAAGAGATTAGTTATAGCTCAGGTTTGGGCTGTGAGATCCTTTGGTGCCTCAGCAGGGGGTTGGACTAGAAGACCTCCAAGGTCCCTTTCAACACTGTTATTCTATTCTATTCTATTCCATTCTATTTCATTCCATTCCACATTTTCTATTCTATTCTATTCTATTCCATATTTTCTATTCTATTCCATTCCATTCCATTCCATATTTTCTTTTCTTTTCTTTTCTTTTCTTTTCTTTTCTTTTCTTTTCTTTTCTTTTCTTTTCTTTTCTATTCTATTCTATTCCATATTTTCTATTCTATTCTATTCTATTCTATTCCATATTTTCTATTCTATTCCATTCTATTCTATTCTTATTCTATTCTATTCTGCATTATGTCCTATTCTGCATTATGTTCTATCCTATCCTATCTGAGCTGGATTGCTTTCTTGAAGACGTTTCATGATCCAACAAGGTAGCATCATCAGGGCTAGAAGGGAAGTGGGTTTGCATGGAGGAGGAGGAGGAGGAGGAGGAGGAGGAGGAGGAGGAGGAGGAGGAGGAGGAAGAGGAGGAGGAAGAGGAGGAGGAGGAGGAGGAGGAGGAAGAGGAGGAGGAAGAGGAGGAGGAGGAGGAGGAGGAGGAAGAGGAAGAGGAGGAGGAGGAGGAGGAGGAGGAGGAGGAGGAGGAGGACATTGGGGTGCTTGGTGCTATCTGAGCTTGATTGTTTCCTTGCAGACATTTCATGACCCAAGTAGGCAACATCATCATGTCTACCAGGGAATGGGATTTGCAGAAAGGAGGAGGGGGGGGGAGGAGGACAATGACAACGACAACAACATTGGGGTCCTTGGTGGTCTCTGAGCTTGGTGTTTTTCATGTAGTCATTTCATTACCCAACTATGTAACATCATCAGTGCTAGAAGGGTTTGTGCAGGAGGAGGAAGAGGATGATGATTGTGGGATCTTTGGTGGTCTCTGAGCTTGGCTGTTTTTAGCACACATTTCACTACCCAACTAGGTAAAACCATGGCCATCCTCCCCCTCCCCCTCCTCCTCTTGTCCATCTCATTCCCTTCATATACCCCCCTCCCTTCTAGTACTGATAATGTTGCCTAGCTGGGTAATGAAATGTGTGCAAGAAAATATCTAAGCTAAGAAAGCACCCAGGACCCCA
The DNA here is from genome assembly GCF_964273705.1 of Natrix helvetica. Lineage (NCBI taxonomy): Eukaryota > Metazoa > Chordata > Lepidosauria > Squamata > Natricidae > Natrix > Natrix helvetica. The sequence continues at coordinate 174,397,710 of NC_138549.1, forward strand.
TAGTTTCAGATTCCTGGGCTTTGTTTCCCCCCACCCTAATTCCTACTGAACATCTTGCGACTTAAGCAATAAGAGATTACTCTTTGTCTGTTGCGCGCAAACTCCATCAACGGGATCTTGTACAACCTTGGACTTCTTAAAACCCCGCTCCAAATCTTGGCAGCAGGACTGAAATGCCACTTCTCAGATCGTTTACGCAAAGAGCGTTTTGTGTGATGACGCTAAGCTGGAAAGATTTGCCTTGCACTGGTTTGAAATCCCCAAGGTGTGAAGGTGAGATCTTTTGAGACTTTGACAGTTTTGTATTAAGATCTGTTGAGATTTCTCTCTTCTTTTGCAGGCTTTTTATATAAGCGTGTAGAAAGTTCATGATAAGATAACAATGCGCTCCAGGCCTCAATTCATGGTGAATACATGGACAGGTTTATTCGGTTTTTCCTAACAATGATACAAAAGCCATTTCCTGTTCAACAATTACTTTTATTTCCACTATTATCTTTCTTTTATTTCCACAGAGGGATACAATCAAGATCAAGGGAGTTACTAATACCACTTAGTAAGGCCACACCTAGAATCCTGCATCCAGTTTTGGTCACCACACTATAAAAAAGATGTGGAGACTCTAGAAAGAGTGCAGAGAAGAGCAACCAGGATGATGAGGGGACTGGAGGCTCAAACATACGATAAACGGTTGCAGGAACTGGGCATGTCTAGTCTAGGAAAGAGAAGGACCAGGGGAGACAGGATAGCATCGTCCAATATTTGAGGGTCTGCCACAGAGAGGAGGGGTGGTCAAGCATTAACCCCAGCGGAATTACAAAAAATGGCGCTATTTGGAATATCATATATTTTAAGAAGGTACTTGGTTGATATCTAGAACTCTGGCAGCAATCCGTATCAACCATCAGTGCCAGTCAATGGTATTTGTGATGCATGTTTTAATATTCAGTTGGCTGAGTTTCATGTTTAATGAATAAAGTATATAATCATAACAACAACAACAACAACAACAACAACAACAACAACAACAATTTGACATGGACATGGCTTAAGATGGGAACCATCAAGAAAGAAAAGGAAGGTTTAATACTCACTGCTCAATTACAAGCACTACAAACTAAGGCCATGAAAGCGAAGATACGAAAATCCATTGACAATCCAAACTGCCGACTTTGCAACGACAAAGTTGAAACTGTTTCACACTTAATATGTGAGCGCAGCAACATTGCACAAACTGATTCCAAAGCTAGATACCACCGAGTTCTTAAATTAACCCACTGGTCATTATGTAAAAAAACCATGATTTACCTGTATCCAGAAAGTCATGGGAACATAAAGTGGAAAAAGTTATCGAAAATGAGACAGTGAAAATCTTGTGGGACTTTCGAATGCAAACGGATTGTCATTTGGAGCACAACACGCCAGAGATCACGGTTGTCGAGGGCTGAAGTGTACAGTTTATTGATATCGCTGTTCCTGGAGATGCCAGAGTCGAAGAAAAAGAAATGGAAAAAATCATGGAATATCGCGACCTGGCCATCGAAACTACACGGCTATGGATGAAGCATGTAACAGTGATACCCATTGTCATCGGGGCACTTGGCACCATGTCCAAGAATTTTATGAGATACATCCACAAATTGCAGCTTCCTGCAATAATACCAGCGGAGCTGCAAAAAACTGCGCTACTCGGAACATCTTATATTTTAAGAAGGTACCTGGTTGATACCTAGGGCGCTGGCAGCAAACTGTGTCAACTGTTTACACCAGTCAGTGGTATTTGCGACACATCTTTCAATGTTCAGTTGGCTGAGTTTCATGTTTAATAAATAAAGTATATAATAATAATAATAATAATAATAATAATAATAATAATAATAATAATAATAACAACAACAACAACAACAACAACAACAACAACTCCGCCATTGCCGGTCCCAAGCCCGGATGAGAAAGGAGGAGGGTTGGGGTCAGGTTGGCAACCTGGCCCCATAAAAAAACTCGCCATCCCATACTACATGGTGAAAGAAACGAATAAAAATTCTATACCGCATCGGTCGTCGCGCGGGTTAACAAGGGCCGCGGCGGATGTTGAGGTCCCTGGGCATCCGTTGACAAGTGGGCTACAAGTGGACCAGCCAACAAAACGACAGAAATATAGTGCAGATGAAAATCGTGCCATAATGGCCTGTTATTACAACTCAGAGCCAAAAAAAAGAGGCTATTTAAAGCGAATGTATGATTTATGGAAACAACAATATCCACCAGATTCAAATGTTAGTGGACAACGACTAGCAGATCAAAGGCGATTTATTATACGGAATAAAGTGTTTAGCGAAGTTGAACTTGAGGAAATTCAGGCAAATTGCAAAAAAACAACAACAACATCACAAGAGGAAATAAGTGATACTCATGACACAACTAAAGAAATCATAGGAGAACTCCCAGAGGAAGCTGCCGGAGAGGAAATAAAAACACTACCACCAGAACTAGTTACCATTGAACCAACTGATGAACCAACTCAAAAACAAAATGAACTGAAGGACAAGATCATGGAGCATTTTCTGGCTAGGGAGGAAAGGCAACGTTTACCATCATTAAAAACTGTCCCTAAGAAAATTTTGGGTCCTATCATGAAAATGGTTAATGCAGTGCTTTCAACAATTGAATCAGGATCCATCTTGGAAACAAATCAGTTAATGTACAGTGCAGCTGTAATAGTCACTAATGAACTAGGCATTAAAATCAAAGTACCTAATCACACAATGGAAAAAGCATCAAAGCCAAAGTGGAAAATTCGATTAGAACAAAAAGTAAAAAAATTAAGGGCAGATGCTAGCAACTTGAAGAACATGCGTGAGCAACGGCTTAAAAACAACAAAATTATAGATCAGCTAATCAGAAGGTATAGATTGGATACAAGAAACATCAATGAAGCTGTAGAGATTGTAAAACAGCAGATAACAGCAACAGCTAGGAAAATTGAAAGATATGAGGCACGAATCATCCAGTATAAACAAAATCAACAATTTCGATCAGACCAACGGCATTTTTATCAAAGTCTTAATGTAAATGGTGGCACCAAAAGTCAAAAACCAGAAAAGCAGGCCACAGCTGAATTCTGGAAAGAATTGTGGGGAAATGCAAAGGACTACAATAAGGAAGCAAAGTGGATACATGACTTTGAGGAAAGCATTGGTAACAAACAAATGCAAGTATTAGAAATAACAACTGAGATGGTCAAAAATCGAGTAAAAAAAGTAAAGAATTGGACATCACCTGGAAATGACCAATTACATGGTTTCTGGCTCAAATATCTGACCAGTTTACATGCAATGTTGGGCAGGCAACTGAATGAAATTTTACAAAATGGTCAAATTGATGAATGGTTGACAACTGGAAAAACATACTTGATTCAGAAAGATGCAACTAAAGGAACAATACCTGAAAACTACAGACCAATAACATGCTTGCCAACAACCTTCAAATTACTCACAGGCATTATTGCAGATAATATTATGGATTATTTGGAAACAAACAACATCTTGCCAGTAGAGCAAAAAGGCAACAAAAGAAGGAGTAGGGGCACAAAAGATCAGCTCCTAATTGATAAAATGATATTAGAAAATTGTAAGAAAAGAAAAACGAACTTGAATATGGTCTGGATTGATTATAAAAAAGCATTTGACTCATTGCCACATAGTTGGATCATAAAATGCTTAGAAACAACTGGCATTAGTAAAAATATTACATCCTTCACTGAAAAGGCGATGAAACAATGGAGAACTGAGTTGGTAGTATGGAATGAAAACTACGGAATGGTCAATATCAAGCGAGGAATTTTCCAGGGTGATTCACTTTCACCTCTTCTCTTCATCATCACGATGATCCCACTATCAGTAATCTTAAAAAAAAATGAAATTAGGCTACCAAACAGCCAAAGAAGCTGAAAAAATTTCACATTTATTATATATGGATGATTTGAAACTCTATGGAAAGTCAGAAATAGAAATCCAATCACTGACAAACACAGTCCGAGTATTCAGCAATGATATTTCAATGCAGTTTGGCATGGAAAAATGTGCCACTGTATCCATAAAAAGGGGCAAAATCACTACATGTGAGGGAATTGAAATGCCCAATGGCCAACTAATTAAATGCAATGAAAATGAAGCCTACAAATACTTAGGCATTTTGCAGTTGGATAACATCAAACATGGAGAAGTAAAAACTATTGTCAGGAGAGAGTACACCAACAGAGTTAGGAAAATTTTGAAATCTAAATTAAATGGTGGAAATACAATCAAGGCCATAAATACCTGGGCAATACAAGTTATAAGATACACAGCTGGTATAGTTAACTGGACACAAGCTGATTTGGACATTTTGGACCGAAAAACCAGGAAACTAATGACAATGCACTACAGTTTACATCCACGCGGTGACACTGATAGATTATACCTGCCCCGAAAATCAGGTGGCAGAGGATTATTACAAGTGAAGCAAATAGTTGAAGAAGAAAAACATGCACTGGCTGATTATTTAAAAGAAAGTCAAGAACATCTATTAATCGAAGTAAAGAACAAAAATCTACTGAAGGCCCAACAGACGAAACAAGAATACAGAAAAGATGTGATAAAATCAAGAATAGAGAGTTGGCAGAACAAAGCCTTACATGGTCAATTTCTGGAAAAAATAAAAGATAAAGTGGACAGTGAAAAAACTTGGTTATGGTTAACAACAGGTACATTAAAGAAAGAAACAGAGTCACTAATCCTGGCTGCGCAAGAACAAGCTATCCGAACAAATGCCATTAAGGCCAAAATCGAAAAATCCTCTGATGATGCCAAATGCAGACTGCCAAATTCATCAAAGAAGTTGATGAAACTGTTGACCACATACTCAGCTGCTGTAAAAAAATCGCGCAGACTGATTATAAATTGCGGCACAATTCAGTAGCACAAATGATCCACTGGAATTTCTGCAAAAATTATAATATTAAAACAACAAACTGGTGGGAACATAAGCCTGAAAAAGTCACCGAAAATCAGATGGTCAAGATCCTGTGGGATTTTCGTATACAAACAGACAAAATACTAGCGCATAACACACCAGACATCACACTGGTTGAGAAAAAGAAGGTTACAATCATAGACATCGCAATACCAGGTGATAGCAGGGTTGAGGAGAAGGAACATGAAAAAGTCACGAAATACCAGGACTTAAAAATTGAAATCCAACGATTATGGCACAAACCAGCAGTGGTAATTCCAGTGGTAATCGGCACACTGGGTGCTATTCCAAAAGCACTGGAATTACATTTAAAACAGTTAAAACTTGACAAAATAACCATCAGTCAAATGCAAAAAGCTGCACTGCTTGGATCTGCACGTATATTACGAAGATACGTTACGACGTCCTAGGCCCCTGGGTGGGGCCCGACTAGTAATCAATGCCAAATCCGGCGAAACTACTGGCCGCTGTGATACAATCGTATAATAATAATAATAATAATAATAATAATAATAATAATAATAATAACAACAACAACAACAACAACAACAACAACAACAACAACAAAATAATAATTGGAACAGCTTATATCCTCCTGTTATCCTTAACAGTTCCTAGGTCCATGATTAGGACTCAAGCTGTTGAGCTACCAACCAGCCCCAAAGGCTGTGAATCTCACCAAAGATTTAATAATAGTAATAATAGTAATAATAATAATAACAACAACAACAACAACAACAACAACAACAACAACAACAATCAGTGACAAACACAGTCCTAGTATTCAGCACCGATATTTTTCCATGCAGTTTGGCATGGAAAAATGCGCCACTGTATCCATAAAAAGGGGCAAAATCACTGCACGTGAGGGAATTGAAATGCCCAATGGCCACTAATTAAATGCAACGAAAATGAAGCCTACAAATACTTAGGCATTTTGCAGTTGGATAACATCAAACATGGAGAAGTAAAAACTATTGTCAGGAGAGAGTACACCAACAGAGTTAGGAAAATTTTGAAATCTAAATTAAATGGTGCAAATACAATCAAGGCCATAAATACCTGGGCAATACCAGTTATAAGATACACAGCTGGTATAGTTAACTGGACACAAGCTGATTTGGACATTTTGGACCAAAAAACCAGGAAACTAATGACAATGCACTACAGTTTACATCCACGCAGTGACACTGATAGACTATACCTGCCCCGAAAATCAGGTGGCAGAGGATTATTACAAGTGAAGCAAATAGTTGAAGAAGAAAAACATGCACTGGCTGATTATTTAAAAGAAAGTCAAGAACATCTATTAATCGAAGTAAAGAAGAAAAATCTTTTGAAGGCCCAACAGACGAAACAAGAATACAGAAAAGATGTGATAAAATCAAGAATGGAGAGTTGGCAGAACAAAGCATTGCATGGTCAATTTCTGGAAAAAATAAAAGATAAAGTGGACAGTGAAAAAACTTGGTTATGGTTAACAACAGGTACATTAAAGAAAGAAGCAGAGTCACTAATCCTGGCTGCGCAAGAACAAGCTATCCGCACAAATGCCATTAAGGCCAAAATCGAAAAATCCTCTGATGATGCCAAATGTAGACTTTGCAAAGAGGCTGATGAAACTGTTGACCACATACTCAGCTGCTGTAAAAAAATCACGCAGACTGATTATAAATTGCGGCACAATTCAGTAGCACAAATGATCCACTGGAATTTGTGCAAAAATTATAATATTAAAACAACAACAAACTGGTGGGCACATAAGCCTGAAAAAGTCACCAAAAATCAGATGGTCAAGATCTTGTGGGATTTTCGTATACAAATGGATAAAATATTGGTGCATAATACACCAGAAATCACACTGGTTGAGAAAAATAAGCTTACTATCATAGACATCGCAATACCAGGTGATAGCAGGGTCGCCGAGAAGGAATATGAAAATATCGTGAAATACCAGGACTTAAAAATCGAAATCCAACGATTATGGCACAAACCAGCAGTGGTAATTCCAGTGGTAATCGGCACACTGGGTGCTATTCCAAAAGCACTGGAATTACATTTAAAACAGTTAAAAATTGACAAAATCACCATCAGTCAAATGCAAAAGGCTGCACTGCTTGGATCTGCACACATATTACGAAAATATGTTACGACGTCCTAGACCCCTGGGTGGGGCCCGACTAGTAATTCGGTGAAACAACTGGCCGCTGTGATACACTTCTGTTGATGTAATAATAATAATAATAATAATAATAATAATAATAATAATAATAATAATAATAATAATAATAATAATAATAATAATAATAATGGGTTGTGGGAAGTTTTGGTGCTCCACCCCTGGAGATTTTGAAGAAGAGATTGCACTGCCATCTGTCCAGAATGGTATAGGGCCTCCTATTTGAGCAGGGGGCTGGACTAGAAGACCTCCAAAGTCCTTTCCGGCTCTATTCTGATTAATAATTTATATGCTGCTCAGATCCCAGTGGGTCATGTGACAGACTGAATCTGCTCCCAATCCATCAATTATAGTATAGGGGTTTTATCTACATTTTTCTGCAGATAGGTTGCTGTATTACGTATTTTCACAAAGATAGTCCAATAACTTTGTATCAACCAGAGGATACCTTATCGCTCTTAGCATGTTTGCAATCTTTCTTTCGGCAACCCTGTTTTGCTCGGGACGATAATTTAATGTTTTTCATGATTTATGCTTTGATTGTCCAAGTATTTTTCAAAGTCTCCTTTGCAATCTTCCCTCCCATTACAGTAGCTGATCTTAATCTGTTTTTTCTGTTGAACTTGTTTTCCACATAAACATAGTAGGGTTTGAATATCTCAAACAGTTCACACTTATTAGGCAAGAAAAACAAAATGCACAGGTACAGTATAGGTGGTACCTTGCTCAATAGTAGTAACTGTGAAAGGGATATTGGAGTCCTAGTGGACAACCATTTAAATAGGAGCCAGCCATGTGCAGCAGCTGCCAAAAAAGCCAACACAGTCCTAGGCTGCATCAACAGAGGGATAGAATCAAGATCACGTGAAGGGTTAATACCACTTTATAAGGCCTTGGTAAGGCCACACTTGGAATACTGCATTCAGTTCTGGTCGCCACGATGTAGAAAAGATGTGGAGACTCTAGAAAGAGTGCAGAGAAGAGCAACAAAGAGGATTAGGGGACTGGAAGCTAAAACATAAGAAGAACAGTTGCAGGAACTGGGTATGTTTAGTTTAAGAGAAAGAAGGACCAGGGGAGACATGATAGCAGTCTTCCAATATCTCAGGGGCTGCCACAAAGAAGACGGAGTCAATCTATTCTCCAAAGCACCTGAGGCCAGGACAAGAAGCAATGGGTGGAAACTCATCAAGGAGAGAAGCAAACTGGAACTAAGGATACAATACAATACAATAGCAGAGTTGGAAGGGACCTTGGAGGTCTTCTAGTCCAACCCCCTGCCTAGGCAGGAAACTCATCAAGGAGAGAAGCAACCTAGAACTAAGGAGAAATTTCCTCATAGTTAGAACAATTAATCAGTGGAACAGCTTTCCTCCAGAAATTGTGAATGCTCCAACACACTGGAAGTTTTTAAGGGGATGTTGGATAGCCATTTGTCTGAAGTGGTGTAGGGTTTCATCACATGCCTAAGCAGGGGATTGGTCTAGAAGACCTCCAAGGTCTCTTCCAACTCTGTTATTGTATTAAGCTTCTATTCTATTCTATTATTGGTTAAATTGTTCTATTTTGAGAAACCATCAATCCAAGTTTGCGATGTCATTTTTCCTGCTCTTTCTTTTGATTGGCATGTGACCGCAAATAAGCAGTGATCGCTAGATGGTTTATTGAATTCAAGCCCAGAAAACAATTTCTTTGTATTTTTAGGCACAAATCAATGGTTGATTCCCTTTGGTTAACATTTATTTATCTTTTTATATGATTTAGTTTGTATTCTGTACAGGTTTTTAAATATTTCATCTTTTTATTATTGAAAAAAAGCCCACAGTTATCTAGTGGTAAGATTGGCAGTCAAGAAATGTAAGATATGTGTGTGTGTGTGTGTGTGTGTGTGTATGGATGGATGGATGGATGGATGGATAGATGATAGATAGATAGATAGATAGATAGATAGATAGATAGATAGATAGATAGATAGATAGATAGATATGGAGGTCTTCTAGTCCAACCCCCTGCCTAGGCAGGAAACCCTATACCGTTCCAGACAAATGGCTATCCAACATCTTCTTAAAGACTTCCAGTGTTGGGGCATTCACAACTTCTGGAGGAAACTTCTGTTCCACTGATTCATTGTTCTAACTGTCAGGAAATTTCCCCTCAGTTCTAAGTTGCTTCTCTCCTTGATTAGTTTCCACCCATTGCTTCTTGTTCTGTCCTCAGGTGCCTTGGAGAATAGTTTGACTTCCTCTTCTTTATGGCAGCCCCTGGAAGAGTGCTATCATGTCTCCCCTAGTCCTTCTTTCTCTTAAACTAGACATACCCAGTTCCTGCAACCGTTCTTCCTATGTTTTAGCCTCCAGTCCCCTAATCCTCTTTCTTGCTCTTCTCTGCACTCTTTCTAGAGTCTCCACATCTTTTCTACATCGTGGCGACCAAAACTGGATGCAGTATTCCAGATCTGGCCTTATCAAGGCCTTATAAAGTGGTATTAACCCTTCATGTGATCTTGGTTCTTTTTTTTTCCAAAAAAATATTGGTTTTTACACATATATAGGGAAAGGTAAATGGTTATACAAAAATTTTTGGCAGCTCCCACACTGGAGTTAGTAACCCATCCAGCACCCACAGTTTTAACAATCTTAAGAACAAAATACAAAAGATAAGCAGAAAACAAGATCTTATTCTATAATGTTAACCATGTGTTCATTCATTTTCCTTTGTCACTTTCTAGAGTATCACCAATTGCTATTTATTTCAAATACTTTTATTTTTGTGATCTGAGCCTTTTCGATATTGCTTCTTCCTCCCTGTCCCCAGAGGAGCCTTCAGGCCCCCCCTTCTTCTTATCCTGCACCATACTGCCCCTCCCACTACCTTCGCTATGTTTGTCCTCTAGGAGGAGAGAATTCTTTTTGATGAAGACTTCCGCTTCCTGCACTGTATTGATTCTAATCCTGTTTCCCTCCCAAAAGACGTGATCTTGATTCTCTCCCTCTGTTGATGCAGCCTAGAACTGTGTTGGCTTTTTTGGCAGCTGCTGCACACGGCTGGCTCCTATTTAAATGGTTGTCCACTAGGACTCCAAGATCCTTATCTCGGTCAGTGGGGAATTCCTCTGCTCTCAAGCTGATCAATAGCTGGCATTGTCCCAAGAAAGATGGAAACATGGCTTGGTTGCCATCAAATTTGTCAGGCACTGCAACCGGGCATTTCCTCCAAGGTGGGGTTGGAGCAGGGGGGAGCTTGGAGCTGTGCCACCTGGGCAGCCAATATAGCCACCTGTTGCGAGAGTTGCGCTTTTCGGCACGTAGCTGCTCCATGGTGATGATATTTACAGCTTTTGTTTTAAGGCAGGAAACAAACTGTTCTGTCCCATGATTCTAATGAATGTGTGCTGACGGGGGGGCAGAGGTCGACCCTGAGGCCGCTCACTTGTGGGGTGCCGCAGGGGTCGGTCTTCTCGCCTCTCCTGTTCAACATATATATGAAGCCGCTGGGTGACATCATTCGCGGTTTTGGGGTTGAGTACCATCTGTACGCTGACAATACTCAGCTGTACATATCTACCTTGAACCACCCCAACGAGGCCGTCGAAACGATGTCCCGGTGCCTGGAGGCCGTAGGGGTCTGGATGGGCAGTAACAGACTCAAACTCAACCCCTCCAAGACAGAGTGGCTGTGGTTACCGGCACCCCGGTTCAACCAGTGGGTTCCGTCACTGGCCATTGGGGGCGAACAGCTGGCCCCCGTGGAGCGGGCGCGCAATTTGGGCGTCCTCCTGGATGCCCAGCTGTCAATGGATGACCATGTGACGGCCGTGGCAAGGGGGGCGTTCCACCAGGTTCGCTTGGTGCGCCAATTGCGCCCCCTATTGGACCGGGGCGCCCTGCGCACAGTCACCCATGCACTGGTGACGTCCCGACTGGACTATTGCAATGCTCTCTACATGGGGCTTCCCTTGAGATGCACCCGAAGGCTGCAGTTGGTCCAGAACACGGCCGCGCGGGCAATTATGGGAGGTACCAGATACTCCCATGTAACACCTCTCCTGCGCGGGCTGCACTGGCTACCTGTGGCTTTTCGGGTGCGTTTCAAGGTATTGACTATCATCTTTAAAGCACTCCATGGCTCAGGACCTAGCTACCTGCGGGATCGCATCCTGCCCCATACATCCCTGCGGCCAATTCGCTCTCACAGGGAGGGATTCCTCCGGGTGCCGTCCACTAGGCAGTACCAGCAGGTGACGCCCAGGAGTAGGGCCTTGTCTGTGATGGGCCAGACCCTCTGGAATGACCTCCCCCCCCGACATTAGAATAACGACCAATCTCCGCTCTTTCCGTAACAAACTAAAGACCCACCTGTTTAATTTAGTTGGCCTGGCCTAACTGTAACTTTTGTGTCCCTCTAGCCTGTATTTTTTAAATTTTAAATGTTTAGGGATAAATTTTATAGGTTGTTTTAATTTTTAACTATAATGTACAGCCTACCATATAGTTTGTTTTAATGGGTATTTATAATTATCTAAGTTTGTATATTGTTTTATTGTGGTCTGTACACCGCCCCGAGTCCCTTTGGGGAGAGGGGGCGGTCTATAAATTAAATAAATTAAATTAAATTAATTAAATGAATATGCAGACACAGGCTTGGCTATCTGCCACGACTAATGATGGAGAGAAACCCCAAATACCATGCCTGAAATCAATCAGAGACTAAGGCAGAATCATCCTTAAAGTTCCAATTTAATCATACAGGCATGTTGGCAACGTACTGTGGAATTCCAACTCTGATTCTCTTCCTGGAATTCCACCCAGTTGAAAGTTCATGATCTTATCCCCACACCCATAATCCATCACATGTTCCAATCATCATCTTCCACGCTGGCATCTACACCCCTCTGCTTCCGGTCAGGTGTCGAGGTGCGGAGACAAAAGATGACCTTGAGCTTCTAGAAAAGAATGACAACAATACATTCCACAATCCTACTCCTTTCTATTCCCACCTCCCAACTGCTACACTAATGAAACAGCATAGGAAATTATAAGAAAGTGTGGCAGGCCAAAGATCCTAAAAAGAACATAACTACAGACCTGCCAAGAATGCTATCTTCAAGAAACCAAGATTAGACTTACGGAATGCTTTCTCAATGGCTAGTACAGTGGACTGTTGTTTCCTGCAAAGATTCCCCTCCCACCGCTCCACCTATAAGCTCTTTGGGAGGGGCCACAACCGTAGCCACCTGTCCCTATTTCCTTCTATGACGTCTTCTCCACAGCTGCTCCCTTCTCTTTTCAGCTCTATGCACACGCATATCAGGGACAACCTCCCTCTGTTCCTCCTCACTGCTCCCTGACTCAGATGCCACCTGGTGGCCAACAGGCCTTTCTAGTCCCTGCTCTGACTCCAAACACCCTCCAGAGTCTTCCTCATCCTCCAGAGCAGTCCCATAATGGTCTGAGCTGTCAGAGTCCACCAACAGCTCAGACGGCCGCTGCTGGGCCGCAACAGTTTATGGGAATTTTTGACCATTCTTCCAGAAGTGCATTTGTGAGGTCACACACTGATGCTGGACGAGAAGGCCTGGCTCTCAGTCTCTGCTCTAATTCATCTATCGGGTTGAGGTCAGGACTCTGTGCAGGCCAGTCAAGTTCATCCACAGTAGACTCTGCCATCCATGTCTTTATGGACCTTGCTTTGTGCACTGGTGCACAGTCATGTTGGAAGAGGAAGGGGCCAGCTCCAAACTGTTCCCACAAAGTTGGGAGCATGGAATTGTCCAAACTGTCTTGGTATGCTGAAGCATTCAGAGTTCCTTTCACTGGAACTAAGGGGCCAAGCGCAGCTCCTGAAAAACAACCCCACACCATAATCACCTCTCCACCAAACTTTACCCTTGGCACAATGCAGTCAGTCAAGTACTGTTCTCCTGGCACCTGCTAAACCCAGACTCGTCCATCAGATTGCCAGATGGAGAAGCGCGATTCGTCACTCTGGAGAACGCATCTCCAGTGCTCGAGAGTCCAGTGGCGGTGTGTTTTACACCACTGCATCCAACGCTTTGCATTGCACTTGGTGATGTATGGCTTGGATGCAGCTGCTCGGCCATGGAAACCCATTCCCTGAAGCTCTCTGCGCACTCTTCTGGAGCTAATCGGAAGGCCACATGACGTTTGGAGGTCTGTAACGATTGATTCTGCAGAAGGTTGGACTGTTTAGGAGCGAGGAAATTTCACGACTGGATTTGTTGCACAGGTGGCTTCCTATCACAGTTCCACGCTGGAATTCACTGAGCTCCTGAGAGCGACCCATCCTTTCACCAATGTGTGTACAAACAGCATGCATGCCTAGGTACTTGGTTTGATACACCTGTGGCCATGGAAGGGATTGGAACACCTGATTTTGATTATTTGGATGGGGGAACAAATACTTTTGGCAATATAGTGTGTTTGTATATATCTATATCTATATCTATATCTATATCTATATCTATATCTATATCTATATCTATATTATATCTATATCTATATCTATCTAGATAGATAGATATAGATATAGATGATATAGATATAGATAGATAAAGAGAGAGAGAGAGATGGTATAGATAATATAGAAGATAGATAGATAGATAGATAGATAGATATAGATATAGATTATATATATATATATATATATATATATATATATATATATATATATATATATATATATATATAGAGAGAGAGAGAGAGAGAGAGAGAGATGGTATAGATAATATAGAAAGATAGATAGATAGATAGATAGATAGATAGATGATAGATAGATAGATAGATAGATAGATAGATAGATAGATAGATAGATAGATATGGTAGATATAGATTATATAAAAAGAGAGAGAGATGGTATAGATAATATAGAAGATAGATAGATAGATAGATAGATAGAGAGAGAGAGAGAGAGATGGTATATGTTAGATATTAGCATATATCGCAGCAAGTCTCCTCTCTGGTCCGCCGCTACGGTGGGAAACAGGTATCGTTCTGATTGGTCGAGAGGCGTACCCGATCCCTATAAAAGGGGAACCCTCCGGCCACAGAACAAGCTGGATCACTACTACTACTAATAAAGAGCTGATAAGTCACTACGTGTCCGCAGTCTGTTCTCTCGTTGCCCGAATCTAACATTGGCGACGAAGGTGGGATCGAGAGACAGATAGGACGAAGAAAGCTACTTCAGAATCTCAGGATTCGATCCAGCCCAGGAATTCGGCAGAAATTCTGGCAGCCATCTCAGGACACCGCAGCGCGGCAAAATTCAAACGAAGAGAAGATGGCGATGCACACTCCCCCCGCTCCATTGGACCCGACGAACGACGAATGGGAGGCTTTCATGATTCGTTTTGAGTGTTTTCTCGAAGCAAACGAATACACGGGGATAACCGATGCCCGAAAGAAAAACATTTTCCTTGGCTACTGTGGGCGAGAAGTTTTCAACACGGCCAGAAACCTCTCTGCGCCTACTCCGATACAAGCGGTATCATGGACGGCGCTGCAACAAACTCTACAGACTCATTATGCGCCAAAACCTTCCCGCCACGTTTGCCGCCAGGAATTCAACACGCGGAACCAGAAGGCGGGAGAATCAATCAACCAATATGTTGCAGCCCTACGTAAAGCAGCAACTCACTGCGAGTTCAGGGATCTGGACGAGCACATCCTGGCAAGATTTGTTTGTGGGTTAAGGGACATTTCGCTACAAAAAAGGCTGTTGGCAAACCCAAATTTAACCCTACAAATAGCGCTAAACGAAGCAAGGGCATCCGAGTCAGCGGAAAAATCATCAGAAACCATACAACGCGGATTCAACGTAAGCCAGCCAGCACCCAGACACACCAGAGTCCACTACGAGGACACCAACCCCGACTACGAGGATTCCGAGTTCGAGGACAGTCACCTGATGCGGAGCAGTCACATGAGGCCTGGGGGGAGACCCGGATTCCGTTTGCCGCCCTGCGCAAGCTGCGGAGGGAATCACCCCCGGTCTAATTGTCGGTTCAGGAACGTTGTTTATTCACACTGCAACAAACTTGGGCACATCGCACGAGTGTGCCGGAGTGAAGTCCCTGCCTCACGGCAGCCGCCTACATACCGCCAACAGAAGCCCAACCCAGGGGCCTGGCGGAATCAAAAAGGGCGTCCAGAGAGAAATCCACAAGTGTTTACCCAGAGAGACAATTCCCAAAGAGCTGAAAGGGCGTTTTCCCAGAGAGATTATACACAAAGAGCTGAGAGAGCATTCTACCAAGACGCTCAACGAGAGTATTTTCAGGATACAGATGCTGAGATAGAGTTGACCCAGAGAGAGGAATTGCGAATGTATCTCACCACAATAAGTCAGGTCCACACCAAGCGGCCTAAAAAGCTGAAAGTCACAGTCCTCTTGGAGGGCTCTCCTTGCGAGCTGGAAGTTGACACAGGATCGTCCTTGACGATCATTTCATGGGCCTCCATGAAAAAGGCTATCCCTAGCCTCAAAAAGAGCCAACTACGCGCACCAGACATTCTGCTACGAGACTACCAGGGGAACCGAGTCCCCATCGTGGGCCAAGGCATGTTCCAAATTCGCTTCAAGGACATCGTAGCCCAGCTGCCCGTGACCATCGCCAGCGCTCCGTTACAGAACCTTCTAGGACTAGATTGGTTTGAAGCCTTGGGTTTAGAAGTCACCGGGATCAACGCCGTGGAGAACAGCAGCGCTGAACAGATTTTTAAGGAGTTCGAGGATGTGTTCAGCCCCGGTCTTGGTAAGTATGTGGGTAAACCAATCTCATTCAATTTAGACCCCAAAGTGGCGCCAATCCGACTTAAACCAAGACTAGTGCCTTTTGCACTCCGCCCAAAAATAGATAAAGAGATCGATAAGTTAGTAGAGCAAGGAATCCTTGAGCCGGTGGATCACGCGCGCTGGGAAACCCCCATTGTGACCCCAGTTAAACCAGACGGGTCAGTCTGCATCTGCGCGGACTATAAATGCACAATTAATGTCGCGCTACAACAAAGCGCATATCCTGTGCCAGTAGTACAACACTTATTGCACTCGTTGGGGCCAGGAAAGATATTTGCTAAATTAGACATGGCACAAGCGTACCAGCAGTTGCCCGTGGATAGCACCACAGCGGAGGCCCAAACTATAGTGATGCATAGAGGAGCATTCAAATGCAACCGGCTACAATTCGGTGTGAGTATTGCTCCAGGTCTGTTCCAGAGCGTCATGGAACGGCTTTTGCAAGGGATACCGGGAGTCGTCCCCTATTTCGACGACATCTTGGTGTCCGCTGCAAACGAGGAGCAACTAATAAAAAGAGTCAGAACTGTTTTGGCCAGAATCAGAGAAAAGGGCCTCCGCCTCAAAAAGGAGAAATGCCAAATTAACGTGCCTAGCGTAGAATTCCTGGGATATAGAATCGATGGTCAGGGAATACACCCCACTTCAAAGAAAATTAAGGCGATCCAGGATGCCCCCACACCACGAAATCAGACCGAGTTGCAGGCTTTCCTCGGACTACTTAACTTCTACAGTGTTTTTCTGAGACAGAAGGCGACTGTTGCTGAGCCATTACATCGACTACTCCAGAGGAACCCACCATGGAGATGGGGACGATCCAAAGCAGCAGCTTTTGCCGCAGTAAAGCACCTGCTCACCACTGACTCGCTGCTAGTGCAATACAGCCAGACGCTACCGCTGGTATTGACCTGCAACGCATCCCCATTCGGAGTCGGCGCAGTCCTTAGCCATAGGATGCCAAACAGGAACGAAGCACCCATCGCCTTCTACTCCAGGACTCTTTCATCGGCCGAGAGGAATTACAGCCAGATGGACAGGGAAGCGTTAGCTGCTGTAGCTGGAGTAAAACGTTTCCACGAATACCTCTACGGCCGCGATTTTGAACTGATTACAGATCATAAGCCGCTGTTGGGACTTTTGGCGGGAAACCGCCCCACACCAGTCTCCCTTTCTCCTCGCATGACCAGGTGGACTGTTTTCCTGGCCGCGTACTCATACAAGTTAATCCATCGACCAGGCTCCACTCTAGGACATGCAGCCGTTGCCCACTTCCAGATCTCTTGCCAGACCCCACTCCCGAGGTACCGGTGTTGTTAATTGACTGTTTGGACTCAGGTCCGGTTTCTTCCTATGACGTTGCCAGATTCTCTGCTAGGGACAACATAATAAAGCAAGTTCAAACATGGGTTTGGAGGGGGTGGCCGAAAGGAAACGTGGGCCCGGAATTCAAGTTATTTTGGGGAAAACGAGATGAGCTTTCAGTGTTGCAAGGTTGTTTATTGTGGGGGGATCGAGTTGTTATTCCTTATGCGTTACGTAGAAATGTATTAGAAGCGTTACATGTGGGGCATCCGGGGATCGTTAGAATGAAGGCGTTAGCAAGAAGTTATGTTTGGTGGCCCAACATGGACAATGAAATAGAGGAATGGGTGGCCACTTGCGATCCATGCCAGGAATCGAGACCAGCACCCCCGGAAGCGCCCGCCACAGAATGGGAGAAGCCTAAAGCACCCTGGTCGCGAATACACATCGATTTCGCAGGGCCAGCCCAAGGTCAGACTTTCCTTATAGTTGTGGATGCATACTCAAAATGGCTAGAAGTAGTCCTAATGACTTCAACCACGGCAGAGGCAGTCATTAGGGTTCTACGGCGACTTTTCGCCACTCATGGCCTGCCCGACCTCCTGGTCTCTGATAATGGGCCCCAGTTCACGGCCATGCAATTTGAAACGTACTTAGCAGGTCAGGGAATTCGGCATGCCCTCGTCGCGCCATTCCATCCGGCATCAAACGGACAGGCGGAGAGAATGGTGCGATCCGCAAAAGAGGCCCTCGCTAGGATGGGTCCAGGTGATTGGCAAACACGCATTGACCATTACCTCCTAATTCAGCATATTACCCCCAGCGCAACGACGGGTAGGAGCCCCGCTGAACTACTCATGGGCTGCCGTCCACGGTCTCACCTGGACCGTCTTCACCCAAATTACTCTGCCACAGCGCCCCCAGACTCTACAAGCAAAATTCGGAGTTTTAGCATAGGGGATTCTGTATACGCCCACAACTATGCAGGGGGAACATTGTGGATGCCGGCAAGGGTCATTGGCATCACGGGTCCACGATCATATCTGCTAGAGCTTGAAGATGGACGAAATTGGAAAAGGCACATCGATCAACTACGAGGTCGCCTGGCACACTCAGACCTGCGGGCTGACGATGAAAACTATCTGCCAGCACAAAGTCAGCCACTCGAGAGCCCCAACACGGAGAACCACGACACCTACGAGCCTAGGGTAGAACAAGAGATCGAAAGAGAAACCGAACAACGCCAAAGCAACGAAAGCCTGCAGACCCCCGAACGAGAAGCAGAAAAAGCAACCGATCCTGACACCACTCCAGATCAACCAGAACTGCGATGTTCCACCCGTGTAAGGCAAACACCCACATATCTTAAGGACTATGTAACTAACCGGAATGCTCCATCTAAGAGGGGAGGGGTGTTAGATATTAGCATATATCGCAGCAAGTCTCCTCTCTGGTCCGCCGCTACGGCGGGAAACAGGTATCGTTCTGATTGGTCGAGAGGCGTACCCGATCCCTATAAAAGGGGAACCCTCTGGCCACAGAACAAGCTGGATCACTACTACTACTAATAAAGAGCTGATAAGTCACTACGTGTCCGCAGTCTGTTCTCTCGTTGCCCGAATCTAACAGTATAGATAATATAGAAAGATAGATAGATAGATATGGTAGATATATATAATATATATATATAGAGAGAGAGAGAGGGAGAGAGGGAGAGAGGAGAGAGAGAGAGAGAGAGAGAGAGAGAGAGAGAGAGAGAGAGAGAGAGAGAGAGAGAGAGAGAATTTGACTCAACTGCTAAATTCACTTCCTTCATTTTATTCTGTTTTATTCTGTTTTATTAATAACAGAATCACAGAGCTGGAAGGGACTTTGAAGATCTTCTAGCCCAGTGTTTCTCAAACTTGGCGACTTTAAGTCCTGTGGACTTCAACTCCCAGAATTCCCCCAGCCAGCTATGCTGGCTGGGGGATTCTGGGAGTTGAAGTCCACAGGACTTAAAGTCGCCAAGTTTGAGAAACATTGTTCTAGCCCAATCCCCTCCTCAAGCAGGGGACCCTATACCATTTCAGAAATTGCAACAATTTAAAGCAGCAGAATTCAGGTATCCAATCTCTTCTTGAAACCTCCAGTGAGGGAGCAGCACCCACAATTTCTGGCCGTAAACCACTCTGCTGATTCATTGTTCTCACTTGTCAGGAAATTTCTCCTTAGTTTTAGGTTGGTTCTCTCCTTAGATTAGTTTCCATTCATTGTTTCTTGCCTGCCTGCCTGCCTTGGACATTGTGGGAGCTTCATCACTGGAGGCTTTCAAGAAGAGATCGGAATGCCATTTGTCAGAAATGGTGTAAGGTTTCCTGTTTTGGGAGGGGGGATTAGACTAGATGACCTACAAGGTCCCTTCCAACTCTGTTAATCTGCCTTCTGGTGCTTTGGAGAATAGTTTGACTCCCTTCTTCTTTGTGGCAACCCCTGAGATATTGGAACTCTGCCATCTTGTCTCCCCTGGTCCTTCTTTTCATTAAACTAGACATACCCAGTTCCTGCAACCATTCTTCATATGTTTTAGTCTCCAGTCCCCTAATCCTCTTTGTTGCTCTTCTCTGCACTCTTTCCAGAGTCTCAACCGAAGGCCAGACAAGGAACAATGGATGGAAACTGATCAAGGAGAGATTCAACCTAGAAATAAGGAGGAATTTCCCAACAGTGAGAGCAGTCAAGCCTTGGAACAGAAATTGCCTTCGGAAGTTGTGGGAGCTTCATCCCTGGTGGCTTTCAAGAAGAGACTGGACTGCCATCTGTCAGAAATGGTGTAGGGCCTCCTGCGTGAGCAGTGGGTTGGACTAGATGACCTACAAGGTCCCTTCCAACTCTGTTAATCTGTATCAGTCACAAATAGAGGACTTCCTGTATTCTGCTGCTTTAAATTGGACACCGTCCAGTGAATTAATTAGGTTGGGATCAGCCATTAACATCTCTTTGTAACCGTGGAAAGTCCATTCCTAAGCACAATTTTATGGCCATTGAGGCTTGAGACGAGCGGCCTCTGGTTCAGCCACGAGCGTTTTGCTTCTTGGAAGCTTTGATTCCTGCGTTCATTATAATTTAATCGACGTTTTAGTTAAATAGCGCTCTTTCCACGCACATCTATCAACATTTCATTTGCAAAATTAATTTTTCCGGGCTGAGATTAATCAAGGTTTATGAACACTTATCGGCTGTAACTTTATTGGTGGGGGTGGGGGGGAGCGGTTTTCTTTGGCACTTCGTCTCCGATTTGAAGTAAGTATTTTTATCGGTTAAATATGCCTGCATTTTCTTGGCCTGGACTTTTATTATCTTTGCAGTTCTTTTGCCGGTTTGAACTTTCTTTTAGGATTTTGGATCACATGATCTCTGAGATGAGAATCCAAGCAGGCGTAGCTCTCTCTCTCTCTCTCTCTCTCTCTCTCCCTCTCCCTCTCCCTCTCTCTCTCTCTCTCTCTCTCTCTCTCTCTCTCTCTCTCTCCCCCTCCCTCTCCCCATCTCTACTCCCTCCCCCTCCCTATTTCTCTTTCTCTCTCCCTCTTGCCACCTCTCTCAACTCCCTCCTTTCCTCTCCCTCCCTCGTTCTCTCTCTCTTGCCAAGCTATGTCAAAAAAGTCAAAATGGCAACAACCAGGTAGAAATCCAAAACTTTTTATGGCACACATAAAAAACAGGGTGGGATTTTAATTCCATTGTTTCATCTTGGCTTTTTGGTTAAATAGAATAACAGAGTTGGAAGGGACCTTGGAGGTCTTCTAGTCCAACCTCCTGCCTAGGCAGGAAACCCTACACCACTTCAGACAAATGGTTATCCAACATCTTCTTAAAAACTTCCAGTGTGTTGGAGCATTCGCAACTTCTGGAGGCAAGTTGTTCCACTGATTCATTGTTCTAATTGTCAGGAAATTTCTCCTCAGTTCTAAGTTGCTTCTTCCCTTGATTAGTTTTCACCCATTGCTTCTTGTGCTGCCTTCAGGTGCCTTGGAGAATAGCTTGGCTCCCTCTTCTTTGTGACAACCCCTGAGACATTGGAAGACTACTATCATCTCTCCCCTGGTCTTTCTTTTCATTAAGCTAGACATACCCACTCCCTGCAACCGTTCTTCATATGTTTTAGCCTGCAGTCCCCTCATCCTCTTTGTTTGTCTTCTCTGCACACTTTCCAATACAATACAATAGTAGAGTTGGAAGGGACCTTGGAGGTCTTCTAGTCCAACCCCCTGCCTAGGCAGGAAACCCTATACCGTTTCAGACCCCCTGCCTAGGCAGGAAACCCTATACCATTCCAGAGTCTCAACATCCTTTTTATATCATGGCGACCACAACTGGATGCAAATATTCCAAGTGTGGCTTTACCAAGGCCTTATAAAGTGATATTAACCCTTCACGTGATCTTGATTCCATCCCTCTGTTTACGCAGCCATATTTTGGGACACACCTTGCAAATTTCCCTGATCTGTACTACAAGTAATTCCCGACGTACGTCCACAATTGAGCCCCAAAGTTTCTGTCACTCAGCGAGCCAGTTGTTGAGTGGATTCTGCTCCATTTTACAACCGTTCTTTGCCCCCGTTGTTAAGGGGACTACATCGCAGCTGTGAAATTAGCAACCCAACTGCTAAAGGACTCTGGCTTTCTCGTTGACTTTGCTGGTTAGATCATCGCCAAAGGGGATCGCCTGTCCCCTGAACACTGCAACCGTCGTAAATATGAGTCAGTTGCCAAGCCTCCAAGTTTTAATCAGGTGACCATGGGGATGCTGTAACGGTCTGTAGGAAGTTTGCACCCACCCGTCTCCTAGGAAAATGAGATATTTTAGGAAATATTAAAAGGGCAGAATATTTCCCCTAAAAGGAAGGCAGCCACCTTTGTTAATAGGCCATTAAGGCCTGAGCCAGTCTATTCGTTTGGCGCCAGATAAAAAAAAGTCGTCCTCCTCCTCCCAAACCCTACCCCCTTCTAGCACTGATGATGTTACCTAGCTGGGTCATGAAACGTCTGCAAGAAAACCACCAGGCTCTGGCACATCCCACCCACAAGGTTAGCTAAAATGAATAGAAACGTGTTGTGGCCCAGCAGGAGTCATTGGAGTTGCCACCAGACTCCGACGGCGAGGGTCCCTCTGAGTCGGCTCAGGAGGATGTGGAGGACCCTGGACAGGGTTCCGACTCTGAGCAGGGCGCAGAGAGGCTGGTTGGCCACCAGGAGGCGCCTGAGGCATGGAGCAGTGGTGAAAGCCAAAGGAAGGGGGCTCCTGATGTCATGCCTTGGAGCAGTGGGGAGGAGTCACAGGACAGTGAGTCAGACACCAGCAGTGAGCTATTAGATGCTCGTTACCGACGTGCTACCCGGCGTAAGGAGCAATTGAGCAATTACAGGAGGTAATTGCTCTCAGCTGCTGATCATTACACTCCTCTCCAGACTATAAAGGGACTGCTTGTGGACACACCCTTTGCAGGAATCAACTGATCATTGGAGTTGGAGAAGCTCAGATCTGTGTCGTACTTTGGCAGGCTGGATTGCTGTCAATCTGTTCCCTGGACCTTGGCAGGCAGGAGTGCTGCTAAGGTGATTATCTGGAGCTTGGTAGCTGGATTGCTGCCAAGGGGTGTCACTGTCGCTGGATTGCTGCCCAGAGTGCTATCTTGACCTTGGCAGGCTGGATTGCTGCCAAGGTGGAACCTGTATGTCAATAAAAATCTGGAAGAGACTTTGTGTCGGAGTGACTTGGTCAGAACAGAAACGTATCACCGTGATGTTGGAAATATAATGTTGCACTAGGAACCTTTTGCCATATGTGGTGGGAGTGCCCAAAAGCTAGGGCCTTTTGGCACCAGATGGGAAAGTGTTTGGAAGAGACGGTTAAATCAAAGGATGGCTTTGAGGCCAGAACTATTTTTTATTAGGGATCACAAAAGAAAAATAAAGGAAAGGTGGATGGTATTTAATGCTGCCTATTTTAAGGGCAGCAAGACTGACCTTCACACAAAAATGCAAAGAAAAGAGACTCTCTTGGAACAAGAAACAATAAATACGATACTAACATGCGCAGACATGGAGAAACTGACTCTGGAGCTCACGGGTGAGACAGAATATCACGAAATCTGGGACAAATATAAAAAGCTGGTTAGAAACGAGGGAAAAAGGTCGGGACAGGAAAACACAGATAAGAATTAGAAATACGGTATTAATATTGTATGATAGGTAGGAACTGGATCTGTATATGCACTGATAGTAACTATATAACAAAAGGGATTAATGGGTAGGCAATTTGACCGATTACACATACCTATGTAATGGATATAAACGGTTGTAAGATCTAAAAACTCTAGGGAAATGACAGAAATGTCGCACTAGGTCCAACTTTTTAAACATTTACTTAATAAAATAAAAAACCTTTTTTAAAAAAGGCCTGAGCCAGTCTATTCTGCATAACAAAGATCTCCCTCCTTCAGGCAGAGCCATAATAGGAATTGGCCAAAGCCCTTTCATTACATCATCACCCAGCAAGAGTCAACCAAGCTTGGGACTCAGGACAGCCTATAGCAGGGGTGTCCAAACTTGGGAACTTTAAGACTTGTGGACTTCAACTCCCAGAATTCCCCAGCCAGCTGGGGAATTCTGGGAGTTGAAGTCCACAAGTCTTAAAGTTCCCAAGTTTGGACACCCCTGGCCTATAGGATTTCCCCTGCATGGCCCCGTGGGAGTCTGACAACCAATCAGAATACAAGCTCAACTTCAAAAGCCCAGAGAGGGCATAGATCTCAAACCACATGATCTCCTGTCCGCCATTAAACCATCTTTCCAAGCAGCCTCCATTCTTTCCAGTGTCTTTTCCCCCACTTGGAACTGAACCCAGGAGGACATTTCTCCCAACAGGTCGTAACTGGAAAATGCTCGTGAGTCACTTTTTCCGGTGCCGTCGTAACTTCGAAAGGTCGCTAAATGAGCTGTTTTACATCAAGGATCACCTGTACTGGATTTAGCTCAAGGAAGCCGCCAATCGCTTTTCATCCTGTTTAGAGAATTCCCTCCCGTTGCTTCATTCAAATGCTGCCAGCAGTTCTGCAATTTGGCAATTACATCCTCAAGGAAATTTTACTTGATTAAACTCCACGATATATTTCTACTTCTTCTGCTAATGAGTTTAATAACGGCCCTTTGATTGGACCATCAAAAACCATTGGCGGCTTCTGAATAGAGAGGTTTGCATTTTTTTGGGAGACACGTTCCAGTAAATATAATTTCAGGCGCATTAATGCCCTTCTTATTCATCCTAAGAACAAGCATTTCTCAGTCCCAAAAGCGTTTTTTCCCCCAAAAAGGCAAATGGACTTTTTTGGGGGTTTTTTTCTTTGAAAACATTTCGCTTCTCATCCAAGAAGCTTCCTCAGTTCTAACTTTTCTAAAGGACCTGAGGGCAGGACAAGAAGCAACCTGTGGAAACTAATCAAGGAGAGAAGCAAGCTGGAATTAAGGAGACATTTCCTGACAGTGGGAGCAGTTAATCAGTGGAACTGCTTGCCACCAGAAGTTGTGAATGCTCGAACACTGGAGGCTTTCAAGAAGAGATTGGACAACTATTTGTCTGAAATGGTATAGGGTTCCCTGCTTTAGCAAAGGGTTGGACTAGAAGACCTCCAAGGTCCCTTCTAACTGTTGTTTTGTAATTCTGTAAGAGTCTCCTGCTTGAGCAGGGGGCTGGACTAGAAGACCTCCAAGGTCCTTAATTCTTTACTCTGTTAAGGAGAGAAGCAATCTAGAACTAAGGAGAAATTTCCTGGCCGTGAGAAGCATTAACCAGTGGAACAGCTTGCCTTCAGAGGTTTTCTAGGTTGGACTAGAAGGCTTCCTCCTCTTCCTCTTCTCCTTCTCCTTCTCTTCCTCCTCTTCTCCTCCTTCTCCTCTCCTCCTTCTCATTCTCCTCCAACTTCTCCTTCTCCTCCTCTTCTCCTCCTTCTTCTTCTCGCCCTCCCACTCCTCCTCTTCTCATTCTCACTCTCCTCTTCCTCTCCTCCTCCTCCTCCTGCTCCTTGTTCTCCTTCTCTACCATCATCATCATCATTATCATTATCATTCTCCTCCTCCCCCTCCTCCTCCTCCTCCTCCTCCTCCTCCTCCTCCTCCTCCTCCTCCTCCTCCTCCTCCTCCTCCTCCTTTTCTATTCTCCAAAGCACTTGAAGGCAAGACAAAATGCAACAAATGGAAACTAACCAAGGAGAGAATCAACCTAGAACTAAGGAGAAAATTCCTGACAGTGAGAGCAATTAATCAGTGGAACTGCTCCCCTCCAGAAGGTTTTCAAGGAGAGATTGGATCCCCATTCGTCTGGCTTGAGCAGGGGGTTGGACTAGAAGACCTCCAAGGTCCCTTCCAACTCTATTATTCTATATTCTATGAATTTGAGCTTAGGGAATGGCAAGGGGTGTGCTGGGTTGAAGCTACATTGGAAATTCCCCACAGGAAGTGGGTAACCCTTTGCTCCTTCCTCCACCTCCTGATTAAGAAAGGGATCGGCAAGGCAAATCAAGACATTTCTTGGTAGGAGTAGGAGTGGCAGAAACACCCTTCTAACAGATGTTGAAGTTCCACCCATCACCTTCAGCCACTTTTAATTGTGGCTCATTAACTAAGTCACAGCTGTCTGGATTCACTCCGCAAAGCTAAATCATCAAGTACAGGCATTGTGACGTGAAAGCTCATACAACATTAACTTTCGGAACAAGAGAGGGAAAAGCGAAAAATGATGTTCCTTTTTCCAACATCTCCACCGTAAAGAGCTTTATTAACAAGTGGAACAACTTGCCTCCAGAAGTTACGGTTGCTTCCTCACTGTGAGGCTTTTAAGAAGAGACTGGGCAGCCATTTGGCTGGGATGGACTAGAAGACCTCCAAGGTCTCTTCCAACTCTGTTATTCTGTCATTCTGTAAGGGTCCCCTGCTTGAGAAGGGGGCTGGACTAGAAGACCTCCAAGGTCTCTTCCAACTCTGTTATTCTGTCATTCTGTAAGGGTCCCCTGCTTGAGAAGGGGGCTGGACTAGAAGACCTCCAAGGTCCCTTCCAACTCTGTTATTCTGTAATTTTGTAAGGGTCTCCTGCTTGAGCAGAGGGTTGGACTAGAAGACCTCCAAGGTCCCTTCCAACTCTTGTTTTTCTGTCATTCTGTAAGGGTCTCTTGCTTGAGCAGGGGGCTGGACTAGAAGACCTCCGAGGTCCCTTTCAACTCTGTTATTATGTAATTTTGTAAGGGTCTCCTGCTTGAGAAGGGGGCTGGACTAGAAGACCTCCAAGGTCCCTTTCAACTCTGTAATTCTGTAAGGGTCTCCTGCTTGAGCAGGGGGTTGGACTAGAAGACCTCCAGGGTCCCTTCCAACTCTGTTATTCTGTTATGAGCAGGTATCTAGGAATGATTAGGGGTAATAATAATAATAATAATAATTTTATTTGATTAGCCGCACCCCTCTCCCGAAGGACTCGGGGCGGCGTACAATCAAGCAGATAAAAATACACATAAGACAAACATATATACAAAAACAGAGACATATACATATGTGCATGGAGGAGGATGGACTTAAGTGAAAGACAGTTAAAAAACACAATTTAAAATCCCCTAATAAAATTACCAAATTAAAAACCCATCAGGAGCGTTACTAAGTTATGGTCGAGCCAGGCCAGCTATTTGGAAAAGGTGGGTCTTGAGCTTGACACGGAAGGAGCGGAGGTCAGTAGTAGTCCTAATATCCGGGGGGAGGTCATTCCACAGGGCTGGGCCCGCCACAGAGAAGGCTCTGCTCCTAGGCGCCGCCCCATGGCACTGTCTGGTAGACGGCACCTGGAGAAGTCCCTCTCTGTGCGAGCGGATGGGTCGTAGGGATGTATGGGGCAGAATACGATCCCGCAGGTAACTAGGTCCTGAGCCATGGAGCGCTTTAAAGATCGTAATCAAAACCTTGAAACGCACTCGATAGACCACAGGGAGCCAGTGCAGCTCGCGCAGGAGAGGTGTCACATGGGAGTACTTGGTACTCCCCATAATCACCTGCGCGGCCGCATTCTGGACCAACTGCAGTCTCCGAGTGCATTTCAAGGGGAGCCCCATGTAGAGAGCATTACAGTAGTCCAGGCGAGACGTCACCAGCGCATGGGTGACTGTGCGTAAGGTGTCCCGGTCCAATAGGGGGCGCAATTGGCGCACCAGGCGAACCTGGTGGAACGCCCCCCTGGCCACGGCTGTCACATGTTCATCCATGGACAGCCTGGCATCCAGGAGGACGCCCAAATTGCGCGCCCGCTCCACGGGGGCAAGTTGAATGCCCCCAATGGCCAGAGATGGAATTATCTGGTTGAACCGGGGGGCCGGAACCCACAGCCACTCCGTCTTGGAAGGGTTGAGCCTGAGTCGGTTGTCATCCATCCAGACCCGTACGGCTTCCACACACCGGGACATCACTTCGACGGCCTCGTTGGGGTGGTTCGGGGTGGAAATGTACAGCTGAGTATCATCAGCGTACAGATGATATCCCACCCCGAAACCACGGATGATCTCACCCAGCGGCTTCATGTATGTGTTGAACAGGAGCGGCGAGAGGACCGATCTAAGGGCAACATGATAGCAGTGTTCCAATATTTGAGAGGCTTCCATCAAGAGGAATGCGCCAACGTATTCCCCAAAGCACCTGAAGCCAAGACAAAAAGCAACCAATGGAAACTAATCTAAGGAGAGAGGCAACCTAGAACTAAGGACAATTTTTTGTGACAGTTAGAACAATCAACCAGTGGAACTGCTTTCCTCAAGAAGTTCTGGGTGCTCCAACACAGGAGGTTTTTCAAGAAATGATTGGACAATCCTTTGACTGGAATTGTAAAAGGTCCCCTGCTCTCAGTAGGGGGTTGGACTAGAAGACCTCCAAGGTACCTTCCAGCTCTGTTATTCTGTTATTAGGTATAAAAACCAGAGTTGAGGCTTAAGAAGAAAATGAGCAAAGCAACTGAGGACAATCAACTTTACAGGATAATGTGGGGTCAGAGGCAGGATCCCCAAAACAGATAATCCAGCCTCATTCTAGTAATTATTTAATCAGTGTGTACTGGAGGAATCCCCCCCCCCAGTTAATACCGTGAGGAGGCTCCTGCAGGAAAAAAAAGAGGATGCACTTATATTTCTACATTTCAGAAAAGGCGGAGAAAATTATACAATCATACATATGCATAGGTAACAGAAGATGTAAGCATACATATTCATAATTAGCAAACCTCGTGTTACTTCCCTCCCCTTCTACTGTTCTTGTCGCCAGGAAAGATTTATTGTCTTAATGGAAAAAAATGTATCAGTTATGTTTGATCAACACAATACAAAACAGATGTGGAGACTAGAAAGAGTGCAGAGAAGAGCAACAAAAATGATTAGGCGACTGGAGGATAAAACATATGAAGAACAGCTGCAGGAACTGTCTAGTTTAATGAAAAGAAGGACTAGAGGAGAGATGATAGCAGTCTTCCAATATCTCAGGGGTGGCCCCAAAGAAGAGGGAGTCAAGCTATTCTCCAAGGCACCTGAGGGTAGAACAAGAAGCAATGGATGGAAACTAATTAAGGAGAGAAGCAACTTAGAACTGAGGAGAAATTTCCTGACAGTTAGAAGAATTAATCAGTGGAACAGAAGTTGCCTCCAGAAGTTGTGAATGCCCCAACACTGGAAGTCTTTAAGAAGATGTTGGATAGCCATTTGTCTGAAACGGTATAGGGTTTCCTGCCTAGGCAGGGGGTTGGACTAGAAGACCTCCAAGGTCCCTTCCAACTCTATTATTCTACAGTTCTATGTTGCTATAGAGGTTTTGATAAAGCTTATTGAGAAGTGAGCACTCCGAGGGTGCCTCAATTAGCTTATAGGCATTCCTCTACTTACGACCAATATTGAGCTCCCAATTTCTGTCCCTAAGTGAGACATTTGTTCAGTGAGTTTGGGCCCATTTTTACCACCTTTCTTGCTACAGTGGTTAAGGGAATAACGTGCAGTTGTTAAGTTAGTCACACAATGGGAAGCGGGAACAAAAAGGAAAAAATAACTATAGGGAAAAAAGAGCAACTACTAACTTTCTTCCGTATGGATAAAAACATCAAATTAATGCAACGCTGAACTAGAATAAACCATAAAAACAGGATTCCCACCCTCCTTATATACACCCATGTAATTACCAAGCCCCAAGGTTAACATTTCATTTCTTTCCATTTAAAAATATTAATAATAATTCAAGAATGTTTTCCGAGTGAAAGGAGGCTACACAAAACCTTTTTGTTAACCAAAAGCCGTCAGTTTCATTCTCTCGGCCGACTCCGTTTATTTCACCATCCGTTCTTCTATCGTGGGTTTGTGTGACAACTTCCATCTCGGAGGGTACAGAAATCTCGCTGCTGTTGTGTTGTCATAGATTAAAAAAAGTTGTGCGTTTTCCCCCCCACAACCGATTTATCCATCAAACCTAAGACAAAAGCCTCTGCTTCCATTGTGATCCATTCCATTGTTTTTAGAGTTAATTTAATCTAGTGGGGAAGACACCGGGCTAAAAACCAGGAGGCTGGGAGTTCTAGTCATGAATTGGGCATGAAATCTGGCTGGGTGACTTTGGGCCAAGCATCGGGAGATGGGGAGTTCTAGTCCCACTTTAGGCATGAAAGCTAGCTGGGTGATGTTAGGCCAATCACCAGGAGATGGGGAGTTCTAGTACTGCCTTAGCCATGAAAGATAGTTGGGTGATGTTAGGCCAATCACCAGGAGATGGGGAGTTCTAGTACTGCCTTAGCCATGAAAGATAGTTGGGTGATGTTAGGCCAATCACCAGGAGATGGGAAGTTCTAGTCCTGCTTTAGCCATGAAATATAGTTATTTTATTTATTTTATTTATTAAATTTATAAACCGCTCCCTCTCCCCGAAGGGACTTGGGGCGGTGTACAGACAAAGGTTAAAATACCATATACATAGAAAGACATCAGAACCCCGTAAAAACAAATTAAATAAAAATCTGTACAATAATAGTAAAAATTAAAACAACTTAAAAATCTACCCCAGGAATTTAAAATACCGGCCAGGAGGATTGAAAATTAAAACTATGATTGGGCCAGGCCAGCTAATTGGAACAGGTGGGTCTTGAGTTTCTTGCGGAAGGAGCGGAGGTCAGTGGTAATTCTAATATCGGGGGGGGGGGAGGTCATTCCAGAGGGTTGGGCCCATCACAGAGAAGGCCCTACTCCTGGGCGCCACCTGTTGGCATTGCCTAGTGGACGGCACCCGGAGGAGTCCCTCCCTGTGAGAGCGAATTGGTCGCAGGGATGTATGGGGTAGGATGCGATCCCACAAGTAACTAGGTCCTGAGCCATGGAGCGCTTTAAAGATGATAGTCAACACCTTGAAACGCACCCGAAAAACCACAGGTAGCCAGTGCAGCTCGCGCAGGAGAGGTGTTATATGGGAGTACCTAGTACTCCCCGTAATTGCCCGTGCGGCCGCATTCTGGACCAGCTGCAGTCTTCGGGTGCATCTCAAGGGGAGCCCCATGTAGAGAGCATTACAGTAGTCTAGACGGGACTTCACCAGCGCATGAGTGACTGTGCGAAGGGCGTTCCGGTCCAATAGGGGACGCAATTGGCGCACCAGGCGAACCTGTTGGAACGCCCCCCTCGCCACGGCTGCCACATGGTCATCCATAGACAGCCGGGCATCTAGGAGGACACCCAAATTGCGCGCCCGCTCCACGGGGGCCAGTTGCTCGCCCCCAATGGCCAGCGATGGAGCCCACTGGTTGAACCGGGGTGCCGGTAACCACAGCCACTCCGTCTTGGAGGGGTTGAGCTTGAGTCTGTTGCTTCCCATCCAGACCCGTACAGCCTCCAGGCACCGGGACATCACTTCGACGGCCTCGTTGGGGTGGTTCGGGGTGGAGAAGTACAGCTGAGTATCATCAGCGTACAGATGGTACTCAACCCCAAAGCCACGAATGTGTTGGGTAATGTTAGGTCAATCACCAGGAGATAGGAAGTTCTAGTCACAAATTGGGCATGGAATCTGGCTGGGTGACTTTGGGCCAATCACCAAGAGATGGGGAATTCTAGTCCCACTTTAGGCATGAAAGCCGGCTGGCTGATATTAGGCCAATCACCAGGAGACAGTGAGTTCTAGTTCTACCTTAGGCATGAAAGATAGTTGGGTGATTTGGGACCAATCACCAGGAGACAGTGAATTCTAGTCCCACCTTAGCCATGAAAAATAGTTGAGTGATTTCGGGTCAATCACCAGGAGACTGGGAGTTCTAGTCCGGCCTTCTGCATTTGCCTAACAATTTGTATGATTCATTTAACTATTAGAAGTGATTCATTTAGCAACCACAGCAAAAAAAGGCCCTGAAATCATGCCTGACTCCCTTCCTGAGAAACAGAAATTCTTGTTCCAATTGTGGTCGTAAGTCGAGGACCAGATGTAGAGAAAGAAACCTTTCCGAAAGAGTGACAGTTGGATGGATTTCAATGTTGAACCAGTTTCAGTCGGATTAAAGCTGAGGGAGAGCAAGATTTAGCAGCAAGAAGGAAAATAGAACCCACAAATCCATAATTTGAATGGTTCACTTAGTGACCTTTCAAAGTTACAACAGCGCTGAAAAAAAGGGACTTATAGCCATTTTTCACACTTACACATCCCCATGGCAATCAAAATTCAGATGCTCAGCAACTGACTCGTATTTACGACCGTCACAGTGCCCCAGGTCACGTTATCACCCTTTGCAGCCTTCGGAGTGTCGTTGTAATGTTGAACCGTCACAAAACGAATGGCTGTAAGTAAGCCGAGGACTGCCTGTAACAGAGTGGGAAGGGACCTCAGAGGTCTTCTAGTCCAACCCCCTGCTCCAACAGGAGACCCTATACAGACCGTCCTCAACTTACACCATTCACTTAGGGACCATTATAATGGCACTAAAAAGTGACTTATGACCATTTTTCACACTTACGACCGTTGCAGCATCTCCAAGGTCACGTGATGCTTGGCAGCTGATTCACATTTATGACGGTTGCAGCGTCCTCCGGGTGTCACGCAATCCCCTTTTGTGACTTTCTGAAGAGCAAACTCAATGAGGAAACCAGGTTCACTTAACGACCGTGTCACCAAGTGAACACCTGCAGCAATTCGCTTAACAGCTGTGCCAAGAAAGGCCGTAAAACAGGGCAAAACTCGTTTAGCAACCCTCTTGCTTAACCACGTAAAGGTTGGGCTCAGTTGTGGTCATACATCGAGGACTACCTGTATATAAAGCAGTTGAAAAATAGATATTTTTTTGTCTTTACATCCAAAAGCAAAGCTGTGTCAGGCCTGCAGCCATCTTTTCTTTCGGATCTTTGGCCTGCCACACTTTCTATTATTCTGCTATGCATTTTCTATTGTGGGAAAACGGGAGGGGGGATTGTATGGAGTTAGATGATATGCAGCCATAACAACATTCTTTCTAGAAAGCCAAGGTCATCCTTTGTCTCTGCACCTCTGCCCCTGAGCGGAACTGGATGGGTTGAACTGCCAGCATGGCAGTGGGAGATTGGACTATGTGATGGGCTTGTGGCTGTGGGGGCAAGATCTTGAACTTTCAACTGGGTGGGGGAAACCGAGAAGCTTTCAAATTCGGGTTTTCCCAGATGTGCCAACATGGCTCTTTTCATAAATTGGAACTTTGAGCAATACTTCGTCTTGGACTCCGATTTAATCTTGGATGCTATTTGGAACCCTGACAATCTGTCTTTTCCCCTTCTCCTCAACCTGCCCCCCCTCCCTTTGGCGGTGTCATATTTTAAAGCCAAGAGAGAGAAATTTTTCATTTCTTAGTAGAATAAACTCAGCCATTAACTCGTAATTGAATAGTCCATTCTGGTGAAGTTTTTTTAAAAAAAAACAAAACCTGCCCATTGTCCTAAATAAGCACAAATAACAATTTTATGGTTTTTGCAGAGGTCGGAGGAAAAAAATGCAGCTGCATTTCTCCTTTAAGGAAAAGTTTTCGGAACTGTTGGAAGGCAAAGGTTTCCGGTCCGTTCCCATTCGGGAATCACCACCGACGCTAAAAGAAAGTTTCGTGAAGACAGCTGCCTGGAAGTTATGCGTTTTTATTGAGGAAAGGAAAACGAGAAGGATGAGACACAGCTCCTTCGTTCCCGGGTCTGCAGCAAACCCGTATAGAGTTTGGTTTTCCCTTTTATACAGTTTTTCTTGCTTCAGGCGATTGTGTAAATTCGGATTTTACAAACGTTCTTTTATTCTGGATGATTGCTCTGATCTTGGTTCTCTTGTCTTCGGATTCCGCTCATCCGGTGTCTTGTCCTTGGGCTAATCTTATCCTATAACTCGAGGAGGGTTT
This sequence comes from Natrix helvetica, assembly GCF_964273705.1. Lineage (NCBI taxonomy): Eukaryota > Metazoa > Chordata > Lepidosauria > Squamata > Natricidae > Natrix > Natrix helvetica. Next base: position 174,431,435 of record NC_138549.1, read on the forward strand.
TTTTCCTGTTCGGACGCTTATACAAAGGTGTCTCCTCTATGTAAATCGCCATGATATTTGTGTTATCTCAGAATTGGATTGTGTGTTTTTGTTATTCTGACCGGTCATTGCTAGATTCAGGGGTTTCCCCAACTCTGTTACCCTTTTCCTAATCCCTGTTATCCCATGTTTCTTTTGTGACCGAGTGTAACCTCTTTGTGTGTGGTTTTCTCTGGCTTTGGCTCCTGCCTGCGTGTTTATTAATTTTTTTCTGTACATGCTTTCCGGGTTATTTCTTCAGTGACGTGTGGTGAGGTTTATGGCTGGTGAGGCACTGACCCAGTGGTGGGTTTGAAATTTTTTTAGACTTGTGGACTTCAACTCCCAGAATTGCACAGCCGGGCATGCTCAGTTCCGATTTAAGGAGACAGCATTTGTTTTTCTCCTTTGCGAAAGAAGTTTCCTTCCTTCTTTTTCTTTTTCTTCTCCCTTCCCCTCCTTCCTCCCTCTCTCCCTCCCTCCCCCCTCTCTCAAACACACACACAAACACACACACTGTCAGGCCTGTAGTTATGTTTCTTTTAGGATCTTTGGCCTGCCACACTTTCTTATAATTTCCTATGCTGTTTCATTAGTGTAGTAGTTGGGAGGGGGGAATAGAAAGGAGTAGGATTGTGGAATGTATTGTTATCATTCTTTTATAGAAGCTCAAGGTTATCTTTTGTCTCCGCACCTCGACACCTGACCGGAAGCAGAGGGGTGTAGATGCCAGCGTAGAAGATGATGATTGGAACATGTGATGGATTTGTGGGTGTGGGGATAAGATCATGAACTTTCAACTGGGAGGAATTCCAAAAAGAACATTAGAGTTGGAATTCCATAGACGTGCTAACTTGCCTGCATGAATAAATTGGACCTTTAAGGATAACTTTGCCTTGGACAATGATTTAATTCTGCATGGTATTTAGAACACCTGACACACACACAGTGAAGTTGGATTGGACTACACACACTTTCCCCCAGCCCCGGAAGGATCCAGCCCAGCTTCACTGATTACAAGTTTGAAAAGGCAACGTGGCTCTGCCTGCAATCAAACCCTAACCCTTCCCTCCAGCCTTTGCCCAAAGCCCCGCACCACACATACCTTTTCCAGCTGTTTCAGAGAGGATTTCAACTCTGCTCTTGCCTCTGAAGAAGCCCCGCCCAAACCAGCGCCCTCTACTATGAGGCAGGAGAACTGCGTGCCTCACCTACATCAGGAATTTTTAGGCTTTTAACCCTTGCTTAACTCTGCTCGAGTGATCATAAAATGCCTAAAGTCAAGACTAGATGAGGCGTGCAGTTCTCCTGCCTCATAGTAGGGGGCGCTTTTTTACAAGCTTTTTAAAACAGTTAAGCAGGGTCATCCACTAGCTCAGCCTGATCTCAGCTCTTGCCTTTTTTCTTTTACATTTTTTTTTCTTTTCATGATGACAGTGGTGAGGCTGTGCCTCCCCTGCCTCCCCTGACTGCACGCCACTGGTTACCTTACTATAGAACAAAACAGCTGCAATCGGAGAAAATGCTGATATTATCCCGCACTTAAACCAGATCGCACAGGAGGCGATTTTAGATTGAAAAGTCAGCAAATGATACGGCAAAGAATTTTCTTTCGCTCAGAAAAAGATTTCTCCCACGCATATTATAAAAGAAATTCCAAATTGTAATTAATACCGTTTTAAGCTTTCATTTCCCAGCTTGAAAAAAAAATTAGTGTACTAATTTTGATAGATAGGGCCAGGATGGCAAACCTATGGTAGGTGTGAGGTAGTTGGCACGCAGAGAGCTCTTTGTGGCAGCGCAAGCCGTTGCCCCAGCCCAGCTCCACTGTGCATGTATGCGTGCCTCCCCCCGGCTAGCTGGTCTTGGGGTCTCTGCTGCACATGCGTGGGGCAGGAGGGAAGGTGCATGCATGGGGGGAATGCTTGTATTTCATTTTGGGGCCTCGCTCAGCACCATCATGCCCTATTTTGGCTTCCAGCTTGGTGCAGGAGGACTTCCAGGACCAAAAGTGGGTGCGGCGTCATAGCGCTAACCCCCACCCCACCCCGAGCCTCATTTTGGGCCTAGAAAGCCTCCTGCACGAACCTGGAAGCCAAAAATGAGTGGCGGGGGTGGGAGGTTGTGGGGCATGCGTGGGACGGCGTGTCATGCGCAGGGGGGTGTCATACGAACATTGCATTATGGGCACATGCACATTTAGCCCAGTGGTGGGTTTCAAAAATTTTTAGAACCTCTTCTGTAGATGTGGCCTGCTTTGTGGGAGTGGCTTGACGGCCGTGTGACCGGGTGGGAGTGGCTTGCTGGCCATGTGCCTGGGTGGGCGTGGCCAACTTGTAAAATGTAGTGAAACTCACTTAAAAACGCTCTTGCTTAGCAACCAAAATGTTGGCTCAGAAACTCCTCCAATTCCTCCTCCAGTCATGTTGGCTCAGGAATTCTGGCATTGAAGAGTGCAAGTCTTAAAGCTGTCAAGTTACAAGACCCTTGCATCCCTAACCCTTTAGAAAAAAACCCCAGGGGTGTTCAAACTTGACAGCTTTAAGACTTGTGGACTTCATCTCCCAGATTTCCTCCTCCAGTCATGTTGGCTCAGGAATTCTGGCATTGAAGTGTGCAAGTCTTAAAGCTGTCAAGTTACAAGACCCTTGCACCCCTAGCCCTTTAGAAAAAAATACTCCAGGGGTGTTCAAACTTGACAGCTTTAAGACTTGTGGACTGCAGCTCCCAGAATTCCTCCTCCAGTCATGTTGGCTCAGAAACTCTGGCATTGAAGTGTGCAAGTCTTAAAGCTGTCAAGTTACAAGACCCTTCCAGCCCTAACCCTTTAGAAAAAAACCCCAGGGGTGTTCAAACTTGACAGCTTTAAGACTTGTGGACTTCAACTCCCAGAATTCCTCCTCCAGTCATGTTGGCTCAGAAACTCTGGCATTGAAGTGTGCAAGTCTTAAAGCTGTCAAGTTACAAGACCCTTGCACCCTTAACCCTTTAGAAAAAAAACCCCCAAGGGTGTTCAAACTTGACAGCTTTAAGACTTGTGGACTTCAACTCCCAGAATTCCTCCTCTCGCTCTTCATCTTGATGATGTGCGAACGGGCGGGGGGAGGGAGCTGGAACCGGTTCTAAACGGCACGGTAGATTTGTGGAATCTCTTCTATAGAAGAGCTTAGAACTGGCAGGAACCCAGCCCTGCTTTAGCCGTACATAGGTAGTTCTCGATCACAATTAAGTGTGCCTTCTGTGCATGCCCTTCGCTCCCATGCACGCCTTCCACACATGCCCTTCGCTTGCTTTGCTTGTGCATGCATCTTTGCCGTGCATGCGCCTTGCTTTTATACGGGCCATCCATGCATGCACTTTGCTCCCATGTGTGCCTTCCACGCATGCCCTTGCTCGCAAGCACGCCTTCTGTGTATGCACCTGGCCTCAAAAACATGCCTGAATAGGACGACATATAGCTACGATTTCTGCTACCGGTTCGGGCGAAGCGATGTGAATTGGCTGAATACCACCTCTGGCCAGATGCCACCTCCCCAAACGGGAACGGCAAACGAAAATGAGCCAGTTTGCAAACGGCGAAGCTTTTAAATAAGTCATCGTTTTCCCAAAAGGTTTCCAATATAAACATATATATCTCTCTATAAAATCTTGGCCTAATGTAAATCAAAGAGGTTGATTTTGATAGCAGCCAAAAGGCAGCAGATTATATATATTTTCCTAATGGAACAAGCTAGATGGTAGTTCAGATGCGAAATCTTAAGGGTGTTTGAAAATATAATTACTGTTCATCTCCTTCTGAGAGATGCAGCCTTTTTGGGACGGATCCAAGTTTCAGAGAGAAAATAAAGTGTCAAAGGAGGAACGTTAGTTTTAAGCATGGATTTCTCTGCGAGGCGCCAATCATGGAGGAAAATGTCCTCGCCATGGGCAATGCTAAGGATTGATGATCTCACATTAACTCTTCGGGGGATTCCTTGCTCCCCCTGGTCCATAGTTTGATGAAACAATCCAAATTAGTTGAATTTACATATGCCAATTCACAGAAAGAGCAGCATTTTAGAATAGAATAGCAGAGTTGGAAGGGACCTTGGAGGTCTTCTAGTCCAACCTCCTGCTTAGGCAGGAAACCCTACACCACTTCAGACAAATGGATATCCAACATCTTCTTAAAACCATTCACAACATCTGGAGGCAACTTCTGTTCCACTGATTCATTGTTCTAACAGTCAGGAAATGTCTCCTTCGTTCTAGGACACTTTTCTCCTTGATTAGTTTCCACCCATTGCTTCTTCTCCTGTCCTTGGGTGCTTTGGAGACTATCTTGACTCCCTCTTCTTTGTGGCAGTCCCTGAGATAGTGGAAGACTGCTATCATGTCTCCCCTAGTCCTTCTTTGCATCAAACTAGACATACCCAATTCCAGAAACCATTCTTCATATGTTTTAGCCTCCAGTCCCCTAATCAACCTGATTGCTCTTCTCTGCACTCTTTCTTGAGTCTTTTAAAATATCTTGGCAACCAAAACTGGATGCTGTATTCAATGTGTGTTTTTTTTCAAGGTATTATAAAACATGACACACTTTGTGGCTTTCTCACCGCAAATCCATTTCAGCAAAATTCTGAATGTTTGCAAACCTGGGTATCTGGGGAAAAGAGAGGGGGGGAGGGGAGAGAGAGAGAGAGAGAGAGAGAGAGAGAGAGAGAGAGAGAGAGAGAGAGAGAGAGAGAGAGAGAGATTAGAGCAGCAGCATAAATATTTCTCTTTGGACATTTTCTTCACCCTATCTTGTAAAATGTTTGGTTGGCGTGCCTTAATTGCTAGGGAAGCTCACTGCCTCCGATGCGCTTGGATCACGGGTTCAAAAGAAGTTGGGAACAAAGGATGCCAAAGTAAAATAAATAAATAAATAACGTGCACACTTTTCATTTTGTGTTGCTTCCTTAGGAATAAAATTTACACCTAGTGCTCTGATGACAACAAAATGCAGGAAAAAGAAGAAAAAGAAAAGAGGATGCAGGAAAGAAGGCAACAAGATGGTAGTAGTGGGGCAGTACAGGTAGTCCTCAATTTACAACAGTTCATTTAGTGAACTTTTCAAAGTTACAAAGGCAATGAAAAAAGTGACGGGAGGGCCAGTTTTTCACACTTACGGCGTGAACAAAACTCAGACGCTGAGTTTTACTGATGACTTGTATTTATGACGGTTGCAGTGTCCTGAGGTTATGTGATTCCCCTTTAGAGACCTTCCGATAAGCATGATTCGCTTAACGACTGTGTTGCTAATTTAACAAAGCAGGGAGTCACTTAGCAGCCGTGGCAAGAACGGTTGTAACTATGGGGGCAAACCCCACTTTACAAATGTCTCGCTTAGCAACAGAAATGCTGGGCTCTATTGCGGCCGTACGTGGGGGACTACTTGTAGAAAAGAGCAGGAATTTGGAAGCCTCGTTCCCGTCTTATAGCATAATTATAGTGTAATTCCCAAATTATACTACAAAGACGGGTGAAAATTCGGTCCTTGTTGTGCCTATGGGGATAAGACCTGGTCATGTGAATTTATCTAATCTTAACAGAAGGGAAAAGAAGAGGCTTCCTCTGTCAAATTGGCTGCAATAGGCAGATCGAGGGTTAATCGTGATTAAATTTTAATTTCTTTTCTGCTCGAGTAATCACCACGTTATTATAATGTACACCCGTTCCGCTAATTGCATGTCAGAGGCCACATTGTCCCGTCTTCTTCCTCCTCATTTCAGTCGGGGGGAATTGGAAAGGTAATAATTATGGATGAGGTGCCCAACAGGGCTGTGTCATCATTATTATGATGGCTGGTCGCCCAACCAGACAGATGTTGAGACTGGATTTCGCATTTTTGTCTACCTGGCAAGTCCTCCCCAAGGACTGGGGGATGGGAAGAGGTTAGAATGGAATAGAGCTGGAATGTTTCGATTATTATGGATAGTAGAAGAGAAGAGAAGGGAAGGGAATGGAATAGACTAGACTAGACTAGACTAGACTAGACTAGAATAGAATAGGAGCAGCGTAGAATGTAGACTAGAGTAGAATAGATATAATAGAATAGTAAAATAGAGTAGAGTAGAATAGAGTAGAACAGATAGAGTAGAGCAGAGTAGATAGATACTCTACTCTGAGTAGAGTAGAATAGAACAGAATAGTAAAATAGAGTAGTGTAGAGTAGAGTAGAATAGAATAGTGAAATAGAATAGAGTAGAGTAGAATAGAATAGTAAACTAGAATAGAGTAGAGTAGAATAGTAAAATAGAGTAGAGTAGAAGTTGTTCTATTTCAAGATAGATAAATGCAACCCAACTGCTAAGTTCACTTCCTTACAATACAATACAATAGCAGAGCTGGAAGGGACCTTGGAGGTCTTCTAGTCCAACCCCCTGCCTAGGCAGGAAACCCTATACGTTCCAGACAAATGGCTATCCAACATCGTCTTAAAGACTTCCAGTGTTGGGGCATTCACAACTTCTGGAGGCAATTTCTGTTCCACTGATTAATTGTTCTCACTGTCAGGGAATTTCTCCTCAGTTCTAAGTTGCTTCTCTCCTTGATTAGTTTCCACCCATTGCTTCTTGTTCTGTCCTCAGGTGCCTTGGAGAATAGCTTAACTCCCTCTTCTTTGTGGCAACCCCTGAGATATTGGAAGACTGCTATCATGTCTCCCCTAGTCCTTCTTTTTCCTAAGCTAGACATACCTAGTTCCTGCAACCGTTCTTCATATGTTTTAGTCTCCAGTCCCCTAATCATCTTTGTTGCTCTTCTCTGCACTCTTTCTAGAGTCTCCACATCTTTTTTACATCGTGGCGACCAGAACTGAATGCAAATATTCCAAGTGTGGCCTTCCCAAGGCATTATAAAGTGACATTAACACTTCACATGATCTTGATTCTATCCCCCTGTTGATGCAGCCTAGAACTGTGTTGGCTTTTTTGGCAGCTGCTGCACATGGCTGGCTCCTATTTAAACGGTTCTCCACTAGGACTCCAAGATCCCTTTCACAGTTACTACTATTGAGCACGGTATCACCTATACTGTACCTGTGCATTCCGTTTTTGTTGCCTAAATGTAGAACCTTACTCTTTTCACCACTGAATTTCATTTTATTAGATAGTGCCCAATGTTCAAGTTTGTCAAGATCCTTCTGTATCTTAAGCCTATCTTCTGGAGTGTTGGCTATTCCTGCCAGCTTGGTGTCATCTGCAAATTTGATGAGTTCCCCTTATGGGTCTACCTTATGGGTCTACCTTATCAAAAGCCTTACTGAAGTCCAAGTAAACTATATCGATGGCATTCCTCTGGTCCACTAATCCTTCATTTTATTAATAACAGAATCACAGAGTTGGAAGGGTCTTCTAATCCAATCCCCTCTCAAGCAGGAGACCCTATACCTGTGATGGTGAACCTATGGCCAGCTGACTTCGGCCTTCTTTTGAGGCCGTTTTTCGCCCTCTGGACGCTTGAAGCCACAAAAACTGGCACTACGGCTAAACCGGAAGTTCAGGAAAAGACTTCTGGTTTGGCAGTAAGGCTGTTTTTCACCCTCCGGAGCCTTCAGGGACCTTCAGGAGGCTTCCCTGAAGGCTCCGGAGGGCAAAAATGACCCTACGGACAATCCAGATTTCCCTTAGGTCTGTTTTTCACCACACGGAGCTTTCAGGGGCCTTCAGGAGGCTTCCCTAAAGGCTCCGGAGGGCAAAAACTGGTCCTACGGATAAACCAGAAGTCACAAATCCTGAACTTCTGGGTTCCCCTTAGGTCCATTTTTCGCCATCCGGACTCTTCAGGGGCATTCAGGAGGCTTCCCTGATGGCTCCGGAGGTCAAAAACTGGCCCTACTGACAAACCAGAAGTCACAATTCCCAAAATTCCAGGTTCCCCTTAGGTCCATTTTTTGCTGTCCGGAGCCTTCAGAGGCCTTCAGGAGCCTTCCCTGAAGGCTCTAGAGGGCAGAAACTGGCCCTACAGACAAACCGGAAGTCACAATTCCCAAACTCCCGGGTTCCCCTTAGGTCCATTTTTCGCCATCCGGAGCCTTCAGAGGCCTTCAGGAGCCTTCCCTGAAGGCTCCGGAGGGCAAAAACTGGCCCTACGGATAAACCGGAAGTGACTTCCGGGTTCCCCTTAACTCTGTTTTTCGCCCTCCTGAGCCTTCAGGGCGGCCTCCTGAGTCCTCCGGGAGGGGCAGGGGGGCTGTTTTCGCCCTCCCCAGGCTCCTAGAAAGCCTCTGGAGCCTGAGGAGGGTGAAAAAACCATGCCAAAAGTGGGTGGGTGGGGTTGCTGGTCCCATGCTCATGTGTGCGGTGTGTGTGTGTGTGTGTGTGTGTGTCTCACGCATAGCATTGTGGGTGTGGCACGCCTGCGCACAACCCCCCTGCACTCCCCCCCTCCGCTTTTGGTACAGGAGCCAAAAAACTGTGCCCTACACAATTTCAGAAATTGGAACAATTTAAAGCAGTAGAATTCAGGTATCCAATCTCTTCTATGAAACCTGATTAGGGGACTGGAGGCTGAAACATATGACGGATGGTTGCAGGAACTGGGCCTGGCTGGTCTAGGGAAGAGAAGGACCAGGGGAGACAGGAGAGCATCTTCCAATATTTGAGGGGCTGCCCCAGAGAGGAGGGGGTCAACTTATTCTCCAAGGCACCCGAAGACCAGACAGGGAATAATGGATGGAAACTGATGAAGGAGAGATTCAACCTGGAAATAAGGAGGAATTTTCTGATAGGGAGAACAATCCGCCCATGGAACAGAAGTTGCCTTCGGAAGTTGTGGGAGCTTCATCCCTGGTGGCTTTCAAGAAGAGACTGGACTGCTGTCTGTCAGAAATGGTGTAGGGCCTCCTACTTGGGCGGGATAGTGGTGGACTAGATGACCTACAAGGTCCCTTCCGACTCTGAATCTGTGAAATGTGGTTCTTATCTTTAAATGAATGCATAACCCAAAGAGTAGCAAATCCAAGGAGCATCCTAGGAGAGGCCATGGCTAAAGAGCAGAAACATTGAGTCCAATGTCTTACAGTTAACTGTTATTAAGCATGGAAAGAGAAGAATCCTGTTTATTATTCTAGTTTCTTGGTTAAATGTCACCTGCATGTGGCCAAAATATAATTGCAGCGGCAATTGCACAGCCTCTCTCTGGACTTTATTGTTGTTGTTGTTGTTGTTGTTGTTTTGACTTTGCTGGGGAGGCCTTCAGCCCAGGCTGATCCTTGTCCCCCACCCCCCACCCACCCCCGGGACCACTTCAAGGGAATTGAACTCAAATCCTGGAATGGATGTCTGCTTAAGGACCGTTGCAAAATTGCAGCCTGCGCAAGTCGCTTGTTATAATTTCTGCCCCAGTGGCTCTCCCAGCCCTGGCCCAGACTTGTGTCAGTTAATTAGTATTTCACTCAGAGGATTATATTTTACAAGGGGGACATTTAGTGAAACAATTCTGCTGATGTCTGAAGCGCCCTCAGCTCCTAGCCCTTGAAATGAGAATCCAACCAGGCGTAACTACTTCTCTCTCCCTCCTCTCTCTTTCTCTTTCTTTTCCCTCCCTCCCTCTCTCTTTCTTTCTCTCTCTCCCTCTCTCTCCTTCTCTCCCACCTTCTCTTTCTCTCTTTCCCTCTCTTCATCCCCCTCTCTTTATCTCTCTCCCTCTCTCTTTCTCTCCTTCTCTCTCCTTTTCTCTCTCTATCCCTCTCTCTTTCTCTCCCCCTCTCTTTCTCTCCTCCCTCTTTCTTTCTCTTTCTTTCTCTCCCTCTCTCCCTCTCTCCTTCTCTCTCTTTCCCCCTCTTTCTTTCCCCCTCTTTCCCTCTCTTTATCTATCTATCTCCCTCTATCTATTTCCCTCTCTTTCCCTCCTTCTCTCTTTCTCACTTTCCCTCTCTCCCTTTCTCTCCCTTTCTCTCCCTTTCTCTCTCTCTCTATCTCCCTATATCTCTTTCTCTCTCTTTCTCTCCCTCTCTCTCCTCATCTCCTTCTGTCTCTCCCCCTCTTCCTCTCCTTCTGTCTCTCCTTTTCTCTCTCTCTCTCCTCCCCCTCTCTCTTTCCCTTTCTTTCCCTCTTTCTCTCTTTCTCTATCTCCCTATATCTTTTCTCTCTCCTTCTCTCTCTTTCTCCCTCTCCCCCTCTTCCCTTCTCTCTCTCCCTCTCTCCCTCTTTCTCTCTTTCCTTCTCACCCTCTCCCTCTCCTTCTGTGCCTCTTTTTTCTCTCCCCCCTCTCTTTCTCTTTCTGTCTCTCTCTCTTGTGCCAGAAATGTTCTCTTTCAAGACATCCCTAAAAAGGAAAAAAAAAGAGAGAGAAAAGGCTTGCAATACAGTTAGTCCTCGACGTATAACAGTTTGCTCAGTGACAATTCAAAGTTGCAAAGGCACTGGAAAAAAGTGATTTGTTTTTCACACTTACAACCGTTGCAGGATGCCCAGGGTCACGAGATCAAAATCCAATCCTTTGCCACTGACTCACAGTTATGACCATTGTAGTATCCAGGGATCATGTGATCCCCTTTTGCGACCTTCTGACAAGCAAAGTCAAAGGGGACCACTTAACAACCATGTCGCTAACTTAATTCAGTGTTGACACAGAGATTCACTTAACAACCGTGGCACGAAAGATTGTAAAATGGGAAAAAATTCGCTTAACCATGAGCCTTGGTGGTGCTGTGGTTAGAATGCAAAATTGCAGGCTGACTCTCCCACCAACTCAAGATTGACTCAGCCTTCCATCCTTCCTAGGTTGGTAAAACGAGGACCCAAATTGTTGGGGGGGGGGGGCAATAGGCTGACTCTGTAAACCGCTTACAGAAGGCAGTAAAAGTACTATGAAGCAGTATATAAATCTAAGTCGTATCACCATATCTCACTTCGTGACATAAATGTTGGGCTCAACCGTGGTTATAAGTCAAGGACTTCCTGTAACAACCCTTTGCCTCAGTGATGAAATTCATTTTTTTTTACTACTGGTTTTGTGGGCGTGTCTTGGTGGGTGTGTCTTGGTGGACATGGCTTGGTGGGCATGGCAGGGGAAGGACACTGCAAAATCCCCATTCCCACCCCATTCTGGGGCCAGCCAGAGGGGGCATTTGTCTGTTCTCCGAACTACTCAAAATTTCCGCTACCGGTTCTCTGAACTACTCAAAATTCCTGCTACCGGTTCTCCAAACTACTCAAAATTCCTGCTACCGGTTCTCCAAACTACTCAAAATTCCTGCTACCGGTTCTCCAAACTACTCAAAATTCCTGCTACCGGTTCTCCAAACTACTCAAAATTCCTGCTACCGGTTCTCCAAACTACTCAAAATTCCTGCTACCGGTTCTCCAAATTACTCAAAATTCCTGCTACCAGTTCTCCGAACTACTCAAAATTCCTGCTACCGGTTCTCTGAACTACTCAAAATTCCTGCTACCAGTTCTCCGAACTACTCAAAATTCCTGCTACCGGTTCTCCGAACTATTCAAAATTCCTGCTACCGTTTCTCTGTACTCAAAATTCCTGCTACCAGTTCTCTGAACTACTCAAAATTCCTGCTATCAGTTCTCCGAACTACTCAAAATTCCTGCTATCAGTTCTCTGAACTACTCAAAATTCCTGCTACCGGTTCTCCGAACTACTCAAAATTCCTTCTACCGGTTCTCCGAACTACTCAAAATTCCTGCTTCCGGTTCTCCGAACTACTCAAAATTCCTGCTACCAGTTCTCTGAACTACTCAAAATTCCTGCTACCGGTTCTCCGAACTACTCAAAATTCCTGCTACCGGTTCTCCAGAACCTGTCAGAACCTGCTGGATCTCACCCCTGCTTTGCCTGCTTCCAGCGAGGGGGTCTTTCAATCATGCCAGCCACCCTCTCTGGCTTGAGCTAAAGAACAGGCCCCAATATTATTATTTTTTGCACAAGGCAGATTATGGAGGTCTTGCTATGCCATCCCACTCTAGCCAACTCAAGCCACCATGGTAGAATTCGATAAGAACCCTCGCTTCGCTGTCAGAAAAGTCTGTTTCCATGACAACCTCAAATCCCCAAACCTAGTTATCCTATTTCATCAAAACTTGAAGCAGCCATTTATAAAAAACATAAGAAAGAAGCATTTTTAATGAAGACAATGCACAGAAGCCCCTTCCCCATAAAGCGCAGGCTTAGAACTGATTAGGGACATTATTCCCAGCTCTCTGCTTTTTCTTCGCGCGTTGCTTCGCTCAACTCCTCCGTCTAATTGAGGGTGAGTTACCAGGTGTGGGTTTGCACTTTGACTCTTACTGCCAATTCACTGGAGACGATTCACTCTTTATTTTATTTTTGGGGAGAAAAAAAATAAGGGGGCTTAAGAGCCTTTTCTGTCAACAATGCTCTTTATTTACTAGAAACTCATCTCAGGGAAATTGCTCTTCAGCCTGTTTTGAAGGAGCTTTAAAAATATTATGATTGAAGGATGCTTGGATTGCAATTCTGCCTCTAGAGCCATCTCTGCGGCCTCTAATCCCTTTTGTAAATATACATAAACAAACCCTAAGGGAGTGTTTGAGACTGCTAACTGGGAGTTACCGATCTTAGTATTGTGGCCTGCCAGCAGCTAGCAGCAGAGCTGGCAGCAGATTTGGACAGTGAGGAGGTTGGGGAGGACCCTGGGCCAGTCCTGGAGTCTGGGGAAGGCTCTGTTGAGGGCTCTGTGTCAGAGGCAGAGAGGGGGCCAGAGCCGTCTGACAGTTATCAGCTGCCTTCGGAGTCAGACATCAGTGATGCAGAAGAACAGCTGGAGCCTGTTCCCAGTGTGTGCATGCGCAGAGCTGCCAGGAGAAGGGAACAGCTAAAGCTAAAATAGCTAAACAGGGGTTGACTTGGGAGTAAGGCCACGGGTGGACGATGAATGGCCCCTCCCAGAGGACATAAAAGAGGAGCGAAAGGAGAGTAGAGTTTGCAGGAGACAATCAGCTCACTTAATTGGTTCGTGACTCTCCGAGACTCCTTGCCAGGTTTTGCAGATATCGGCCTTATCGAGTTTGGTTTTATAGGGACACAGTGGCTCTGTGGCTAAGACGCTGAGCTTGTCGATCAGAAGGGTCAGCAGTTTGGCAGTTCGAATCCTTGCACCGCATAACAGAGTGAGCTCCCGTGACTTGTCCCAGCTTCTGCCAACCGAGCAGTTTGAAAGCATGTTAAAAATGCTAGTAGAAAAATAGGAACCACCTTTGGTAGGAAGGTAACAGCGTTCCGTGCGCCTTCGGCGTTGAGTCATTACGGCCACATGACCATGGAGACGTCTTTGGACAGCGCTGGCTCTTCGGCTTTGAAACAGAGATGAGCCCCGCCCCCTAGAGTCGGGAATGACTAGCAGGCAAGTGCGAGGGGAACATTTACCTTTACTTTAGTTTGGTTTTGTCTCTGTTAATTTTTTTTCTCCTTTGGGATTTTGTAGTTTAATGTTTTGAATAAAGTAAAAAAAAAATTAAAGTGCCAGCTCAGAGTTGGCTGGCTAACAATAAAAAATATGAAATTAAATTAAATTAAATTAAATTAAATTAAATTAAATTAAATTAAATTAAACTAAACTAAACTAAACTAAACTAAATAATTAAATTAAATTAAATTATTAAAAAGTTAAATTAAGTTAAATTGAAATATTAAAAAATTAAATAAACTAAATTAAATTACATTTCTTCAAGCGTTCTGGCCTCTGCTTCCGTCCCTTTAATGAACTCCCTACTTGCCTAGGTAGCTAGTTCCCCTCTTCACCTGTCCTTCCTCCCAGGAGCTGTTTTCTAATATTCATTTGGAGTCTGTTTCCCTGTACATGAAATCCATCATTACAGGTCCCGCACTTGGGAATGAAAGAAAGAAGCAGGTCTCGACCTTTTTCAAGCGTCTGAAGACAGCAATTGTATTGCCCTGGAGTGTCTTTGAGTGTCTCGGACTCTTCCGTTTCTTGGAGTCCTTCTCAAATTGGACGTTTTTATTGAAGGGGAAGAAGAAAATCTGAGTGCAGCTTTTGCACTTTGCAAAAAAACCCACCTCGGCTGGGGTCTAGGACTGTTCTCCTCCTGCCCTTCGCTGCCCCTTTTTTGCCCCCAGGGTTCCAGCCCCCCCATTCATTCACCTCTACCTTTTGCCTCTGCTGTTAGGACCCTAGCTGTTCGTGCCGGGCAAGGGGACCCACCTTCTTTAGTCCCAGACCCTTCGTCAGGGGCCATTCGGAGAAATACCGTTCACCCCAGGCTTTTGGGCTCAGGTGACAGTTCACCACCAGCCAATTGATGGAAGGGAAGGGAAGAAAGAGAGAGAGAGAGAGGGAGGGAGAAAGTGTGGAGTTTCCTGGAGTGAACAGTATTTCTCCGAATGGCCCCTGATAAAGGGGATGGGACTAAAGAAGCTGGGTCCCATTGGCCGGCATGAACAGCTAGGGTCCTAACAGTGGAGGCAAAATGGTAGAGGTGAATGGATGGGGGCGAAAAAGGGGCAGCGAAGGGTACGAGGAGAACAGTCCCATTCTACCTCGGCTGACATGGGCAGAAATCTCCCTCGCCTTTCTTGCAGCCGCATCAAACCGAAGGCTTCCTTTGCGAGCCCCTCCGAACCGGTGCAGAATTTTGAAAATCCATTTGTGGGGTCTGCCTGAAAAAAAAAAATCACGACTTCCTTTTGCCATGCCCTCCCTTCCTCCTCCCTCCCTCCCTCCATCCTTCTCTCCCATCTATCTTCCCTTCCTTCCTTCCCTCCCTCCCTTCATCCTTCATTGTCCCATGCCCTCCCACCCTTCCTCCTTCCGTTCTTCCTTCTCCCCACCATCTCTCTCTCGCATCCCTCTTTCCTTCCTTCCTTCTTTTCCTCCCTCCCACCCACCCTTCCTCCTTCCTTTCCCCATGCCTCCTTCCTTTTCCTTCCCGCCCTCTCTTCCTGTCTCCTTCCTTCTCCCAATCCCTACCTTCCTTCTTCCTTTCTCCCTCCCTCCCTCTCTCCCTTTCTCCCTCCCTCCTTCTTTCCTTCATTCACAACCAGAGGTGGGTTCCTACCGGTTCGGACCAGTTCGGACAAGTAGGTAGTAACTCGGCCTGCCACGCCCCCAAACTGGTTCTATCAATGCCACCATAGGTGCCGCCATTTTGTTTTTTGCCAGAACCCACCCCTGTTCTCAACCCTAACTTTTTTCTTTCTTCCTTCCTTCCTTCCTTCCTTCCTTCCTTCCTTCCTTCCTTCCTTCCTTCCTTCCTTCCTTCCCTCCCTTCCTTTTCCTATGTCCTCCTTCCGCCTTCCTTTCTCCCTCCTTCCCTTCCCTCCTCCCTCTTTCTTTCCTTCATTCCCAACCCTAAATCACTCCTTCCTTCCTTCCTTTCCTCCCTCCCTTCCTTTTCCTATGCCCTCCCTTCCTCCTTCCTTTCTCCCTCCTTCCCTTCCCTCCTCCCTCCCTCTTTCTTTCCTTCATTCCCAACCCTAAATCACTCCTTCCTTCCTTCCTTTCCTCCCTCCCTCCCTTCCTTTTCCTATGCCCTCCCTTCCTCCTTCCTTTCTCCCTCCTTCCCTTCCCTCCTCCCTCCCTCCTTCTTTCCTTCATTCCCAACCCTAACTCACTCCATCCATCCTTCCTTTCCTCCTTCCCTCCCTTCCTTTTCCTATGCCCCCCTTCCTCCTTCCTTTCTCCCTCCTTCCCTTCTCTCCTCCCTCCCTCTTTCTTTCTTTCATTCCCAACCCTAACTCACTCCTTCCTTCCTTCCTTTCCTCCCTCCCTCCCTTCCTTTTCCTATGCCCTCTCTTCCTCCTTCCTATCTCCCTTCCTCCCTTCCCTCCTCCCTCCCTCCTTCTTCCCTTCATTTCCAATCCTAACTCCTTCCTTCCTTCCCCCTCCCTCCCTCCCTCTCTCCCATCCATCCTGAAACAAACCTTTGACTGCAACCCCAAGAGGAATCCATCTGCCTGCGAAAGCAGCTTCTGAGCTGGGCATTCCGGTCTCCTTCTGCCCCACCCTTCCACCCCACGATGGGACAGGCTCCCAGCTGTCTGCCTCTTCTAAGACGGTGCAACATTCATCTTTTTTTCTTTCTCGCTTTCCTCTGCCCACTGCTCGGTCAGTCTCCGTGCTGAACTTTTGATATTTTGAAGCAGCCTTTTATTTCACCGTCTCGCCACTTCCCAGCACAAAACCCGGTTTTATTTTTGATTTTTCCCTTCGGCACAAGGACAAAAGGCTGCCCCATCCTACCCCATTTGCTCCCCAGGACTTCAAAACCTGAAATCAAAGCAGAAGAAGGTCAGAGGGAGACCTGAATTCCTTCCACGCCAGTTGCAGATGTGGCAGTTTTTACAAAGGCGCCATTGATGTACAGTGTGTACACTGTGCTTAAAAATCTTTCCACTTTCCTGGAACTGGATTCCTATGGTGCCAAAAATCTATCTTGCAATTTCTGAACAGTTTCCCTTCCCTAAAATGTTGGACTTTTACTTTCTTTCAAGGATCCATAATGATTTTTTTTTCAAATAAGTAGGACTAGAACTCCCCATCTCCTGGTGATTGACCCAAAGTCTCCCAGTTGGCTTTCATGTCTCAGGTGGGACTAGAACTCCCTGTCTCCTGGTGATTGACTCAAAGTCTCCCTTTCATGCCTAGGACTGGACTAGAACTCCCTCTTTTCTGGTGATTGGCCCAAAATCATCCAACCAACTTTTGTGCCTAAGGTGGGACTGGAACTCCTTGTCTCCTGGTGATTGGCCCAAAGTCACTCAGTTGGCTTTCATGCCTAATGCAGGACTAGAACTCCCTGTCTCCTGGTGTTTGGCCCAAAGTCTCCCAGCTAGCTTTCATGTCTAAGGTGGGACTAGAACTCCCCGTCTCCTGGTGATTAGCCCAAAGTCACCCAGTTGGCTTTCATACCTAGGCTGGCACTAGAACTCACTATCTCCTGGTGATTGGCCCAAAATCATACCTAGGGAAGGACTAGAACTCAGAGTCTCCTTGTGATTATCCCAAAGTCACCTAGCAGTTTTCCTGCCTATTTTGGGACTAGAACTCACCATCTCCTGGTGATTGGCCCAACGTCACCCAGCCGGCTTCCATGCCTAAGGCAAAACTAGAATTCCCCATCTCCCGGCGAGTAGCCTGAAGTCACCTAGCTGGTTTTCACGATTTACTCCCTTCCTCCCAAAGTTAAAGAAGTTTAATTTTGAAATACTTCCATCTCACTTCCCCCAAACAGAATGACTAAGAAGGAAGGAGCAACAATATCTTCACTAATGCCTAAAGCTCATTTTCCCCACTTCTTTGGGGATGGAGAGATTTATTAACAGCAGGACGGAAGGGGGCAGAAAGAAAAGAGGAGAAAGAGAAGAGGAAAAGAAGAAAAGATTTAGCGATTCTCAACCAGATTGGGAAGTCGGTATGCGTCCCTCGCTACCCTCCTCCTGTTCACCTACCCTGGGAAGAGCAGTTTGCAAATTTGCAAATTCCAGACTGAATATTCATTTACTCCTAATGAATATTCAAATCAGCCGGGGTGACAGAATTTCAACAATCTAAGGAAAATATTTTTGAGTTATGGGGAAGAATAGGAGAAACAGGCTTCATCCGAACCGTATGCAAAGGGAGTTCAGTGAATTAACCCAGTTGATAATGTATTACTTAGCTAATTAATTTTAATTATTGCGCACCTTTCAAGAAACGCTCCCGGAATCCTTAGCTGGAAGGGACTCCGAAAGGAAATGTCATGTCGAATATAGTTCTCAAGAAGAAACTTAATTTATTTTGGAATATTTTAAGCATGAGCGAGAAAGGCAGGGCGTTCTAACAAATTGTTTTTGGGTTGGAGAAAAACGGGAGGATTAATAAGAAAGAAACAAGGGAAGTGGCTGTACAGATAGTCCATGAAACCAGGGGCGTCAAACTCAATTGCACTGAGGGCCCCCTCAGGGTATCAGGCATGCAGCCATCTTTTCTTTTGGATTTTTGGCCTGCCACACTTTCTAATATTCTACTAGGCATTTTCTATTGTGGGAAAACAGGAGTGGGGATTGGACGGAGTTAGATGATATGCAGCCATAACAAGATTCTTTCTAGAAAGCCAAGGTCATCCTTTGTCTCTGCACCTCTGCACCTGACTGGAACTGGATGGGTGGAAGCTGCCAGCGTGGCAGTGGGAGATTGGACCGTGTGATGGACTTGTGGGCGTGGGGGGCAAGATCTTGAACTTTCAACTGGGTGGGGAAAACCAGGAAACTTTCAGATTCGGGTTTTCCCAGATGCGCCAACATGGCTCTTTCAATAAATTGCAACGTTGAGGAACTTATTGCCTTGGGGTTTGATTTGTTTAAAGATGCTATTTGGAACCCCGACACGAGGTTGTGTTTGACCTCGGGTGGGTCGCGTGGGCGTGGCTAGATCAACGTCACTCGTGCAGGAGTGGGCTTCAAGTTTCAGCAATGGGTTCTCTGCCCCGTTGCTAGGTGGGCGTGGCCATGGTGGGTGTGGCCATGTCAGCCTCCTGCACCACGGCGAGTGTGTGGCGTTTTCACCCTCCCTGAGCCCTCAGGGAGGGCTCTCCTTTTTCGCCCTCCTTTTCTCAAGCCTCCAGGAGGGGGAAAATGGCCTCTCCGGGGCTCTGGAGGCCCTTCCGGAACTTCGGGTGAGGGGGGCTGTTTTTCAACCTGCCCGAGCCTCCGCACGGTCCCTGTACTTACCCAGCATCACAAACGGGCTGAGTGGGGACTCCTGGGAGGGGCAGGAAGGGGCGGGGCAGGGCAGGGATGGGATTTGTGTGTCCTCTGAACTGGGCAGATTCTTAACTAGAGGTTCTCCCGAACCAGAGGTGGGTTCTTACCAGTTCGGACAGGTTTGGCTGAATAGGTAGTAACTTGGGGCAACCGGCAGCGACCCAGGCATGCCACACACCCAAACCGATTCTCCTATGGCACCACCATCTTGTTTTTCAGTTCTTCACACGTGCAGAACCATTTTGATTGCAAAATTTTAGTTTTGTTTTCATTCTTTAAGGTTTTGTGCACGCGCAGACCTTTTTATTTGGGAATGTGTACCCGGGCAGAGCGCATGTCTGGCGTACGTGCAAGCGAGGCAAACACATGCACGGAAAATTTTTGCACCCACTGAATCGACAGTAATGCTGGCAGGAACCCACCCCTGTCCTCAACCCATGCAAACCCGCAGGAGCCCACTCCTGCACTTGTGTCGGGGGCACCTGTGGTGGCCCCAGTGGGAGTGTCGAGATCCATTGTCCTCCTAGCAATGATGGGTTATGACTGGTCCGCCACAGTACAGGCGTACTGGTGTCTGCCGTAAGCACCAGGTACTGTTCCGGTACAGTGCTCCGGAGGGCACACCCGTCCGTGCTCCTTACCGGTATTTGAAGTTTTTGGGGCTTCCGCGCACGGAGTGTACGGCATCTGCACAATGCTTCACCGAGCAGCTGGAGCGTCGTGGAGGCGTTGCGGAGTGCTGGGATGGTAAATACGCTTGAGCACGTTCATGTAGTGGGTGCCTGGGCCTGTTGCACCGTACCGGTTGCAACAGGATCTGGAACCCACCACTGCCTCCTAGGTTCCGTTTTCGGCTATGACAGCCTTTTCCAGCCCTCTGCGAGCAGAAACAGAGCAAGGGAGGGCCACCTACACCCCTCCCAAGCTCCGTTTTCGCTGCTAGAGGCACCGTGGGGCGGTCCTTCCCTATTTCCAGGACGGCCCTGCTGGCCAGATCCCAACACCCTTGTGGCCCCCGGGCCTTGAGTACAGCCATTTGTTTAAGGACTGTTCAAAGTTACAACCGCGCTGAACAAAGTGACTTATGACTGGTTTTCACACTTGCGACCATTGCAGCATCCCCGTGGTCACGTGATCCAAACCTCAGATGCTTGGCAACTGACTTGTACTTATGACGGTGGCGGTGTCCCGTGGTCACACGCTTTTGTGACCTTCTGAGGGGTAGAGTCCACGGGGAAGCCAGTCTTACTTAACGACTGTGTTCCTAACTGAACAACTGCAGGGATTCGCTTAACCGCGGTGGCAAGGAAGGTGGTAAAATGGGGCAAAACCTATTGAACCGCTGTCTCGCTTAGCAACAGGGCTCAACTTTGGTCGCAACTCGAGGACTACCAGTATACATTCACCCAAAATGGCACATTGGAGGCGAGTGGGGAAAAAAACACCCTTTTAAATGAATTCTTCTCATTCAGATGGACTGCTAACAAAAGGCAGATGTGCGCGCAATGCAGATCTGCAAATTTATTTCTATGTTCCCGGGGGGCTGCTTTTAAAAAGGACACAGTGGAATTTGCAAATTCGCTAATTATTTTCTTAGACCACCCAGTCGCGGACTCCGTCTAGAAGGCCTGCAAGTGAATGCCGATGGAGCGATTAAGATCTTGCATGCAAAGCAGCAACGTTACACTCTGGTTTCCTTCCATCCCTCTCCATCAAATGTGGTGGACCTCAACTCCTGGCTTCTCACACTGACACAGACAGGACAGGACAGAACCACAGAGTTGGAAGGGACCTTGGAGGTCTTCTAGTCCAGGGGTGTCAAACTGGATTTCTCCGAAGGTTGGATCAACGTTGTAGTTCTCCTTAGCGGGCTGGCCGAAGGGGTGGGGGTGGGGAACCGTCTCCTGCAGCACCCTGCCCGCCAAAATGGGACATGAGGGAGTCCCGTGTAGCCCCCTGCACCCTGTTCTGGCTGGCAGAGTGCTACAGGATGCCATATAGGCAGAAAACAGGGAACAGGGAGGATCACACAATGCCCCATTTTGGTTACCAGAGGTACCGCTAGCTGGCTTTCATGCCTAAGGTGGAACTGGAATGCCTAGTCTCCTAGTGTTTGGCCCAAAGTCACCCAGCCTGCTTTCATGCCTAAGGTAGGACAAGAAATCATAATCTTCTGGGTGATGGGGTCAAAGTTATCCAGTCGGCTTTCGTGCCTAAGGCAGGACTAGAACTCCCCATCTCCTGGTCATTGGCCCCAAATCACGCAGCCAGCTTTGATGCCTAAGGTGGAACTGGAATTCCTAGTCTCCTAGTGATTAGCCCAGCCAGCTTTCATGACTAAAACAGGACTAGACTATCTTTCTGTCATCTGTTTCTATATCCTCTATAACCATGATGGCGAAACTATGGCATGCATGGCACAGGTGGCACACAGAGCCCTCTCTGCAGGCACACGACCTCTCACCCCTGCTCAGTTCCGTCATGCATGCATAGGCGCCTTTCACCGGCCAGCTGATTTTAGAGTCTCTGCTGCGCATATAGTCCTGCAAATATAGTGCTGTGGCCCATTTTTGGTCCCAGGAGGCTGCAGGGAGCCCTGCTAGGCCCAAAACAGGGCGTACAGTGGGTCGCGCACGCATGCACGAGGGGTGGAGGGAGTGCAGGGGGTTGCATATGCATGCATGGGCTGCAGGGCTGGGTTCCTGTCAGTTCTAGCCTCTTCTCTAGAAGAGGTTCCACAAATCTACAGTGCCATTTAGAACCGGTTCCAGCTCCCTCCCCCCGTCCATCCGCACATCATCAAGAGGAAGAGCGAGAGGAGGAATTCTGGGAGTTGAAGTCCACAAGTCTTAAAGCTCTCAAGTTTGAACACCCCTGGTTTTTTTTTCTAAAGGGTTAGGGGTGCAAGGGTCTTGTAACTTGACAGCTTTAAGACTTGCACACTTCAATGCCAGAGTTCCTGAGCCAACATGACTGGAGGAGGAATTCTGGGAGTTGAAGCCCACAAGTCTTAAAGCTGTCAAGTTTGAACACCCCTGGGTTTTTTTTTCTAAAGTGTTAGGGGTGCAAGGGTCTTGTAACTTGACAGCTTTAAGACGTGCATGCTTCAATGCCAGAGTTCCTGAGCCAACATGACTGGAGGAGGAATTCTGGGAGTTGAAGTCCACAAGTCTTAAAGCTGTCAAGTTTGAACACCCCTGGGTTTTTTTTTCTAAAGTGTTAGGGGTGCAAGGGTCTTGTAACTTGACAGCTTTAAGACTTGCACACTTCAATGCCAGAGTTCCTGAGCCAACATGACTGGAGGAGGAATTCTGGGAATTGAAGTCCACAAGTCTTAAAGCTGTCAAGTTTGAACACCCCTGGGGGTTTTTTTCTAAAGTGTTAGGGGTGCAAGGGTCTTGTAACTTGACAGCTTTAAGACGTGCATGCTTCAATGCCAGAGTTCCTGAGCCAACATGACTGGAGGAGGAATTCTGGGAGTTGAAGTCCACACGTCTTAAAGCTCTCAAGTTTGAACACCCCTGGGGTCTTTTTTCTAAAGGGTGAGGGGTGCAAGGGTCTTGTAACTTGACAGCTTTAAGACGTGCATGCTTCAAATGCCAGAGTTTCTGAGCCAACATTTTGGTTGCTAAGCAACAGCATTAAGTGAGTTTCACCACATTTTACAAGTTGGTCACGCCCACCTAGTCACATGACTGCCAAGCCACTCCCACTCAGTCACATGGCTGGCAAGCCACTCCCATCCAATCACATGGCTGGCAAGCCACTCCCACCTGGTCACATGGCCCACAAGCCACTCCCACAAAGCAGGCCACACCTACAGAAGGGGTTCTAAATTTTTTTGAAACCCACCACTGCATGGGGATCTGGGGGGGTGGTGTCGTGCGTGCCTTGCACACTTTTGGCACGTGATGACAAAAAGGTTCGCCATTGCTGCTCTACAACTACCTGACATCCCTTAATAAACGCTTTTCACTTTGTCTAAAGTACCTTGCCGTCGGGAGGATTACAAAAGCCACTGCAGTGTCAGCCTCTCTGCCAAATTCAAGGATTAAGTTTTTATCAGTTCCGTGCCAACCTCGGCTGCCTGGGCTTCGAGGCAACAACCTCAGCCAGGAAAAAGAAAAATACATAATTTGAGTTTTAAAAATTATCCTGGTTGTTTTGTATTGAGAACCAAATCTGTGAGCCGCCATCGCCTGATCCTTGCTCAGGGTGGACTCCAAATTAAGTCATCCCCACCAGGTGCAACTCTGGGGTACATATTAGTGTCGAACTTGTTGTGTGACGTGATTGTTTCTCTCCGCTCGGCTGTGCTGGAATGGTAGGTAAGGAAGAGTAAGGTTCTACATTTAGGCAAGAAAAACGGAATGCACAGGTACAGTATAGGTGATAACTTGCTCAGTAGTAGTAACTGTGAAAGGGATCTTGGAGTCCTAGTGGAGAACCATTTAAATAGGAGCCAGCAGTGTGCAGCAGCTGCCCAACTTAAACACTCAAAGAGCCATTTGGACCTGTTTCCCACAGAAAACACCGGGAGCCACAAAGGTCCTAACCGGAAGCCCCCTGTTCAATTCTGGAGCTGACCGGAAGTTCAGTTCCCCCACCATAGAGTCTCCTCCTAGCGCGGCGTCCTTTTTCCTCTACCTGTCATAACCGAAAGCCCTATCAATTGTGGAGACAACTGGAAAACCCTCCCCTGGCCATAGAGTCTTCTCCTGGCGCACTGTGCTTCTCTCCCCCCTCACCCCACCGGAAGCTCCTCTCAAAATTGTGGCGCCGACCGGTGACGGAGCCGCAGCAGAGGGAGGAAAGAGCCACACGCGGCTCCAGCCGCAGTTTGCTGACCCCTGTCTTAAGGGAATGTGGCTTCCTTGTTGGCTTTGTTTGTCGAGAAGGTTGCAAGAGGGGGTCGCGTGATCCAGGACACTGCAACCGTCATAAGTACACGCCAGTTGCCAATCTTCTGAACTCCGATCACGTGACCAATGGGATACTGCAATGGTCACAAGTATGAAAACGTCATAAGTCAATATTTCCGTGCCTTTGTAACTTGAAACGGTCACTGTTGCAGGTGGAAAACTATCTGCACTCAGAGGAACCGAAAGGAACGGAATTTTCTCGCAGTCTCAATTATTCCTTCTGGAATAATGGTAATAATGGTAATAATGGTAATAATAATAATAATAATAATAATAATAATAATAATAATAATAATAATAATAATAATAATAATGGTAATAATAGTAATAATGGTAATAATGGTAATAATGGTAATAATAATGGTAATAATAATAATAATGGTAATAATAGTAATAGTAGTAGTAGTAGTAGTAATAATAATAATGGTAATAATGGTAATAATAGTAATAATGGTAATAATGGTAATAATAATAATAATAATAATAATAATAATAATGGTAATAATAGTAATAATAGTAATAATGGTAATAATAATGGTAATAATAATAATAATGGTAATAATAGTAGTAGTAGTAGTAGTAGTAATAATAATAATGGTAATAATGGTAATAATAGTAATAATGGTAATAATAATAATAATAATAATAATAATAATAATAATAATGGTAATAATAGTAATAATGGTAATAATAATAATGATGATAATAATAATAATAATAATGGTAATAATAGTAATAATGATAATAATAATGATGATAATAATAATGGTAATAATGGTAATAATAGCAATAATGGTAATAATAATGGTAATAATGGTAATAATGGTAATAATAATAATAATAATAATAATAATAATAATAATAATAATAATAATAATAATGGTAATAATAGCAATAATGGTAA
The DNA here is from genome assembly GCF_964273705.1 of Natrix helvetica. Lineage (NCBI taxonomy): Eukaryota > Metazoa > Chordata > Lepidosauria > Squamata > Natricidae > Natrix > Natrix helvetica. The sequence continues at coordinate 174,455,981 of NC_138549.1, forward strand.
TAATAATGGTAATAATAATAATGATAATAATAATAATGGTAATAATGATAATAATAGTAATAATAATAATGGTGGCAATAATAATGGTAATAATGGTAATAACGGTAATAATGGTAATAATAGTAATAATAGTAAGGTAAAGTAAAAGTAAGATTTTGTAATAACAAAGTCGAAACTGTTTCACATTCAATATGTGAATGCAGCAAAATCGCAGAAACTGATCATAAAGCTAGACATGACCAAGTTGCTAAATTAATCCACTGGCCACTATATAAAAAATATGATATACCTGTATCCAGAGAGTCATGGGAACATAAAGTGGAAAAGGTTATCGACAATGAGAAGGTGAAGATCTTGTAGGACTTTCGAATACAAACAGATTGTCATTTGGAGCACAACACCCCAGATATCACGGTTGTAGAGGGCCGAAGTGTACAGTTTATTGATATCACTGTTCCTGGAGATGCCAGAGTCAAAGAAAAAAAACTAGAAAAAACAATGAAATATTTCAACCTGGCTATTGAAACTACACGGCTATGGATGAAGCATGTAAGAGTGATACCCATTGTCATCGGGGCACTTGGCACCATGTCCAAGAATTTTACAAGATACCTCCACAAATTGAAGCTTCCTACAATAACACCAGTGGAACTGCAAAAAAACTGCACTACTCAGAACATCTTATATTTCAAGAAGATACTTGGTTGATACTTAGGACGCTGGCAGCAAACTTTATCAGTAGCACCAGTCATTGGTATCTGTGATGCATTTTTGACTGTTCAGTTGGCTGAGTTTCATGTTTATTGAATGAAAGAAATAGTAATGATGATAATTGGAGAAAATAAGAAACAGCATATTTGCCACAAATCTCTCCACTCATGACTCAGGTTGGGGAGAAATACATCTGCTTAGACACAAGCAGAAACAGAATTCACAGCTCCCTCAATTGTGTTACATAGTTTATCAACAATTTAAAAATACCTTGGGGAGAAACCTGAACGAAAATGCATACATTCGTGGAAAAGAAGGAAGATAAATGCTTTCGAAAAGTGTTTGCAAAAACTGTAAATATTCAGTGATACGACATCCTATGTGTCTGCAACTAAAAGGCTTGCCAGCCAAATATGTTTCTGCAAGCAGATTGTTTCCAAATACTGCGGATATGCAATTTTTTTTTTACTTAAAACAAAAGGACTTAACGTTTGATGAAATGAAATAGACATATTCAAAAAAATGAGGAACCGGAGGGAAACAATAATAGTATCTTTGTAAAAATAAGGAACTGGGGAATAAAACCTCAAACTTGACAAGATTTATCCGGGTAGAAAGCCAATATGGAATGAAAAATGAAAAATAGGTAACTCAAGGGTGCTTTTTTTCAAGAGGCAACTGGTTTTTCTTTGAAGATGTTTTGCTTCTCATCTAAGAGGCATCTTCAGCTCTGACTGGATGGTGGGGAAGGGAAGGATTTATACTCCTTGCAGACAGCTGGTCATTTACATCCTTTTAGAGGGTCATTGAGGCCCCTTGGAGGTTTACCTGTGTCCTCAGGGTCACCTGAGGGGTGCAAATGGGTGTGGAGCTTTCTTGGAGCTGCTGAAAGGCTCCATGCTTATCTGCACCACTCAGGTGACCCTGAGGACACAAACCAACCTCCAGGTGGCCTCAACGACTCTCCTAAAAGGATGCAAATGACCAGCTGTCTGCAAGGACTATCAATCCTTCCATTCCCCACCATCCAGTCAGGGCTGAAGAAGCTTCTTGGATGAGAAGCAAAATGTCTACAAAGGAAAACAAGAAAGTCCAGTTGCCTCTTGAAAAAGCACCTTTGGGACCACCAAGACCTGGAGGATGGAGAATCTACATAGAAAAATAGGTGGCACCTGCCTCAGCATAGCAACTGTGAGAGGGATCTTGGAGTCCTAGTGGACTGTCACGATGTTAAAAAGTTTGCTAGGCCTGAACTGCCTGAATTGACACTCAAGAGTTAAACTAAGAAAGCTTTATTGCGCAGGTCATAAAACAAAAAAAGGGTTCTTATCTGAAAGTGATTTATTGCGCACGTTACACATTCCAAAATTCCTCTCTTCTTTGTTCGGCAGCCAACTTTGGCAGACGTAACTTTCATTATCAAAATGTAACCAATTAGTTATTTTCTGTTTCATTTACTTTTATTATTTTATTATTAAAGTTTGTTTATTAATTAGAATATTTTCTTAAAGACTATTTCTTTTCTAAATATCTCAAAAGATATGCGGAAGGGAATCAGCCACGGTCCATCGATCTCCAACAGGGTGTTTTTTTTCCCCTGACAACTTGGTAGCAGAGTTTTGGCTTTTGATGATACCAGCTGAGATGGTTACAATTTATGGCTGTATTTTCCCTTCATGCTATCTAAAGATAACCGACTAAGCCTAATTAGCAATGTCGAAGAGAAAGAAAAGAAAAAAAAACACGGACATGGAAAGCACTTGAAAGAATCCATTCCCTCAGACACAGAGGAGCAAGATTCTTCAGGTGCCGAGCCAGAAATGGGGGAAGGAGTTACAGAAGGCAAGATCTACGGACTGAGGTCAGTAAATGTCCCTCATTATCAAGATACAATTAATGAACGGCAAAAGTCTAAACGGCAACTGCCGGCAGAGGAAAAATCCTCCCACGCAGAAAGCAAAGTTTATGAAATTCCCCCAGATGGTGAGCAAGAAATGCAAAGCTATCTTGATCGATTAGAACGTTTTGAAAAATATGTTAGGGAGGCGAGAGTGTGTTTTAACGAAATAAAGCGAAGTAGGAGAAGCTCCCCCACTCCCAAAATGTCTGAGGACGCCATCTTGTCTTCTTCAAAACAACAGCCTAAGACACACCCCACAGAGTTCACTGGTCAATTAGAACAAAGAGACATGTACACGTCACCGAGGTCACGTGGTCCCTTTGAGTCAATTGAACTTCCGGCCATGTATAGAGGGCTGCAGCCAAGAAGTGAAGCTGCACTGCCATCTGCTGGCGGAGAAAAATCATTACAGCAAAAGATGATGAGGTTTAAAGAATTAGCTATGAGTTTTACAGAAGCCCAAACTTTGCCCTCAAAGGTTAAGTCTTCAACACCCCCTGGCGGTGTGGAATTCTCCCTAGATGGAAAAAGGCAAAGCCAAAGGCGAATTCGAGGAAGCCAATTTGATGTTGCCACGCAAAGGCCAATGATGCAACCCCAGCATCCCCTGGTTCAACAACCAGCTTTGCAACCTGCGCAACAAATTGTTCCGATGCACATTCCTCAGCAGGTATTCACAGTCACCCCCTTGACTGGTGAGTCCAAATTAAAGGAGTCAGGAGAGAATTATAAAGCCTGGGTCAGTGAAATTGCGCTCTTGCTTCGAAGAGAAGGCACATATTCCATGGTTTTTGATCCTCCCCGTCAACCCTGGACACCTGCAATAAGAAACCTCGAAAACAGAGCAATCACGACTTTACTCATGTCAATGGAAATTGAGATCCAAGGTATCTTTCCACCTGATGCAACTGCCCAAGAAATATGGGCTATTTTGGAAGATTGCTACAGGCCCGTTTCAATTGAATCTTCATGTTTGCTCATGTCTGAGTTCCATGGTTCGAAGTTGAAACCTGGTGAACGAATTGGTGGACATTTGACCAAACTGAAAAGAATGAGAAGTGAATTGAGACAAAATGGCCATGTAATCGATGATATCCAAATGATTAGCATCATCATTAACTCATTGAATTATGAATGGAAAGATGCTGTTGCAAAGATTAACTACGTGCCTATTGCTCAACGCACAGTTAACCACGTTTGCAGACTTTTAGTGGAAGACGAAGCTATCAGGTTAGCTACCCCACATCTGCAACGGCCTCCAGCACCAAAGGCTCCAGCCAGACGTCCCTTCCGAGGAAGAGGCTACGCTCCAAGGATGCCAAAATGCTACACCTGCAACCGTGTGGGACATGACACCCGGGATTGTCCCCAACGAGTTCCAGCTCCCGTCACGTACCAGCCCAGAGGAACAGATTCCAGAGGCAGAGGTAGAGGCGGAAGACAAGGTCGTCGTGGTCCAAGGCGTGATCCACAAGCTCCACTTGCAACACTGGCCATAACCAACGTTCCACAACCTGATCCAAAGTTCGACAGACGTCTTTTGTGGACTTTAGATAGTGGAGCAGCTGTGCACGTTACCCACAGAAGGGAACTTTTCACAGAGATGGGCGAACCAGAGCCCGAGTATCGAGAACTGTATTCCTTCACCAACCACACTTGCAAGGTTATGGGAAAAGGAACTGTTTACATTGAAGAGCTCGATACACACATCCCTGATGTTTATTACATACCTTCAGCAACCAGTAATTTGCTTAGTCAAAGTCACTTGTCTAGAGAGTTAAAGTTCCAGGTTCACCACCTCGAAAAAGCAAGTTACTTAGTTAAAGATGGTGATATTGTTGCTGAAACCATGCTGATTGGTGGTGTTTATTACTTAAAGCCAAAGCCTAAAGGGCAAGCACAGGCAAGTATGCAAACTCCAAAAAGGCACAACGCAGACCCAGAGAGAGTTGTCCCAGAGAGAGAAAGCGTTACTGTGCCAAAGGCTCCTAAAGCCAACAAACAAAGAAAACAGAAACAGATTGCTCAGAGTAAGCCTGAGGGTCCTCATGAAACTGTTAATGTTGAGAATTCACTAACTGGTAAACCTTTGCATTCCAGGTGTATTCACAAGTGGCACAGAAGATTGGGGCATGCCAGTTTCCGTGTTCTTAGAAAGATGCCGGAGTTCGCAAAAGGTTTGGATCTAAAGGGGTGTAAGGTGTTTTTGGATTGTGCGGTTTGCAAAAAGGCTAAATCCAAGGCGGCTGCAATTCCCAAACACGCTACACGCCGGTCAACACGCATTTTTGATTTGGTACACACTGACATAGTGGGTCCTTTCCCACCAACACTTGGTGGCAGAAAGTATTTTTTAACAATTGTAGATAATCATTCTAGATATGGATTTGTATATCCTATGAGAGAGAAATCTGAGACCTTTCAGATCTTTAAAGACTTTGCAGCGTTTGTTTCTACACAATACCAAGTTCGCATCGCCAGAATCCAGAGTGACCGTGGTGCAGAATTCATGTCTCAGCGTTTCCAGGACTGGATGCGTAAGAATGGAATTCTTCATCAGACATCTGCTCCATATACACCGGCTCATAACGGAGTCGTAGAAAGAAGACAAGGGGTTCTACAAACCATGATGCGTTGTCTTCTAGAAGATGCCAATCTCAGTAACGCATACTGGGGTGAAGCAATCAAATATGCAAATTACATTGTCAACCGTACTTGGAGCAGTGTAATCAATCAAACTCCTTTCTACATGCTGTATGGCTACAAGCCTAATCTCAAGAACCTCCATATTTTTGGTTCATATGCTATGGTGAACACTCCTATAACTCAAGGACCAAAGAGACTAAGATTTATGGGTATTGATGATAATTCAAAATGGTACAAATTCATTGATACTAAACATGTGATTGTCATTTCACAATCTGCTAATTTTGAGGAAGATATTGACTGGTCCAGGATTCATTCCAATGATCCTGAAGTTTATTTTCCTAGAGATGGTGTTCCAGATGCCACGCAGCCTGATGACAATTCGCAGGCAGATATTCCTTCTACCAGTTCTTCACAACCTGATGTTCCGTCTTCTCAAGCCGCGGATGCTGATGCTAGCGACGAACGTGAGGACGAGGATGAAGAAGAAGAAGAAGAAGACTGGTCTGTTGTTCCTAGACGCTCCAAGAGGGCCACAAAAGGAATCCCTCCACAACGTTATTCATGGCAACTGACAAAATCACCATTACCTTTGATTTGCAACGTTACTCTTCCTCCAGAGACATTCACACAAATCAAACAGCTTCCTGATTCAGAACAAGACAAGTGGTATGATGCAATGCAGGATGAAATGGACAGTTTGAAGAAACTTAATGTATTCACACCTGCAAAACCTCCAGCAAACAAGAAAGTCATTGGCACCCGATGGGTCTACAGAATCAAGAAGAAACCAAATGGTGAGTCTTTATACAAAGCCAGACTTGTAGCTCAGGGTTTCGCTCAACGTTATCCTGAGGACTACACAAACACTTACTCACCAACAGTCAGAACTGAAAGTGTAAAAATTGCTTTAACCACTGCAACTATTCTTGGTTTAGAAGTTTTTCAATTTGATGTGGACACAGCTTATCTACATGCAGACCTAGATGAAGAGATCTACGTGAGAAGCCCTCCAGGATTCCGAAAGCAAGAAGGGGATACCTGGTTCCTGAACAAAAGTCTTTATGGTCTGAAACAGTCAGGTTTAATGTGGTATTTATGTCTTACTGACAAACTAAATTCAATGGGCTTTATTAAGTCCGAAACTGATGAATGCGTGTTCACAAAAAGATCTAACAATGCATATGAGATAATTCTTGTTTATGTTGATGATATTGTTTATATTGGTCCAAATAAGAAAATGAGTGAGATTTTTGCCAAAAGTTTGCAGAGATACTTCACACTAAAATCTTTAGGACACATTAGCACTTATTTAGGTGTTCAAATTGAAAAGACACAGAAGGGGTTTAGTCTTTCACAAGAGGAGAAAATTGACCACATTCTACATCATTGCAACATGAAAGATGCTAGCACAACAAAGACACCCATGCAAACAGATTTTCACAACTTAACACATGAACCAAGTCCTGAGTTCGAGGATCAAACACTCTATCGTTCAGTCATTGGTTCACTATTATACATTAGTAGTTGGACCAGACCTGACATCGCACTTAGTGTTAATCTTTTATCACGACACGTAGGTAAGGCAACACAATTTCATTGGTCATGCATTAAGAAGTTGTTGAAATACCTAAAACACACTAAACACATGAAGTTATTGCTAGAACCAACACACACTGATCAACCAAAGTTGATTTGTTTTGCCGACGCCGACTGGGCGAGCGACAAGAAGTCACGCAAAAGCACTTCTGGTTACATGATGTTCCTAAATGGTTGTCCTGTTTACTGGCAAGTGAGAAAACAGAGTTTTGTTTCATGTTCATCTACTGAAGCTGAATATGCTTGTGTTTCAGATGCTTGTAATTCTCTAACGTGGTTTGATGCTTTGATCACAGATATCTGGACACGTCCGATTCGACCAATCACCGTGATGGAAGATAATGTATCTGTTGTTTATATTTCTGAGTCACATTTCACAGGTTCTAGGTCCAGACACATTGACATTCGTTATCAAAACACAAAGCAATTAGTTAAGCAAGGTTTTGTTAAATTGCAATATGTTTCTACACATGATCAGATCGCAGACATGCTTAACAAACCACTCGCCGCAAATCAACACGAATATCTGCGAAAGAAGATGTGCCTTAATTGATGATTTGATGACGTCAGCCCAGACTAGCAAAAGAAGGGGTGTCACGATGTTAAAAAGTTTGCTAGGCCTGAACTGCCTGAATTGACACTCAAGAGTTAAACTAAGAAAGCTTTATTGCGCAGGTCATAAAACAAAAAAAGGGTTCTTATCTGAAAGTGATTTATTGCGCACGTTACACATTCCAAAATTCCTCTCTTCTTTGTTCGGCAGCCAACTTTGGCAGACGTAACTTTCATTATCAAAATGTAACCAATTAGTTATTTTCTGTTTCATTTACTTTTATTATTTTATTATTAAAGTTTGTTTATTAATTAGAATATTTTCTTAAAGACTATTTCTTTTCTAAATATCTCAAAAGATATGCGGAAGGGAATCAGCCACGGTCCATCGATCTCCAACAGGGTGTTTTTTTTCCCCTGACATGGACAACCACTTAAAATGAGCCAGCCATGTGCTGCAGCAGCCAAAAAAAACTAATGCAATCTAGGCTGCATCAACAGAGGGATAGATTCAAGATCATGTGAAGTGATACCACTACATACTGCATTTCTGCGGCCATGTTTGAAGTACGGGTAACCCTCGACTTACAACCATTCATTTAGTGACTGTTCCAAGTTATGACAGCACTGAAAAATGTGACTTACAACTGTTTTTCACACGTACGACTTTGCAGCATTCCCGCTCGTAGTCACGTGATCAAAATTCAGATGCTTGGCAAAACATGGTTCATCTTTATGACCGTTTGCTGTGTCCTGTGGTCATGCGATCCCCTTCTGACGAGCCAAGTCAACGAGGAAGCCACTTCACCAACCAGGTTACTGGCTTATCAACTGCAATGGTTTCACTTAACAACTGAGGCAGAGGTGATATTCAGCCAGTTCTGATGTCAGGTTTCCTAAAAATGCCCTAACTGATTCATGAGTATCAAGCCAAGTTTCAATACAAAACTAGTCGTTTATTAGGAGCCCCATAGGCAAGATCTTTTCACAGTCGGATCTAAGCTTTGTTTGAGTTATAGCTGAACTTTACCCCTGTTCCTCCCCTCCCCTCAGTCTGTGTCATAAATCACATTCCCCAATGAGGTGCACCCTTCCCAAGCCTCCTGCAGTAATCTGAGATCCGCTTCTCATCCAAGAAGCCGACAGTATGCTCCCTTCTCTCACTATGGCAACATTAGGAGTTGACATCTGACAGGTTCTGGTAGCAGAAATTTTGAGTAGTTTGGAGAACCAGCAAATAGGCTGGCCCCGCCCTCGCTAACTCCCAGCTGATCTTCTTTTGTTGTCCTGCACAGGAGAACGGAGCTGGAAAGCAGGTTAGTGGGGTGGGGAGGGAATGGGGATTTTGCCGTTAGCTTCCCCTCCCACGGCCACAAAGCCACACCCACAAAGCAACACCACGTCCACCAAGCCACACCTACAGAACCGGTAGTAAAAAAATTTGAATCCCACTACTGAATTGAGACAAGAAAGGTCATAAAATGGGGCAAAACTCACTTCACAAATCTCTTGCTTAACGACATAAATTTTCGGCTCGGTTGTGGTTGTAAGGTGAAGATGATCTGTATAGTGTCCAGTTCTGGTCAGTACAATACAAAAAAACATGTTGAAATTTTAGAAAGAGTGCAGAGAAGAGCAACAAAGAAGATTAGGGGACTGGAGGCTAAAACATATAAAGAACAGTTGCAGGAACTGGGTATGTCTCGTTTAATGAAAAAGAAGGACTAGGGGAGACACGATAGCAGCCTTCCAATATCTCAGGGGCTCCTACAAACAGGAGAGGTGGTATTCAGCAGGTTCTGACCAGTTCTGGAGAACTGGTAGTGGAAATTTTGAGTAGTTCAGAGAACCGGCAAATATCACCTCTGACTGGCCACGCCCATATCTATTCTCTTCCTCCTGAGTCCCAGATGATTGGGAGGAAATGGGGAATTTGCAATATCCTTCCCCTGCCATGCTCAGCAAGTCACACCCACAGAACCGGTAGCAAAAAAAATTGAATCCCACCATTGGGGTCAATCTATTTTCCAAAGCACCAGAAGGCAAGGCGAGAAACAATGGGTGGAAACTAACCAAGGAGAGAAGCAACCTAGAAGTAAAGGGAAATTTCCTGACGGTGAGAACAATGAATCAGTGGAACAACTTTCCCCCAGAAGTTGTGCTTGCTCCAACACCGGAAGTTTATAAGAAGAGATTGGATAGCCACTTATCTGAAATAGTATAGGTTCTCCTGCTTGAGTAGGGGGCTGGACTAGAAGACCTCCAAGGTCCCTTCCAACTCTGTTGTTCTGTTCTCTAAAGCACCTAAAGGCAGAACAAGAAACAATGGATCAGAATTAATGAAGGAGAGAAGCAATCTAGAACTAAGGAGAAATTTCCCAGCAATGAGAACTATCAATCAGCGGAACAGCTGGCCCTCAGAAGTTGAGGGCCCTCCATCACTGGAGCTTTTCAAGAAGAGACTGGACAGCCACTTGTCTGAAATGGTCCAAGGTCTTCTGCTTGAGCAGGGGGTTGGACTAGAAGACCTACAAGGTACCTTCCAGCCCTAGGATTCTACATGACTCAATCTCTTTCCTTAACTGGTCTCTGCCTTGTTGATCTTGAAGTTGAGGTTGCCAAGATTTGACCCACGAGGCATCACAATGAATGCCAGCTTATTTTTCTGCCAATAGACAGCCTGGAGGACAGTACTGTCCATCTTGGGGTACCCAAGGACAGCATAGTAGGAGAACGACCGGCAGAGGCAAGGGCAGGAGTCAAAAGGGGGATCAGCATCCAATCTTTAGGTAGCCACAAAGGGATTTAGTCCAGCCCCTCTTGAATCCCATTGTCTCTTATCCAACTCAGACCAGGTGCTGATGTTTTGTTGAGAAGATACATCAGTTCAATTGGACCTTCAGGTGTGGATCTGGTCTTTTGCACCTGAGAGACATCCTGGTGTTGCCACCTGCTGAGGGGCACCTGCTAATGCAACCTTGGTGAGCTGGGTTGGAAGGGAGATTCTTAAAATCCATCCAATGGGCTTTTTATACTGACCACTTACTACCGGTTGACATCAGCTTTTCTAAGGTGAGCAGAGCTAGAATAGCTAAGCAAAGACCTCGTTGAGGTATAGAGAGAGAAGGTCTTGGCATCATTAGAAGGGCAAGAAAAGAAATGGTGGGTGTTATGCCACTGGAGGTCTTCAAGAAAAGATTGGATTGCCATTTGCCTGAGGTGGTAGAGGGTCTTACACCTGAGCAGGGAGGTGGACTTTTCATTTCATTTTTTCTTTCTTACTTACTTTCTCTCCCTGCCTCTCTCTCACTCCCTCTCTCTCTCTTTCTCTCTCTCTCTCTTTCTTAAGAAAGGAAGGAAGGAGGAGGAAGAAAGAAAGAAAAAGGAAGGAAGGAAAGACAGAGAAAAAAAGAAAGAAAGAAAAGAAAAGAAAGAAAAGAAAAGTACAAAAGAACAAATGAATTTAGGAGCCCAAGAATAACAAATCAAATGACGAAGAGGCAATAGTTTTCTTTCTTTCTTTCTTTCTTTCTTTCTTTCTTTCTTTCTTTCTTTCTTTCTTTCTTTCTTTCTTTCTATTTTACTTTCTTCCCTCCCTTCCTCCCTCCCTCCCTCCTTTCTTTCTTTCTTTCTTTCTTTCTTTCTCTTTCTTTCTTTCTCTCTCTCTTTCTTTCTTTCTTTCTTTCTCTTTCTCTTTTACTTTCTTCCCTCCCTTCCTCCCTCCCTCTTTTCTTTCTTTCTTTCTTTCTTTCTTTCTTTCTTTCTTTCTTTCTTTCTTTCTTCCTCTTTCTATTTTACTTTCTTCCCTCCCTTCCTTCCTCCCTCCCTCCTTCCCTCCTTCCTTCCTTCCTTCCTTCCTTTCTTTCTCTTTCTCTTTTACTTTCTTCCCTCCCTCCCTCCCTCCTTTCTTTCTTTCTTTCTTTCTTTCTTTCTTTCTTTCTTTCTTTCTTTCTTTCTTTCTTTCTTTCTTTCTTTCTTTCTTTCTTTCTTTCTTTCTCTCTCTCTCTCTCTTTCTTTCTTTCTCTTTCTCTTTTACTTTCTTCCCTCCCTTCCTCCTTCCTTCCTTCCTTCCTTCCTTCCTTCCTTTCTATTTCTATCTTTCTTTCTTCCCTCCCTCCCTCCCTCCCCCCTCCCCCCTCCCCCCTCCCTCCCTTCCTTTATTATTTCAGAACTAATGCAAGGAAGGGAACATATTCCTTCCTCTTATTTTCACCACAACACCCTGTGAGGCGGGTTGGGCTGAGAGAGAGAGGGGGCCTGGGCCCAAATCACCCACCTAAGGCACGTCTAGAACTCACCCTCTCTCCCGGTGATTATCCCAAAGTCACCCAGCCAGCTTTCACTCTTAAGGCGGGCTCTAGAACTCACCGTCTCCTGCTGTTTGACCCTAAGTCACCCAGCTGATTTTCATGGGTAAGACAGGACTAGAACTCCAAGTCACCCAGTGACTGTGCCAAATCATTTAACCAGCTTTCATGCCTAAAACGGGACTAGAACTCCCAGGGCTCCCGGTTTCTACCCTGGTGCTTTAACCAAAGTGTCTCTCTTTCCCGGTTTCTTTGTGTGTTTTCCTCTCGAATTCAAATCTGCAAATCTCGCCTCCCCCCGATGCTTGTTCAAAACCCCACTCAGAGGATTAACCCAGGACAAAGAGCTCCGCCCAACGAGCCCAGCCAGTGTAATCACCTTTTATTTTTTTTATTAATCGCCCCCGCAGCTGGATGGCGCCTTTTATCTTTAAGTTATGGGACGAGGGTACTAATTTCCAGGGGCTTTGCATAGATTTATTCATGAGCTAAACCCGTTATTTTGAACGCTTTGTTCACACAAAGCCGATCTGGAATTACTGTTTGGGGATTTGCACTCTGAGATCCTGTCTCTTGTTTAGAGGAATTCCGGAGGGTTTCGGCCATCCACTAACTTTGTCAATTAGTATTCCGAGCGATTTTTATTTTGTTCTTTTTTGCTACCTGGCACAATTATTACACTCGCTTCCCCGGGACCGTCTAAAACTAGAACTATCTCAAAGAGAATAGAACAGCAGCCTGCTAATATTCCTTAAGATATACCTTGTTGTGTCGGCTGCAGGTGCATTTCTCTCCTTTTTTTAATTGCAACCCACATCACAAGCTCCCGACAAATATTTATTTTGATGTTCAAGTGCCTTCTGGTGAAGTGGGGAGGTAAGACGGCTTAAAAATTCAAACCAGGATGCCGGGAGGATGCCTCCCCAAGCCACAATGGAGAACATATTTTTAAGCCAGCATTCATCCTCCTTCCTCCCCCTGCCGTGTTTCACTTTCTAAAGCAACATTCACAAATTCCTCCTAGATGCTTAGGGGCGTCTTTTAAAAAGAAAAGTGAGCTGTCAACTTTGCATTGGGAGAGAAGGAGGGACCGCTGAACGAAAGGTAATTCAGAATAAGAGGGGCTGAAAAGAGGCAGCTGTGGGTGGAATAAGGGGAAGGGATCAAATTTTGAACGTCTGCCTCGCAGGGAGAAATCTAGCCCCAGCAGACAAAATGCTTGAGGGGCTACTCTTCTGTCTGCAGGGACGTTTAAAAAAAATATTATGTTCAATTGACCTATTTTGTGTATCAGATAGGAGGGGTACTGCCATGTTGATTCTCCTGGCATCTCTCAATGGCTTTTGAAATTTATGTCTTTACTTATTTATATCCTGCCTTTATTATTAACCAGCTGATTACCCTAGGTTGCTCAAGTATTTATATTATATTTGTCCGACAGGAAGCCATTTAGAAGGGGCTTTCTTCCTGCTACTCCCATGCCCATCATCCCTGCCCTGTCCCTTCCCCCTCCCATGCGTTCCTCTTTCCCCCCGCTGTCTACGATCCTGGCACTTTGCCCCAAATCCATCAGGCACTTCCCCATTGGTCCACTGGAGAGTGAACGCCACAGCTGGTTTTACAGAGGAAGCTGTGAAGGAACTGACCTCACAAACAATTGCCGCTCTAGGACGCCGCGCTCGCTCTCCTGAATGGTTCAGGCGCTCCAGAGTTATGTTGGAACACACGCACACAGACGTACATCCCAGGGGTGTCTTAAAGTGCCCCCCCCCAGTATTTGTTTCCAAGAACTCTGTTAGTTAGGTTGGACTGAGAGGAAGAAGCCCAAAGTCACGCAACTGGCTTTCATGCCTAAGGGGGGACTAGATCTCACCGTCACCTGGTGATTGGCCCAAAGTCACACAGTCGGCTTTCATGTCTAAGGCGGGACTAGAACTCAGAGTCTCCTGGTGATTGGACCAACGTCACCCAGCTGGATTCCATGCCTAAGGGAGACACTAGAATTTCACGATCTCCTGGTGATTGCCCTGATCTTGAGATGAGATGGACAGCAAACAAATATAATAAATTTACTAACTAACTAATAAATAAATGTAAAAGGAAGGGATTCACTCACAAGGAGGGGGCTGCAATTTTGACTTTAGGGGAAGCACCCTCCATGGGGACACCCTGCCCTGGGGTCTCCCTTGCTTAGCTGGTCCTGCATTGTTGTGTTGTGACTGAGGCTTCCCCAAAAAGCGCGAGTCAGAGTCCTGGTCCCGACAAAACCCCTTTTATTAAACGAATGTGAATTCCTCTTGTTAGATCTGGGCAACGAGAGAACAGACTGCGGACACAAAGTGACTTAACAGCTCTTTATTAGTAGTAGTAGTGATCCAGCTTGCTCTGTGGCCGGAGGGTTCCCCTTTTATAGGGATCGGGTACGCCTCTCGACCAATCAGAGCGATACCTGTTTCCCGCTGTAGCAGCGGACCAGAGAGGAGACTTGCTACGATATATGTTAATATCTAACACCTCTCATTCCCCTTCAGCCAAGGCCTGGTAAACAGTCTTTCAAAGGAATATTTATGACCACAGACCTTATCTAGCTTGGAAAGCTGCCATGTCAATAAGTTTCCAAATGAGGTGCTGTGCAAGGAAAGATTGGGCACAGAGTCTTTGAGATTCACGGACAGATCTTCACACTCCTGAAGCGAATCTGACGACCGAACAAACGGATTGTTTCCTGCAAAAGCCCACTCCCCTTTCGCTCCTCTGGGAGGGGCCATTCACCGTCCACCTGTGGCTTTACTCCCAAGTCGACCCTGATTTCTGAGCTGTTCTTTTCTTCTGGCAGCTCTGCACATGCGCACACAGGGAACAGGCTCCAGCTGTTCCTCTGCCTCACTGCTGATCACTGCCAGAGCCCTCGTCCGAACCTTCCCCAGCCTCCAGGACTGGCCCATGTTCCTCCCCAACCTCCTCACTGTCCAACTCTGCTGTCAGCTTTGCTGGCTGCTGGGGGGCCACAACAGGTTGCGCATCTTTTTTAGCCTCCAAAATGTGCAGCATTTTTAGGAATTACGAAATTTCCCTAGCGTCTTTATCCCGAGACGTCTGGTAGTGTGCAAAGTCATGAATTATTAACACAAAACTTGTGAGGGTGGGCAGGGAGAGATGGAAATTTGTGATTCACACCAGCAATTGGGCATTTTTAGAAAAGGGACACACACACACACACACACACACACACAACCAGCTGGCACACTTCCACTAATGCCGCCCTCTGTTTTCTGGCCATTAGGCTCTCATTAACGAACGGAAATCCTGTTTATTTATGATGTTTGGAAGCTGACATATTTCCCCTTTCAAACAATACTTGTGGGTCAACGTTTATTTTCTCTCCTTGGCAAGAAATATGATGTCTTTAGACATGAACCTCATGGAATTTTCAGTGTCCAGTGTCTTTTTTTTAAAAAAAAAATATCCATAGCTTGTCTTTCTTATTTTTATAAATAAATCAAGGCAGGGAACATAACTAATACGTCTGCCTTGCCCTATTTTCTGACAACTATGTGACGTGGGCTGGACTGAGAGAGGGTAATTGGCCACCAGATCAGGACAATCACCAGGAGACGGTGAGTTCCAGTTTTGTCCTAAGCATGAAAACCGACTGGGTGACTTTGGGCCAATCACCAGGAGACGGTGAGTTCCAGTTTTGTCCTAAGCATGAAAACTGACTGGGTGACTTTGGGCCAATCACTAGGAGACGGTGAGTTCCAGTTTTGTCCTAAGCATGAAAACTGACTGGGTGACTTTGGGCCAATCACTAGGAGACAGTGAGTTCCAGTTTTGTCCTAAGCATGAAAACCGACTGGGTGACTTTGGGCCAATCACCAGGAGACAGTGAGTTCCAGTTTTGTCCTAAGCATGAAAACCAACTGGGTGACTTTGGGCCAATCACCAGGAGACAGTGAGTTCCAGTTTTGTCCTAAGGATGAAAACCGACGGTGTGAATTTGGGAGAAAGTGACTTCTTACTCCCACCTTAGGCATGGAAGTTCTAGGCACTAGAACTCACCATCTCCTGATGATTGGTCATCCAACTGACTTTCATACCTAAGGAAGGTCTAGAACTCACCAGCTCTTGATAATTGGCCCAAAGTCACCCAGCTGGCTTTCATGCCAAAGGTGGGACTAGAGCTCCCCAGTTCCTGGTTTTGAGCCTGGTGCCTTCACTGCTAGTCTTGCCCAAATTATTTTGCTTAAAGATAGGCATTTTTAAGCTTCTGTTTTGTAAACCAGATGTGTGTGATTGTGCCAAACCAGTGGTTTGTAAATCAGATGTTATTTGCTTGGTGTGTTGTGGAAGCTTAGCCCCCGTGGGGTTTAAATTATAGTGTGTGACAGTATTTTGGGTACTACAACCATGTTTAAGGCTTGTACGCAACACTTTTATGACT
This sequence comes from Natrix helvetica, assembly GCF_964273705.1. Classification (NCBI taxonomy): domain Eukaryota; kingdom Metazoa; phylum Chordata; class Lepidosauria; order Squamata; family Natricidae; genus Natrix; species Natrix helvetica. The sequence goes on from NC_138549.1 coordinate 174,472,137, forward strand.
TGCGGTGTTTTTGAAACCCAGCTCTTTTATTTTAGAAAAAAATAAAATCAAATATTTATTTCATTAGAGGAAACAGCCAGAATTATCTGTCTGAAACGGTCTAGGGTCTCCTTAGAGGGAGAGGAAATTGGATTATAAGACCCCCAAGATTCCTTCCAACTTTGTTATTCTGAGTGGGTTTTTTTTTTAATTATTTTTTTTTTAAATTTTAAATTTGGTAAATTTTCCAAACTTGGCAACTTTAAGATGTGTTCCTAGAATTCCCCAAACAGCATAATAGGTGTGTGTGTGTGTGTGTGTGTGTGTGAGAGAGAGAGAGAGAGAGAGAGAGAGAGAGAGAGAGAGAGAGAAGGGAAGGGAAGAAAAGAGGAGAGATTATTCATTTCTAAGATTTTTCTCCACATAATTATTTCTCAACATCGGCCACTGAAGTCAGGTGGACCTCAACTCCCAGAATTCCCTGACCAGTGAGAGAACGGGGGAGAGAGAAAGAGAGACAGAGAGACAAAGAGGTCAGGAGAGGAGAGGAGAAGAGAAGGGAGCGAGGGAAGGAGAGGGGTGGCGGAAGGGAAGGGAAGGGAAGAGAGGAGAATTATTCATTTCTCAGATTTTTCTCCACAGCATTGTTTCTCAACATCGGCCACTGAAGTCATGTGTGGATTGCAACTCCCAGAATTCCCCAGGGCAATCACGAATTCTTGGCATCGGACGTCCATCCATCTTAACCGTTGCCCAGTTCCAAAAACGCTGACCTAATTGAATCCATCCATCCATCCATCCTCATGGAACCGGGGAGCAGCACACAAAAAGAAACATAAACCCCAAAGAATATCATCCAACATGTGCTATTATGGCGCATGTTATTAAGCCATGGCTAAGCTTACTGTGGCTTAGCGAGACGTGAAATGGGATGGCTTCCTTCGGAGCTCAAAGCTGCCCAAAAGCGACTGCGACGCGAGTTCCTCCCACCACCTCTCTCCAAATTCGGGGAAGGGTCCTGCTGGGTACAAGCTGGAGACCAATTTTCTCCTCTCCTCTGTCCCCTCCCAGGCACTTCCTGTTGTATGAGTCCCTCCTTGTGTGTCAAGCTCCATCAATAGTCCTTTAATCTCCCAACATTTTCATCCTGCTTTTCGCCACAGCAGGGCCCTTAAGATGACAAACGAGGCTCTTGCAAGCCGAATAAAATGAGATGTTTGAAATAAACTACCAAAGAGCCTTCGCGGCGAATAAAAAGACCACAGGCGATGAGTGGAGAGAGCAGAATATCATATTAAAACCGAAAGAAAAAAGAAGGAAGACCGGGAATGGAAATCAAACACCAAAGGTTGTCTGAACGGATACGTAAGGCCGTGTAACGAACCTAGGGAACATGTGCCATAGGTGGCATGCAGAGCCCTCTCTAGGGGCATGCCAGGTATTGCCTCAGCCCAGTGCCACCGCGCTTGGACGTCACCTTCCACCAGCCAGCTGGTCTTTGGGTCTCTGCTGTGCATGGGCGGGGGGGGCACATGTGTGGGGGTGCTTGCATTGCATTTGGGGGTTTGCCGTTTTTTGTGCAGCTGGCATGACTCCGCCCCAGACACTGGCTTGCCACCGCTGCCTCTTTGCTGGCATGAATGCCTGCAGCCTTGGCCTCTTAGCTGGCGCAACCGGCATGCAGTCTCAGGCTCTTTGCCGGCGTGAAAGGCCTGCACCTGCAGCCTCTTTGCTGGCACAAACAGCCTGCAGCCTTGGCCTATTGGATGGCACGAACGGTGTGCAACCTCAGCCTCTTTGCTGGCATGAATGGCCTGTAGCCTTGGCTTATTGGCTGGCACAAACAGCCTGCAGCCATGGCCTATTGGCTAGCGCGAATGGCGTGCAGCCTCAGCCCCTTTGTGAACGGTGTGCAGCCTTAGCCTCTTTGCCTCTACGAATGGCCTGCAGCTGTAGCTCTTTGCTGGCACAAACAGCCTGCAGCCTTGGTCTATTGGGTGGCACGAACGGTGTGCAGCCTCAGCCTCTTTGCTGGCATGAATGGCCTGCAGCCTTGCCCTGTTGGCTGGCACGAATGGCTTGCAGCCTCAGCCCCTTTGCTGGTGTGAACGGTGTGCAGCCTTAGGCTCTTTGCCCTACGAATGGCCTGCAGCTGCAGCATCTTGGCTGGCATGAACGGCCTGAAGCCACAGCCTTTTTGCTGGAGTGAGCCCCCCCTGCACCCCATTTTTGGGGGGGCAGGCCAGGCCAGGATGCATGCACAGGGAATGCCACAGGGAGAGCGTGCATTGGATTTTGGGGGCCCCAGCATGCACATATGCATTCACATGCATGTGTGCCTGCTTTGCGCACTTGGCACCAAAAAGGTTAACCATCACTGGCATAAGGAATTTGGAGGCTAAAATATAGGAGGAACAGATGCAGGAACTCTGTAGGACTTCTCTAATGACGAGAAGGACTAAGGGCGATGTGAAAGCAATATTCCAATATTATTTATTTTCCAATATTCCAAAATAAAGTCTGAAAATCGGGTCCCGTCACAACTGTCAGGCTCGACTGACAATTGCAGTGATTCAATGACCGAATCTCCAGTTGTGGTCGTAAGTCGAGGACATCCTTCAAAAGGGAAGGAAGGGACGCCCGATTCTGTTTCACGCAGCCTGGATAAACGATGCAAAATGGGGTGAAAGTGGTTTTTTTCTTTGCCTAATGTCACGCGAACCCATGAATGGTTTGGAAGAGCAAACGATGGAGCTGAAGTCAAGGAATTGGCACAAAATGTTATTTGGAGAAAGAAAAGATCTCCCCCCTGGATAATAACTGAGAGCGAATATCCTGGGGGTAGCCAGGGTGAGTGAGTGCGATGCAAAGATTTCCATTTTCAAGTTTAATAAGTAGGATTTTCTGCTCTTGCCTTCACAAACGGCACAAAACAACAATGTTTGATGAATAGAATAGAATAGAATATAGAATGGAACGGAACAGAACAGAACAGAACAGAACAGAATAGAATAGAATAGAATAGAATAGAATAGAATAGAATATAGAATGTAATAGAATAGAATAGAATAGAATATGGAATGGAATAGAATAGAATGAGGAATGGAATGGAATGGAATATAGAATGGAATGAAATGGAATATAGAATGGAATGGAATGGAATAGAATAGAATGAGGAGTGGAATGGAATGGAATAGAATAGAATGAGGAGTGGAATGGAATGGAATAGAATAGAATAGAATAGAATAGAATATAGAATGGAATGGAATAGAATAGAATAGAATAGAATATGGAATGGAATAGAATAGAATGAGGAATGGAATGGAATGGAATATAGAATGGAATGAAATGGAATATAGAATGGAATGGAATGGAATAGAATAGAATGAGGAGTGGAATGGAATGGAATAGAATAGAATAGAATATGGAATGGAATGGAATGGAATGGAATAGAATAGAATAGAATGAGGAGTGGAATGGAATGGAATGGAATAGAATAGAATAGAATAGAATAGAATAGAATATAGAATGGAATGGAATAGAATAGAATAGAATATGGAATGGAATAGAATAGAATGAGGAATGGAATGGAATGGAATATAGAATGGAATGAAATGGAATATAGAATGGAATGGAATGGAATGGAATAGAATAGAATAGAATAGAATATAGAATGGAATGTAATAGAATAGAATAGAATATGGAATGGAATAGAATAGAATGAGGAATGGAATGGAATGGAATATAGAATGGAATGAAATGGAATATAGAATGGAATGGAATGGAATAGAATAGAATGAGGAGTGGAATGGAATGGAATAGAATAGAATAGAATAGAATATGGAATGGAATGGAATGGAATAGAATAGAATAGAATGAGGAGTGGAATGGAATGGAATGGAATGGAATAGAATAGAATAGAATATAGAATGGAATGGAATAGAATAGAATAGAATAGAATAGAATAGAATAGAATATGGAATGGAATAGAATAGAATGAGGAATGGAATGGAATATAGAATGGAATGAAATGGAATATAGAATGGAATGGAATGGAATGGAATGGAATGGAATGGAATGGAATGGAATAGAATAGAATAGAATAGAATAGAATATAGAATGGAATGTAATAGAATAGAATAGAATATGGAATGGAATAGAATAGAATGAGGAATGGAATGGAATGGAATATAGAATGGAATGAAATGGAATATAGAATGGAATGGAATGGAATAGAATAGAATGAGGAGTGGAATGGAATGGAATGGAATAGAATAGAATATGGAATGGAATGGAATGGAATGGAATAGAATAGAATAGAATGAGGAGTGGAATGGAATGGAATGGAATAGAATAGAATAGAATAGAATATAGAATGGAATGGAATAGAATAGAATAGAATATGGAATGGAATAGAATAGAATGAGGAATGGAATGGAATGGAATATAGAATGGAATGAAATGGAATATAGAATGGAATGGAATGGAATAGAATAGAATGAGGAGTGGAATGGAATGGAATGGAATGGAATGGAATGGAATAGAATAGAATAGAATATGGAATGGAATGGAATGGAATGGAATGGAATGGAATAGAATAGAATAGAATGAGGAGTGGAATGGAATGGAATGGAATAGAATAGAATAGAATATGGAATGGAATAGAATAGAATAGAATAGAATATAGAATGGAATGGAATGGAATAGAATAGAATAGAATAGAATAGAATAGGGAATGGAATGGAATGGAAGAGAATAGAATAGAATAGAATGGAATGAATAGAATAGAATAGAATATGGAAGAATAGAACAGAATAGAATAGAATAGAATAGAATATAGAATGGAATGAATAGAATAGAATAGATTAGAAGAGAAGAGAAGAGAAGAGAAGAGAAGATAGAATGGAATGGAATGGAATGGAATGGAATAGAATAGAATAGAATGAGGAATGGAATGGAATAGAATAGAATAGAATAGAATATGGAAAGAATAGAACAGAACAGAATAGAATAGAATAGAATATAGAATGGAATGGAATAGAATAGAATAGAATATGGAATGGAATAGAATAGAATAGAATGAGGAATGGAATGGAATATAGAATGGAATGGAATAGAATAGAATGAGGAATGGAATGGAATAGAATAGAATAGAATATGGAATGGAATGGAATAGAATAGAATAGAATAGAATAGAATAGAATAGAATAGAATATGGAAAGAATAGAACAGAACAGAACAAAAAAGAATAGAATAGAATATAGAGTAGAATAGAATGGAATGGAATGGAATGGAATGCAATAGAATAGAATAGAATTAGAATAGAATTAGAATAGAATTAGAATAGAATAGAATAGAATAGAATAGAATAGAATAGAATAGAATAGAATAGAATAACAGAGTTGGAAGGGACCTTGGAGGTCTTCTAGTCCAACCCCCTGCCTAGGCAGGAAACTCTACATCATTTCAGACAAATGGTTATCCAAACTCTTCTTAAAAACTTAACAACTTAACAACTGCAGTGATTCACTTAACAACGGTGGCAAGAAAGCTCGTGAAACGGGGCGAAAAGCACATATTAACTGTCTCGCTTAGCGACAAACATGTTGGGCTCAATTGCAGTCATAGGCCGAGGACTACCTGTAACTGACACCCTTCGCCCCAGCCCTATTTCCACCAGGACTTTCTGCAGACGCCGTTCACGAAGCACCTGGATTCCGGCATATTTGTACCGAAGCCAAAACGGAGTGGTTTGGTTGGGTGTCACCTCGGTCCTACTGGACTCCAGCCAGAAATCCTTCGTTATCCGTGTTGTGCAAAAGAGGAGGGGGAAACGGCGGCTGGGAAGGCTTCCTGGTCCCCTGATGGGTTTGCCCTCCCCTCCTCTGGATTTCTGCTGTCAGCCATGCGCTGCTGGCGGCTTAAAGGATTTTCCCTGCAATAAACAGTAAATCTCTCCGAAGAAAGTGAGTAATAAACTCGAAGCGTTTTGCTGGCCTTGGGAGACTGTGTCAAATTGAGTGGTTTCCACTGATTGGGCTGCGAAACGGCCTTCCCTCCCTCCTTCCCTCCTTCCTTCCTTTGTCCTTCCTTCCTCCTTCCTCCCTCCCTCCCTCCCTCTCTTCCATCCATCCATCCATCTTCTCCTCACACTCCCTCTCCTTCCTCTTCCCCTCCCTCCTTCTCCCTCCCTCTTTTTTCCTTCCTTCCTTCCTTCCATCCATCCACCTTCTCCTTCCTCCCTCTCCTCCCTCTATCCCCTCCCTCCTTCTCCCTCTCTTCCTCTTTTTTCCTTCCATCCATCCATCTTTTCCTCCCTCCCTCCATCCCGCCCTTCCTCTTCCTTCCTTCCTCTTCTTTCCTTCCTTCCTTTTTTTCCTTCCTCCCTCTCCTCCCTCTATCCCCTCCCTCCTTCTCCCTCTCTTCCTCTTTTTTCCTTCCATCCATCCATCTTCTCCTCCCTCCCTCCCGCCCTTCCTCTTCCTTCCTTCCTCTTCTTTCCTTCCTTTTTTTCCTTCCTCCCTTCCTCTTTTTCCTTCCCCTTTTTTCCTTCCTCCCTTCCTTCATTCTTTTTTCCTTCCTTTCTCCCTCCCTCCTTTCTTCCTTTCTTCCTTTGTTCCTTCCTTCCTTCCCCTCCTGGAACTGCAACTAGGACCAACAAGCTAACAATAAACCACAGTCTAGTAGAACCACGAAAAACACTCGCACCAACAGTGACCAGGACAACCACTGTGTGTAAACAGAGGGCAAACAAACCCCTCTCCTCCTCCATGCCGCTTCCTTCTAGCACTCATGATGTTATCTCCTTTGAGAATGAAACATCTGCAAAAAAACCAGCCAAGCTCAGAAAGCACCAAAGACCCCATAGTCCAACCCTGAGCTACAAAGCCCTCCTCCTCCTCCCTGCAAACTCTTCTAGTACTGATCATATTCCCTAGTTGGATCATGAAATGTCTGGAAGAAAACAGCCCAGCTCACACAGCACCACGGACAGTTCAAGTATGAGCTACAAATATTTACATCATGCAAAGAAATTTTCCTAGAGTTGAACTTTCATTTGAGTTGTTTCCTAAACTTCTCCATTTAGTTTTCCTGGCTACAGGGAAACTTTTTTTTGGTCCAGATTACTCTGAGCTTCCCTTTAGTCTACAAGCCCAGAGTCATCCTGCTGTCTCTCTTCCAAGCTTATCTTGTTTGCTTCATAGCTTTAGGAGATCAGCCAAGGTCACGTAGGATTTGCCACAGGCAGACTTACACTTAGAATAACCTTATTATCACTTTACTAGACTGTGTTGTTTCTCCGTGTCATATAATATAAGGTGGGCGTATGCATAACGTTGTCTTTATTTATTTATATTTTGGTCATGTTTATGTATTGTGCATGGGAGGTGGTGACCCTTGGAGAGCTGCATGCCATGAAATTTCACTTTAATGTATGCTGATTAGGGTACATCCAAAGGGATAATAACATTATTCTAAGTTCTACGTCCAAATGTACAGCAATCGGCATACATTCAAATGACATTTCATGGCATGGAGCTCTCCAAGGGTCATCACCTCCCATACACACTACATAAACTAAATAAATAAACGCAAAATTATGCACAGGACCACCTATATTATTACACAGAGAAGCAACACAGTCCAGTTCAGATGTACACATGTAAGTGGTGAGAGAAATGAATCTCACGAGTTTGCCAGACAGAAAGGATAGGGAACAAAGCGTGGCCTCCTTTTTCCTTTTATTGACTGGCGACAGGGAGCCACAGCAGAAGGACGAAATACAATACAATACAATACAATACAATACAATACAATACAATACAATACAATAATAGAGTTGGAAGGGACCTTGGAGGTCTTCTAGTCCAACCCCCTGCCTAGGCAGGAAATAATCTCTTGTATATCAAGCTATTTTCCAAGGCACCTGAGGACAGAACAAGAAGCAATGGGTGGAAACTAATCAAGGAGAGAAGCAACTTAGAACTGAGGAGAAACTTCCTGACAGTTAGAACAATTAATCAGTGGAACAGAAGTTGCCTCCAGAAGTTGTGAATGCCCCAACACTGGAAGTCTTTAAGAAGATGTTGGATAGCCATTTGTCTGAAGTGGTGTAGGGTTTCCTGCCTAGGCAGGGGGTTGGACTAGAAGACCTCCAAGGTCCCTTCCAACTCTACTATTGTATTGTATTGTATTGTATATTTGCGTGTCTGTGTTATCGGTGAGTTCCCTTTGTATTTTCTGCAAATCCATTCTGTTGGCTTCCTTGATGGCTCAGCATATCACGGAAAGCTTAAACAAGGGTTGATCCAATAATTATGCTAAATGTGTTGTAATGTATATATTCATGTGTGGAAACAGTTAGACGTTAGATGTATTGTCTAACAGCTGTTGTCGCTACTCAGGATTGCTGGCTCTTCGCAAAGGCATAATTTCGGATCTTGCAATGCAAATACACTCTCTGAGTCACCGGAAAGTCTGCCAACAAGCATCACCCAAATCAAGGATATTTGCACACAAATTCACTTTGCAAATATTCATTCAATCACAGCTCCAAGTAAAGAACGAGTAAAAACTTGGGGGCTTGACTTGGTAGTGACGCTCGCAGCTCTTCCTGGAGAGTTTGCTAAGCCTAAACAGTTTAGGGGACTAGAAGCTTTCATTCTAAAATCTGAACAGTCCAATTAAAAATAATAATAGATCAGCTAGTGCACCAAAAGTATCTTTCTTGCAGAAAAAAAAACCACTCCTGCAAAAATCATTAACTATACTGGTGCCTTTTGCCAATAACTCCCCTGTTGTCGTAAATCAAGAGTGTATCTCGCTAAATGTCCATATCTACAGGTAGTCCTTGATTTACAACCATTCGTTTAGTGACCAAAGTTACAATAGCACTGGAAAAGGTGACATGACCGCTTTTCACACTTACAACCTTTGCATGCGATCAAAATTCAGACGCTTTGGCAACTTTCACCGTTGCTGCTGTAAGAAAGGCCTTCTTTCATGTCTAAAGAGGAACTAGAACTCCCAGTCTCCTGGTGATTGGTCTAAAGTTACCCATTTGACTTTCATGCCTAAAGTGTGACTAGAACTCACTGCTCCTGGTAACTGGTCCAAAGTTATCTAGCTGGCTTTCATGCTTTAAGACAGGACTAGAACTCACAGTTTCCTGGTGGTTGGCCCAAGGTCACCCAGCTGGCTTTCATGTTTAAGGTGGGACTAGAACTCACCATCTCCTAGTGATTGGCCCAAAGTCACCCAGCTGGCTTTCATGCTTTAAGGCAGGACTAGAACTCACTGTCTCCTGGTGATTGGTCCAGAGTCACCCAGCTGGCTTTCATGTTTAAGCAGGAATAGAACTCGCTGTCTCCTGGTGATTGGCCCAAAGTCACCTAGCCGCTTTCTTGCCTAGGGCGGGACTAGAACTCACCGTCTCCTGGTGATTGGCCCAAAGTCACCCAGATGCCTTTCATGTTTAAGCCGGGACTAGAACTCACAGTCTCTTGATGATTGGCCCAAAGTCACCTGATGCCTTTCATGTTTAAGTCGGGACTAGAACTCACCATCTCCTGGTGATTGGCCGGCAACACTACATCAAACTGGCTCCAACAGACCAAAGAGATGTTGCATTTTGCTTTTTTTTTTTAAGGTCAGCCAAGGTCAGCTCTTGCCTGCTGTAGAAGGAGAGGAATTTTTCACAGTCTAATTATGCCGCACACCGGCGAATTTGAATTCTCTAGGTTAATCCATGCTCTGGATCGATCCAACTATGCACCTAACCATGAATCAAACAGGCTGGGTTTGCACCACGTGCTTAAGCTGCATCCTTTAAAGCTAATTAAGCTTAGCCTGTTGTGTGAATGCAGCCGATAGGTCTTTTAATGACGGTTTTATCCCCTTTCAATAAAAATAAAGTCAATTTTTTTCTTTCTGCCTTGGGATCAAGCTTGTCTAATAAGGTTGCTACAGGCAATATTTAAAACACAAGAGTTTTCACACACTCGGGTGTCTATTTGTAGAACTGCCAGTAGGGATTCAATTAAAAAAAACAACCAAGATGGTTACTTACATCTCCTAGTCATGGTTACCATCTTGACTTTTTGACTCTCTGTAACTTTCCTCATTTATAACAGGGTTGACTGTGTGGGAAGCCTGCCCCACTCGGAGAGAATGAAATATTTTGGGGAATATTAAAAAGGCAGGATCGAATATCTCCCCTAAAGGAGAAATGGGGAAATTTCAGGGTCTCTGCCCCCAAGCCGAAACTGAGGAGGCCAGCTTTTCAGAAAGGCAGATTTGGCAATTCATTCAGAAAGACTGGGTCCCACAGAAACTCCAGATAAGCAACACAAAAAGCTGACAAGATTAGCTCAGAAGAACACCTAGGATTTGCATTTCCCCTTTTGCCTATAGAGCCAGCCATGACCCCTGCATGACCCCGCAGGAATCAAGAAGGTATAAAAAAACCTACCCACTCTCAACTCCATTTGGTCAGCTGTCCCAGAACTGCACACTGTGTGTGTGTGTATGTGTGTGTGTTGATTCTTCTCATTTCTTTCCAACCAGCTTCCATTTTATTCCCCGGATTGGAACTGGACCTTGGATTTTTCTTCCCACAGTTGTTTGATCGTTTGTATACATTTTATCCTCAACTTACGATCAAACTTGAGACCAGGAATTTCCGTGGCTAAGCCAGGCGATTGTTAAATGAGTCACGCCCCATTTTAGAACCGTTTTTTGACCCAGTTGTTAAGTGAATCTCTGCATTCATTAAATGAATCGGGGGGACATTAAGCGAATCCCGCTTCCCCCTTGCCTTTTGTCAGGAGGCATCTGATCCTATTTGCCCAGCATCTCAATTTTCATCATAGAGATAGTCATAAGAGTGAGGACTGGTCATAAGTGCAAGCATTGGTCATCAGTTACCCCTAGTAACTTCGAATGGCCACTAAATGAACAGTTGCAAGTTGAGGACTACCTGTAATATAAATATAGCTTTGGATTCTTTCTTAAAGTTTTCTTTTTTCCACCCGATATGTCCTTCCTGAGGTTAATTCCTTGATATAATTTCCTTGGCACCAGATAATGATGGCCTTGGAGTAAAAACTCATCCATTACACATCGTTGCACCGAATATAAAGAGAGATAGAGAACCTTTACAAGGGGTAGCAACCTTGTTTTGACAAAACATTTACACCTCAAAGGGCTTACCAATAAATCATCTTGATGTCCCTGTGATAAATTTGATTACCCTGCCTGGCTTGGTCTGAAGGAAACACACACCGTTCCAGGCCCACCGATGGTATCACCGTTGTCATCGTGAAAACTGATGTATGTATGTATTTGTGTTAGGGACTCGTTTGTCAGTGAGGGCGGGTTTCCAAATGGCTGGTAGGCGGTAGGTATCATCTCGTTTATTCATGCTGTGTGGTCGTTTTTCTATCTCAATAGCTTCTCTGATTATTCTGTTGTTAAAGTGTTCAATTTTGGCAATAGTTCTGGTCTTTTTAAAGTCTATATCATGTCCATGAATAAACGAGATGATACCTCAAAGAATGATACCAGACCCACACTCACGAAAACCACACAGGATGTCACTATCACACATCCACGCAAAAAGCAAGTCCAAACCCACACCGATAATGACCACAAACCAGAAGCCCAACCACAAACCAGAAGCCAGACCACAGCTGCATTATTAGCCAATTTAAACCCCTCCAATCCATACATGAAGCAAACTGATGCCCACCACGGAGATGTGGCACGACCACAAACGCGAAGCCAAACAACAGTAACGCAGCTCACCAGCTCAAATCCCTCTGCAACTCAGACTAACACAAGCACAACCAGGCCCCCACCCAAACAGAACACGCCCCCATCCAATCAGAGCACAGCCAAACCCCCTACCAATCAGAACACACCTCCACCCAATCAGAATGCAGCCAAGCTCCCACCCAATCAGCTCAAACCCCCACTGGCAGTTAAAAAGAGGAACCGGCTGAGATCTCACATTGCTCCTGGAAGCACCAAGCCGGAAGCAGCAGCCTGAAGATGATGAATGAGACTTCATCGAAACGTCGTGAAGATACTTCCAATTCTACGCGGGAGAAAACCCGAACAACCAAAGACGTACATATAAACACCCGCGAAAACCTCAGAAAACATATATATATGATAAATAAATAAAGGGAGACTAGTATAGATCTATTTCGAGCTAATTAGCTCTCATCAGCTAGCCATACCCTTACTGGGATTTGAACCCGGGCTGTATATATCTTTGGCAGGAGTCTTAGCCACTAAGCCACAGGCTCTCTTCCTTTTCAGTTGAGCCAGGGAAATAGGTATGTAATTGTGTTACAACCCCTGGTATGACTAAATATGGGAGGAAGGTCACTACTCCCTCTTTCTGTCCTTCGGCTTATCATATATTTATTTGTGCTACAACCCCTGTATGCCCATATATGGGAGGGAACTCACTACTCCCCCTTTCTGTCTATCGGTTCACTGCAGGAGACTATCCAGGCAGAAAACCACATGACCAACCTCAGCTGATAAGGAGGAGAGCCTGTGGCTTAGTGGCTAATACATCTGCCTAATATATAATACAGCCCAGGTTCGAATCCCAGTAAGGGTATGGCTAGCTGATGAGAGATAAATAGCTTGAAATAGATCTATACTAGTCTCCCTTTATTTATTTATCAGCACAAATACAACACAAATATAAAAAGGCAACATTAAAAATACGGTTTTCTGCCTGGATACACACACACACATCAACAAACATAGACAGACATGTAACATAAAAGTATCTTTCATTACATACAGTGTGTCGATTGGTCACAGAATTTTTGTGCATCCTTTCCATAGTCA